>NW_021604720.1:6801898-6813485 GCF_004785775.1 Grammomys surdaster | reverse complement strand
ATATTCTAATGACAAGCCTTTAAAAAAATCTTCTTTATATTTTACAGAAAGCACATCAGTGCCCTTTCACAGAATCTATTTTCACTTAAGGCCATAAATTAAAAGTTGACATTCCAAATATAAGTGATTTGTATGTCTCTCTATGTTCTTCAACCGTGGAAACTTCTATATATTAAGGAAAATGTGTAATTTGTGGCTGGAAAAATATTCAGATTACAGAGACACTACTGAAGCCATGGCTCCTATGCTGTGAAACTTGTTGAGACATGGCTTCTAAGAGTCAAGTTATAAAAGCTCAATTGCTTTATGTTGAGATAAAAATAAAATTTCTGGAAGTTGTTGGATTATTTTTTGTTTGTTTGTTTCATAAAAGGCATGTTCTCTTCATGGTAGAGTCAGAGTTGTGCTTGAATTTTATGTCTATTTATTATTATGGTAGTGTCCCCTGATTTCTCCAAGTAAATAAACAGCAGAAAAAAATGGACAGGGGACTATGGAAGGTGATATATAAACTGTGTAGACCCTGATAGTTCTCATTTAACTTACCTATGTGAACCTGACAATGCTTACACTTACAGTGTTGACCCAATATGAGCACCAAGAAGTGAACGGACATCCATATGATCACCAATACATACCTACCTGACTATTCATTAAACAATTATAGCAATACTACAACATACAGAAATGAACAGGATCACCCCAGTCTTCAAGGGACACCCTCCTTCCTACCAGCAGTCCTCTGCTCTGTTTAGGTTTTCATTTAAAAGGCATCAGCTCTTCCTACTTTCACCAAAGAGCATCATGTAAGTTTTCTATTATTCATAGAGAGTGAGGGATTGGGAATTTAAACAACATGAATTTACACAGTATCTATAGTAAGCAGAACATTGTGTCAGGTACTGTCGAAAAAAAGGGATATATACATACATATATATATATATATATATATATATATATATATATATATATATATATGCAGACCACAGACCACACAGTGAAGTGTTTCATGCAATGCCCACAAAACTCTAAGAACAGATTATAATAAAGCAGCATGTCAGTTGTATGCTCTGTTTCTTGCTCCAGTAAGGTATATTCGCACTCTCTTAATATTTGAGTATCTGAAGGAAGTGTAGCATGTGTAAGACAGGCTTCTGCACAGAATAAAATCAATATATTAAATGTATTTTTCAATTTTAAGATGTATTTGAAATTTCAAGGATAATATCTATCTTTAATGATTCTTAATCATGGCTTCCATACAATCCGTTGATTCAAACAATACCATTAACAAATTTTAAAATCACCAAAGTACTGAAGTTTGAGAGAAGCATTAAATATTTTGTTATTACGTTACAATATTAACATTAAACACAACCCATGATATTCTTATTAAAGATTTAAAAAATATAGATTTCTTTCTTGGTCATCAAAACTCATTTGCAAGTCAGCATTTGGAAAGGTTAAAATATGACTCAATAATTTGAATTTAGGAAGAATCTAGCACTCCTTTTTCTTTCTATGACAGTCTATTACAAATTCTACCAATTTATATTTTAAGGCCTCAGCTTCCCATGCCTGCCAGCCATGTCACAGCCTTGAGGAATTATAGCCATTTAATCAGGGTTGAAGATTTTCATGCCAACCTTCAACCAGTGATGTTGTGTCCACGCTTTTGCTAGTGATGGATGAACCCACTTAGTGCACTACTTCCTGCCTGACAGTACTTTAGGAGTTCCAAAAACCTTCACATTTCTCAACATATCACATTTTAGCAACACAATGACCTTCCCGTATTTGTTTTTCAGCTGTTCATAACCAATAACTCATTATTTTCGCAAAAAAATATAGGAAGGAGATCAACAGATATTCATCCCAGAGTTCTGCAGCATATTCTGGGCCTAAGAAATTGGCTGCAAAGTATTCTATAAGGAAGTATCTCAGAGACTGTTGGATGGCTAAGTCTCCGAAGCTATGAGAAACAAAGACTCAGTTTTCCAAATAACTCATTCTGTCTTTAGTGTATCACTTAAGAAGGATGACTATTTCCTGCTGCTTTCTCCTTTGAGACTGTGGATCTGCCACCTCTCTTCATCACAGACATCTAGGGAAATCCCAGTCTTTTTCAGAAGCAAAGCATACTTTTCATTTGGACTGTAATCAAACATGTGTTGCTTTGTTTGGTTATGGTTTGTTTGGGTTTGGTTATTCCTTCTGAAAAAGGCCTTTGATCATACACTACCACAATTTAATTCTGCCATATAATGCCAAAGTGGTTTTAGAGTTTTACATTGCTTTTGTTTCAGCTCAATATTCCAATTCACTTACTAGCTTCCTAACATGCAGAAGAAGCACATGCAGGTAGATCCATAGAAATGAACAATAATGAGGATTCACAAGGCAGATGGTATGCATCACTCACTATTTCACACGAGGAGACATGCAGCATTATTACCTCCAGATTGTAGAAGAGTTGACTGATGTTGTTGGACCTCAGCTGGTCCATCTATGGCAGATGCAATGGTGAGACTCAATCTGCTGTTAGAGCCATCTCCTTATCACTGTCCACAACTCAACATAGGCTATAAGTAGAAAGCTTTCTAAACTGGCCACAATAGTCATTCTTGCCCAAGAGCCCAGCTCAGACAATAGATATTTCATGGGGATTTTGGATTTTTCTCTTCTCTTTTGTTTCTTTCTTTCTTTGTTTTTTTTTGTTTGTTTGTTTTGTGTTGTTTTATTTATATATTTATTTTTACTGCTGCCGCTGCTTGTTGATTGGTTGGTTGGTTAGTTGGTTGGTTGGTTGGTTGGTTGGTTGGTTGAATGGTTGGTTGAGTGGTTGATTGTTTGGATATTTTTGTTTGTTTTGTTTTGTTTCGGGGGGAGGAGGGAAGAGTGTTCTATGAACAGCTTCTTGCCCTTAGACTAATGATATCACATGCAAGAAGCAAAATAAGAGCAAGTGAACTCAAAATTCCTGCCATAGCCACATTATGGATAACATCTGAATTTTCCTCTTGTTGTTTCTGTTAAGGAGACAAGCATTAATAGTGTTTCTCTGGTCTGGCATGAAGGCTTCATCATCCTTAGTAATTCCAGTTGACTGAAGTTTGTTACACAAAAGAATATGTTAAAACAAATCATGAGTTTATGTTAGCACTCTGTAGGGAAGTGTGATTGCCTGGGAACAATATCCTCTGTTGTATTAACAGAATAAGGGAAAGCATTATTCTAGATACTTAGCATTTCTATAAATACTTTGGAAGTAAATGTCTCTCTGGGAAATGAGGGAAAGAGGACGCTCTTACAGTCATCCTTGAGTGACTCCTTGGTTTTCCACTGTTTTTTCAGCATGTTTTCTGGTGTCTACTATACTTTGAATTAAGCTTAAATATATAGAAAGAGAAAAGCCATCATTAAGAATCCAAGCCAAACCAAGATTCTCAAGTCATCGAAAATTTTTCAAAAGATGTTATTTTATATCCAAGCTCCTGACCTTAAAACTGAAGTGGGTATATGAATGACCTGAGAAGCTTATTTCAAATGTGGGCACTGTGCTTCCTCAAAACAGATTTGGATTAGCTTCAAAGGTCAGGAAACAGAGATCTACATTTATTAGGTCAGCATGCTCAGTATCACTGAGGCAGAGGGATTTGGACCATAATAAGCACAGTGCTCACAATTATCAACTCAGATAATAACTTTCCCTTTCCAGGAGCTTCAATAGGACATGATAACAGCTGTAGCAGCTGCCATTTTCTGTCTCCCAGTTCTCTGGTGTTCTTACATTAACAAGTCATTGGGGCATGAATTAGGGGACACATCCTAGCCCTGTGATTCACTGAAAAAGATGTAGTTCTTAGCTTAGTGTGGCATTTTTCTCTTACTGTTTAGTTGATTCATTTCATTATTTATGCATGCATTTTCCTTCTGTCCCCCATGCTACAGAATCATGCATTATTTATAAAGCTGAATTTTTGTCTTCTACTTATTTAAATTGTCCTCTTGAGCAAGTCCATTCATAGGTCTAGGTGTCTATCTATTATAGTGATTCATGATGGTGATGAACATAACAGCCAGGACCATTAGCTAAGCAACACAGCACCTACTGTTTTCTGAGTGCTTTTCCACTTTATTTAGCTCTATAACATTTTAGTTAGGGCATCAACAGAGGCAGAAGGAGGATTGTGGGAAGACCTTACTACTAGAGGTCACTCAATGTGTTAAGAAAAAAAAAATTAAATGGCCACTGAGCACACATCCAATCAAACCAAGCCTGCTAATGCTACTGGGTGTTAAGACATAGTCTCTGGACATTAATCATCCCTGTATATGAATGAGGTACTTGTGTAGAAAATTAGTTAATTTATAACCACACAGAGTTCTTCCCCTGAAATGCCAACTTTCCTTATGAGACAGAAGGGTGTGTATCTTTCTTTCTTTCTTCTTTATTTTTTTGGGTCTTACTTTTTTTTTCTTAAATTCAAGCAGATGTAGGCTTCCTCTCTGTCTAGGAAAAGTGATCATTTTGCTCTCTAAAAACTTAACTCCCAGGCTTAATTATTATGCAAGTGTGCCAGTGTATTAAGCTTATAGGCCAAAAGTAATTTAAAATCTATGCTACATTGACTTTCAAATTATTTCATTTCTAACCTAAATGGTTGCTTTTTTTGGCATTTATCACTTTTATGTAATCAACCAGATTTTCCCAAGACTATGCTCCTTCAAATCTCTTATTCTACTAGGTCTCTCTCAGTAACTGCAAATGATATGTCCCACTCCTTTTAAGAAAAACTCCTTCCTCAGTTTCTCCCTTCAATTTAGACTGCACCTTCTATATGTAGAAGTATGTTCAGTATTATAGAGCTTGTTGGCAAGATCATTTGCTCTTGATTATCATCCATAGTGATGCTCTTGAAAAAGTAGTCACAGGCTCACAGCTACATCCAGAATGCTGAGACATCTACTAGACCACTGACTTTCTTTTATAAGAGATAAGAGATATTTGTTCTGTGACTATGACAGATTCTTAGAAAAATTAACACATGTAAACATACTATCATTCTAGAACCCATTGTAAGTAGGGCTAGGAAGACAGGGAGGGCACAAAGATTTAGACACCGCTGGAGTCTGATCATGGAGTATGCTAAGACTTGGAATACCACTGCAGGTAACACCAGATTAGTGATGTTCTCAGCCTTCATTAGTGGGGTTTCTTTTCAAACTGGAGAGCAGTTAGCAAAAATTCACAGCTTGAAAGGTCCAGAAAATAAGTGTGAAGTTCTTGGCCCTAAACAGGACATCTATACCCCTCCTCCAAAGCTTACTGGATATTACTGAAAAAGAAGAGGGCACAAAGACTTAGGACAGACGTTGAAGCTGAGTGATGCAAAACATTAGCTCCAGTAGAAGATATGACCATTGAGACCATGAGTTCACTTATGCTGAGGTTAAAACCAGCACAAAATTAGATTTCTGTTTTACCAGGAATGGAGGGAAGCTCACAAGCCTTGTTCTCAACCAAAGTGCAGTTAATGGGAACTGAGGAAATGAAAAAGTCACTGGTAAGTTGTCCAGGTTATGGAGTATAATTTCATCTTTATACAAGTAGCTCTAATTAGACCAGCAGGAAAAAAAAAAAAGCAAGCAAGCAAGAAAGAAAGAAAGCGAGAAAGAAAAAAAGAACAAAAGAAAGAGAGAGAGAAAGAAAGAGAGAGAGAAAGAAAGAAAGAAAGAAAGAAAGAGAGAGAGTCTGAAAGAGAAGGAGAGGGTTAGGAGGCCACTGACTCGGAAAAAAAAATTGTTTTTTTGAGCAGTGGAGATACAAAAGTCTTAAGAGGTTAAAACTCAAGATATACATGTGAGAAACTGTTTGAAAATAAAGAATATTAAAGAAAAGAAAATAAGTAATCCTTCACTATGGAAAATATAACCTCAATTCCTGAACAGCAAGATCTCTTAAGAATCAACTACAGTTTCCTACATAACAGAATCTAGGTAGCCAGAACAGTATATCCTCTGTTAACATAGGCCACATTTAATAGATTTTATGTTGAAACCAGCAATCCAGTATCTGAGAAATTTAAACATGTTTGATCAGATATTTTATAATAAAAACCCCTAATAATCTTAAAGGATATAAGCTGTCTCTGTCTGTCTGTCTGTGGCTCTCTTTGGCTCTCTGTCTCTCTGTCTCTCTCTCTGTCTCTGCCTCTCTCTCTCTCTCTCTCTCTCTCTCTCTCTCTCTCTCTCTCTCACACACACACACACACACACAGACATTTTACTCATTTGACTAACTACATAATTGTCTTTTATTGGCTGACATAAGCAGTGTGATACCTGGAAAGATGTCATCTTGGTCCATGTCATACTTATATTTTTTACCTTTTACATAATTTTATATTGGTTAAAAGATTTATATTTTTAAATATTTTTATTTGAGATTAGTATGCAAAACAATGGGTTTCCTCTTGGCATCTTCTTACAACCATGTCTCAGTACTTTTTCATTCATTCCCTTTCCACGTTTTTCTCACCATACTTATACCTAACAAGTTCCCTCTCATCCCAGTTAGGCGTTAATCTTTCTTCTGCTTCTGTTTACATGTCCTCTGTTGCTCCTACCTTTCTTAAGATTATTTCCTTCTTTCTTATGGTCCATTTTCTAATCCTATGGCTGGCAAACATAATAAACACACACACACACACACACACACACACACACACACACACACACACTCACACACACTCTACAGAACCAGAGAGCTCTGTTAAGAGATGTAGGGATTGCCCTCCTTCCCTGTCCCAGGACTGCTTGTCCTGGGTGCACATAGCCCTGTAGGCTACCTTTGCCCCACCAGAGGAGGTTATATAACCTGGTAGCCATGTCCAACAGCACCTGGAATTCCTTCTCATGCTAATGAGGTATCCCCAGTATGCTGACCTTAACCAATGGTGTACACTCACCCTGAAAGCCCTTACCTGCCATCCAAAATTTTAAATGGCCTTTGTTCCCCTGACTAAATGAACTGTCGAACTGAAGCTGCCTCCTGAGAGTCAGTTCTCACCATGCTCTGCTCATGCACTGTCTTCAGTCTCCTCTGCTCTCATCCACCCTAGCTTCCCCTCCCAGGATCCACAGATTATCATCTTGGGCCAATCATGCTGCTAAGCATGGATACCAGCTGGGGCTACTGCATGGGGCACAGAGACAACCAGGACACAAGGAGAAAGGTGAGGGGTTGAAGGATTTTCCACCTGCCCAGGAGACATTGATTGGCCCTCCCTAACTTGCCTCCCCATGATAAGGGCTGGCAGTCTGGTTTTATATTTTGTTTGTTTTTGTTGTTGTTGTTTGAGGGGGTTGTTTGTTTGTTTGTTCTGTTTTCTTCTCTCTCTTACTTTCAGTTTAGTCTGACAAAAGGGACTGGTTATAGTGAAAGAGCAATTGATACCTTCTGACACCTTAAACTTGGTACTCCTTGGGATTGGTAGTAGGACCCAAGCCCTCTGTTGAGACACTAACAGCCTGTTTGAGCATTGACAATGACCCCCTAGTTTTTTTCTTTAAATAAAAAAAGTACTGCTACAACAAATTGAAAGTCTTCAGGTCAGTGGCTGGTTTCTGTGATTTACAGGAAGCCTTGGGTCTAGGACTTTGGGGAATCCTCTGTGGAACATACCAGCCCCCAGAATGTTCACCTTTGGCCTCAGCCTTTCTCACACTTTATCTATCATGAGAGAAAATCTTAATTTCCTCAGAAATCCCAGATCAGAAAGCTAAAATCATTACTCAAAATTCTTGGCATGAATCTGACCTAAAGGAAAGCCATCTCCTTTTGTGAGGAAGTCCTTGATTCAGCTCCCTGGATTGGGGCAGCTGAACTTCATGATGCCTGACACATAAACCCAGCCACCAAGAAAGCCAGAAAGGAACACCTCCCTCTCTCCATTTTCTGCCAACCATTAATGCCAGCCATCAATTCCCACACCCTTCTAAACTGTAGCCCCTGAAGGGTGCCTCTCCTTACTCAGACAAGTTTAATGATGATACTGAGGACCAACCCATAGTGGACCTTGCACCACTGAAAAAAATCTCTTCCAATGAAAGAAAGAAAGAAAGAAAGAAAGAAAGAAAGAAAGAAAGAAAGAAAGAAAGAGAAAGAGGGAGGGAGAGAAGAGAGGGGTAGGGAGCAAGAAAGGAAAGAAGGAAAAGAGAAGAGAAGAGAAGAGAAGAGAAGAGAAGAGAAGAGAAGAGAAGAGAAGAGAAGAGAAGAGAAGAGAAGAGAAGAGAACAAAAGAAATCAAGGACAGCTGTAATACAGAGCTCTCTGGCTACAAGATACCTGTCAACTCTAAAATTTAGAGCAATTAATAATGCTATGCAGGTTTGGGGATAAAAATCTCTCCTCAAGGAGCTCTCTCTTCTGAGGCAGTTGAGGCTTTAGGTGCTATTAATGGATCCTTAAGAGACATGGCACTTGCTAGGTATGATCCACCAATGCCTGCACAGCTTCTTATTTTTGACTCTGCCCCTATTCTCATGTTAGCATTGTATCTGCCCCAGGGAGTGCTGGAATGGCTGCAGTCAGGTGGCTGATGCCTGTAGAATTCTGAGATTGATATACTTGTTATTAGGATGAAAAATTGCATGGATAGAACCCTTGAAACCTTTGGAGAAGAACTCAATATCTTTGTCACACCTTTTCTATCATATTCAATGGTTACTCAACAATCACTTCCACTTTTTTTCCAGCTTAATAGGATTGCTGGGACAAATTGATAATCATTACCCTAATGAAAGACAGGATTCTGCTCTACCTCTGTTGCAGTGGTTACACTACCACCACCATCACCCTACCCCTAGCAAATTAGCTCCTCATTGAGGCCCTATCGGTATTTAGTAATAGAGCAAAGAAGGGCGCTCAAGCAATAATATACTAATCCCCTGGGGATGAATCCTCCATGTTTGATTCAGAGAGTTGTCCCATCACTCCTCACAATACTAGGAACTATACCCTTTTTATTTAGACCTTGAAGAAGTCGCTAGGACCTGTAATGATTTCTCAGGCAGTGTGTAGGCTGTTAACATGCCTTTCTGGGTATCAAGATTTGTTGTACAACTAAAAGCCAAGCTGCTTTCCCATTGTCCATGTCTCTACCCTCTTACAGGAAGAGGCACCCACCTCTACATCCTGCTTGTCATATCTCACAGTCTCCTGCTAGGTCTAATATCCAAGATGAGCCCTCTCACTTATTTGACTGCCTCCACAGGATCGCACACAGCCTCCATCCAAAGCAGATCAATTCCATTCACCTCTTCCCAGTAACTACTCACTTCCCAATGGTTTTTCTGTGCCTCTTTTTTCCTGGCCTTTATTGGCGTCTGTTATTAATTTCTAGCTTCATCAACTTCATGAGCTCTAACTCAGATAAAAGGTAATAAAACAAAACAGAGAAACAAACAAACAAACAAACAAACAAACCTCTTTACTATCTATTCTTCCCCCTTTACCTCTTAGGTTCCTCTTCCAGGTCCCATCTTGCGTGTTCCTGTAATATCACTGTCACCAAACTAATACGTATTCACCACTCCCACCTGCATTCTTTTTCTTGTCTGGTGCAATAACATCATCAGTTTATGCATCAACTCTTCTTTCCAGGGCTTTTATCCCCCTGTAATGACTACCACAGAGGTCCAAGTGTACATGTCTAAAGAAATCATCTGAAAGCCACAATGGGACTGAAGAAAAGGAGAGATTGTCATCCCCCTGCTTTTCAGATGTAGCTTGATCATCTCAGCAGGAGAAACAAGGGCCACTGGGGTGGTTCTGGCACAGACACAATACCTGGCTGAAGACATCTAGGACAAACTTAACCAGGCCATGGCTTCCACCTTGCATAGACTTGAGTTCCACCAGCAGCAGATAACCTTCCTCCAGAGGCATTGCTTTAAGAAACAGTCATGGTCTCATGACTGAAAGGCCATGACTGAGCAGAGAGGGACTTGTGATGTACTACGGAGGAATGTTGTTTCTATATTAATGAATTTGGGCCAGTAGAACAAAACATACAGGTACTTGAAGATCTCAGGTAAGATCTCTGAGCCCACTATGACTTGGGTACCTCCACACTATGGAACATGATACAAAAACCCTCTGGTAGCTTCACTTTTTCCCTTCCTTGACACAGTAGTGGCCATTGTAACCTTCCTCCTCTTGATTCCTGATTCATCCAAATTCTAAAGAGCAAGTAAGTAGCATTGTCAAAATCACTTACAATCAGATTCTGATTCAATACTAAATCATTCTCAACCTAGAGGCTGGTGACTATGATCCATCCCTTTATAAAACAAAAAGTGGGAGATATGGGGGCCAGGGACTCATGGTGTTGGCCTGTTTCTTTCTGTGCATATTAACAACACTCCACCCCACCTTTGCCCACCAGACAATACCACAAAGCCTGGTAGCCATCTTGAACTTCCTCTCCCCTTATAAAGTCAAGTCTAGCTACAGTTGGAATTCCTTTTCCTGCTAATGAGGCAGCTACAGCACCCTGGCCCCAACCAATGATGCACACTTACCCTGAAAGACCAACCATAATTATCCCTCACAGGTTTAAGAGCCTTGGTCTTCCCCCTTCATTAAATGAAGTTTCTAACTTAAGACACATCTCAGAGTCTGTTCTCTTGACCCTAACCACCTCCTGTATTTGCTTCAGCACCATTCTGTCCTGTTCAGTTTCCCATCTCAGTATCAACTCTTTCGATCATGGGCTGATGATGCTTTTACAGACAGGAAGGGAGATCCTGACCAGCAACATCCCATACACACACTCACAAATTTAAGATGTAGGTTCTACATATGAGGGAAAAATGTGTTTGTTTTGCTGATTCTAGCTTATTTCAATTAACATAATGACTTCAACTTTCATCTATTTTGTGCCTATAACATGACTTAATTTTTTTATAATTTCATAAAATTTATATATAATTTCACTATACGATATAATAAAATATAATTATATATTTTTTCAATGTACTCATTAATTTCTGTTAAGATACATTTAGGATAGTTTTCTTTCCTGACTATTGTGGATAATGCAGCTATAAACAAGCATCACAAAAACGTTTAGACTCAGAATGCCTCATACATAACCTCAAATGTGGTGTGATTGTGTCATAGTAAGTTCTGTTTTCAGTTATTTGAGGAGATGCAATAAAATTTCAGTGGAAACTGTCACAGGCTTACATGTTCCCCACCAGTTCTTACCCCACATCCTCAGCAACACTGCTTTTTTCCCCTCTTGGTAACCATTCTGATGGAGTCTTGAAGCACTTTGGACAAATACTCATATTTATCCAATATCTAGGTAGATGTTGAACACTTTTCAAGCATTTATTGCTCATTGATATTTCTTCTTTTGAGAACTGTCCTGTCCAACCCATTAGTCTTTTACTGATGGAATGGATGTATTTTTGATTTGTTTATATATCCTTGCTATAAATCTCTTGTCTTTTGTGTAGGTGTCTCTTCACATAGGTAAATGCATATATATATATATATATATATATATATATATAT
>NW_021604720.1:6796783-6801498 GCF_004785775.1 Grammomys surdaster | reverse complement strand
ACAGAGAGAGAGAGAGAGAGAGAGAGAGAGAGAGAGAGAGAGAGAGAGAATTTTCTTACAGTTTCAATGTCTGTGGAGCTAGTCATTAATAGTTATGCCTCTGTTGAACTAATGGCACATCATCACTGACAGGTTGGTAACATGCCATGTAGGTTACAAGACTCACTCTTACAGAAGTGTCGCATGCTTTGGACTATGACTTTTGTCTACTAGCCTATATTTTCTGAGATCAGACATGTCCACCTGTGCAGTGTGTCTTAGGCATTACTCAATTGTGAAAAGACAGCATGGATAATTTAATTCTTACAAAAGAAACTATTTGGCAGGAGTACCTTGCTTACCATTTCAGAGAAATAGTCCATTATCATCATGGAGGGGAGCATGGTGGAAGGCATTGTGCTGGAAAAGTAGTTAAGAGCTCTGCACTCTGATCCACAGGCAGCATGGAGAGAGAGAGAGAGAGAGAGAGAGAGAGAGAGAGGAAGGATGGAGGATATAGGTCAGTGGCAGGAGGCAGGAGGCAGGAGGCAGGAGGCAGGAGGCAGGAGGCAGAGGCAAAAATGGGCCTAGCATGGGTTTTTGAAACATCAAGGCCCACTCTCACTGGCTTTCTCAAACAAAGCTACACTTCTCAACTCTTCCAAATAGCTCCACTCTCTGATTGTCAAGTTCTGAAATATATGACCCTGTGGGGGCCATGTTAAATCAAACTACCACACACTGCTAAGTCTCTCCAAACTGTTGCTTTCAGTTACATTTTGAAAGTAGCTTAAGAATCATTGGTTTCCATAAGGCTTGTTCATGCATACTTAGTTTTGATTAACTTACATCCATGGGATATCATCCTGTTTTTCATAACCATGTTTGATCTTTTAGCTCCTATTATCCCCTTTCTTTTCACATCACAGGTATTTTAATATTTTACTGCCCATTTGATTACATTTCTTAATTGGATTGTCAGATACCCAACTTCTTCCTGTCTTTTCCACACTCTTCCTTTGGTTTAGCTACTTCACAAGTCAGGTTCTATTCTTATTTTGAATATCCATTCTCTTTGAGTTTTTCAAGAAAGCAAAATCCCTCTCCTCACTACAATATACTACAAGTAGGTGAACATACAAATATACAATAAAGCAAGTATACTCAAATTTAAATAAAATAATAAAATAAAGGAATAAAACAAGACATTGGGTCACAATAACAGAGAGACACTATACACACACACACACACACACACACACACACACACATATATATATATATATATACACAGTTTTGTCTCTTGGTCTCCCATTTACTAATTGTATATGGACAAGCAGTAATCTTAATATTTGTAGGAGCATCTGGAGATTCCAGGAATCCTTAAAATACTTACAATATAGTGATCATAACAAAGAACGTGTTGAGAAGGAGAGCAAAGAGGCAAAATAGCATGACCAGTCAGCCAATATATTTTTGAGAGATAAGAAGTCCCAGGGAATTCTGCTTTCAGAGGCATGAGGGAGGTTACACCAACAGAACAGAACTTTTTTTTATTTTAGAATATTTTGAGCATGTAGCCTCTCTAGTGATCCATTCATATCAGGGAGAATAGAATAAATTGAATTTATGTTAGAAAGAAAGAAGGACTTGGAAGTGGAGAAGTGTGGTATGGGGGGCATTTGTTTCCTCCTGCTCACGGACAGAAAGTTGGATAGTACTTGCAGTTTGTGCATGGGGCATGAATGGACTCAGCTCTTGTCTGCTGTCCTTCATCTGAAACCTAAGCTAAAGATCTCTTGGCATCATTTCCAGGATTAATACTGTGGAGAAGGAAAGAGAGGTACACAGAGAGACTCCATTGATAGGAAAGTAAAGTAGGCCATCAATCCCTTGTGTCTGAGGAGCAAACACTGCCCTTTGTGTGGGGTAATTAAGAGCCCATGCAACTCATTCTCCCTGCTTCACATACACCCCTGGGAGCCCGTTGTAGAAGCATGGCAGCTGCTTTCATTAGTTTCAATAGCTGAAAAGTAACAATTGTTAACCATCTCTTGCTCTATTTCCCCCACAAAGGACTGAAAGGGAAACATGTGCTAGGAATGGCTTGATTTGACACTGTTGGCGGGAAAGCTTGCAAAGAGCAAGTAAAAGCAAAGAACAGACAAGTCCAGAAAGAATTTATAATCAGGCAAAATGGCAAGTGGTTCAAAGGAACTAATCTTGCTCTTACCAACGTCCTTGCCAGCACTCTGTCCAGTGAAGCTGAGGCACACAGAGGAGCCCTTTGTGACCAAGAATGCTAAATATCCTGAGTATCACCTCTAAGTCTAAAGACTTAAGAATAAGAAGGAGATGGTGAATGCTTCGGGAACTGTAAAAATAAAGGAAAACAAGAAAAGGAAGAAAGAGAGAGAGAGAGAGAGAGAGAGAGAGAGAGCAAGCTACGACATATGACATCATCCCTTCTATATTCTTCCCACAAACCCTGGCAACAGAGTTCTAGGTGGTCACTCTGGTTTATACATATACTCTCCAGTAATAAAAGTGAATCTCCTGTGGTCATGATTGAGCCTTCAAGCATAGCATAAAATCTTATGCCATTGGGAGCACAAAACAATGGAATTTAATGACTTATGGGCAGTCCTCATTTCTAGGGACAGACAATAGTAAGGCATTAGATAGGTTTTCACTCACTCCATGTTTAGAGAGTATATTGAACATTGGGGTTAGTTTCTAAACTCCCTGCCTCTGTTCCACAATACAGTGGGTCCCTGGGCCAATGACTAATGGACTATATAAAGAAATGAAATTGTTTCATAAATTGATGAGGACTACCTCCTTGCCCCTTAAGGAATCATCCTAAGGTTTATTTCAGTCTGTCTAGAATAATCTACTACTTTTAAGATGTCAAAGAAACATCTGTAAAGGATGGGTCCAGGAAAAGGTACTGTCGGTTGACACTTCCTTAAATCCAATAAAGATTTTTTTTTTTTTTAGGAAAGGAAAGGTTGTAAATAATGATAAAAATTTGAACACTAAATGTGTTCTTTTTTAATATACAAATCAGTAGAAAATATATTATGTTGTTGGTTGTTAGCTTAATTTGCTTAATATGATTATCTCCAGTTATAAATACTTTTCAACAAAGAGCAATCTTTTTCTTAATGGATAAAAATGATTCAATAGTCTCCATGTTTTGTTATATCAATCTGCCCTCCCATTGGGTGACCTTGAAACATTTCAATATAATGCTAACCATAATGGTCCAATGAACTCTGATAGTGTAACAATGTCATCTCTTTCTCAATACATGCTGTGTAAAATAGAAATGAAACTACTGCTTTACATATTGTTAATTCCATTTTATCACATGTTTAGAGAGATGTCATAGAATTCACATGAGGTGGCATTTAAAGCTGATCAAATTTTGAACTCATACAATGTAGGCTCAATGGTTAGACATATAAACTACCACCACATGAGCTCTCAGAAAAGAATTAATGTTGAAAAATATTCTAAATCTTTTATTTTTGAGATGACCACAAAAGTTAAATAAGTAGCATAAAATATCATGTATATTTCTTGTCACATGAGCTTAAAATGTTTTTATTTTTATTTAGAGTGAGACAATAGATGGAATAGATAGTTATGGCTGACTTTGACATACATTTATATTTTTCCTGCATCCCAATAGTGATCTATGTGTAAAGAATACTGATTGAGACATTGTTGATTTAGATATTTTTAACTCTTTTTACCTCCTCTTCCATGGGATTCCCTGAGACATCTTGTTTGGGGATGACTGCCCCAAAGTCTGTAACTCTCTGTTTAATGTCTGGCAGTGGGACTCCATTATTCTCCCCTCTGATGCAGGAGGATGCATCTAAGAAGATGACTGAGCAAGATACTATCAAATTTCCTAGTCAGAGTCCAAATAACTGTGTGTTCTTGACTAATGAATTTAAATTTAGGAGTTATGTGCTTAAAACAAATAGGAGAACTGAGTTCACTTATTACATATCAGTATCTGTGAGGATGACTATGTGGGTGTGTGAGGAGAGAAGAAAAATCTGAGCACAATAGGTTATCATGCCAACCTTTCATCTCTTTCCCCATTCAAAATAAAACTAAACATATTTTAAGCTCAGCTGCCAGGAAAAATACTTAACATATTTTATCATGCCATTTATTTAAATTTTGTGATTATCTCATGAATTTAAAATTTGAATATTTAAAAAGTTTGCAAGGCTAATACATTTCACAAAGTTCAGGTGGTGGTAGTTTATATATCTAAGCATTGATCCCATGTCCTCTGAGCTTAAAAATTGATCACTTTTAAATGCCACCTCCTGTGAATTCCGCAATATGAAAGAGAAAACAAATAAGGAAGAAATTGTATATTATATGTATGACTATTTTCAAATTCATAAACACCACTTGGAGTAATGTAGAAAAATAATTTCTTCAGTGGTTTCACTGGCAAAAAAACACTTTATTTGTACTTGGGGAATACACTTTATTTTCTGCAGCAGTGTGAAGTACACAGAGGAAAGTAGACAGAATTCCCAAAACCATATTCCAACACTCAGCCTCCTGCATCATCTTTCTTCTACTATAAAGTGGTACAGTCGTGGAAGTCATCAATCAATGTTGACATGTTATTATCATCAAAAATCTATTTCACATGGGGATATATATATATATATATATATATATATATATAGAGAGAGAGA
>NW_021604720.1:6739819-6796683 GCF_004785775.1 Grammomys surdaster | reverse complement strand
AGAGAGAGAGAGAGAGAGAGAGAGAGAGAGAGAGACAGAGACAGAGACAGAGAGACAGAGAGACAGAGAGACAGGAGAGAGAGAAAGGGAGGGAGGGAGGGAGAAAGAGAGAGAGAGAGAGAGAGAGAGAGAGAGAGAGAGAGAGAGAGAACAGAGATAGAAGACATAAAGACAGAAACAGGAAGAGATAAGAGATACCAACCCTCCAATCAAGTGTTATACAAAATAGTTTAACTGCCTTACATGAGAATCTAGAAGAATCATGAATCTCAATCAGAGGTAGCACCATGGCATTAATTCCTAATAATCTATTCTTACATGTGAAATGTTCTTCTTATGAAGTATTTAAGATAAAAATAAATCTATCACCAATTCCTTGCACTTGAAGGTCACAATTTAAGTATGGGCAGATGGAATATTGTGAAAATCTTGAGAACATGTCTAAAATTAACATACCAGTATAGCTATTGATTTGATTTGAACACTAAATGTAGCAGTGGTACATGGATGTTATTTTTCTGATAATACATTTTTCTTCTCCAGACACAATCTTTATCTCTTATAGGAAGAATATTTTAATGCCTATATTTTTGTTAGTGCCAGGAGGAATTACATGCAATGATTCTGATATCCAATCCAAACATGGACACTCCTGCATTCCTGTCATGCCTTCTTATAATTATTACATACGAGTTTTCTGTTTCGTCCCTGGGTATTTCTACAGGCTAGTATCATGTGATCATGTGCTGGTGACCATGTCTGAATCACTACTCTTAGCACTTAACATTTGATATAAAAACATTTGTCCAACATTTCTGAAGTCTTATTTCCTATGTATAGTGATTAGTTAGCTTCAGCTGGCAACTTGACATACTCCAGAATCACCTAGGAGGAGGGAAGCTTAATTGAAAAATTATCTTAATTAGACTGACCTATGCCAATGTGTTTTCAGAATTTTCATAATGGAAAAATTAATATGTGCGGGGAGGCGGCCTAAAGTAGGTAGTGCCCTCCATAGTCAGACTGGGCTATATAAGGAAGGCAGATGATAACGACAGCAGGAGCATGCCGATAAGTTACCTTATTACATTCCACTGTAGTTTTTACCTGCAAGTTCCTGACTTCATCTCCTGTCCTGGCTTCTCGTAGTGATGCTTTTGGGTATGGTGTTTATAGCAACAACATACACATACTAAGCCTAAAATTTGTACCAGAGAAATGAGGTATTGTTGTCACAGATATTACCATGTTGATTTGGGGAGAATTATGGAATCATTTGGAACTTTTGAGTTGGAAAATACGCTCAGTGGAAGCTTTGCTGATACTGTTTCTGAGGGAACCAAGACTACTGGAACTCTTGATGTGATACTTTAAAGTCTTTTGTTTTTTACTGGGACAAGATTGTCACACTGGGGTTGGAAGATAAGCTGTTTTAAGAGATCAGCAACAGCAACATTTAAATAATTTCTTCTGGAAAGTATTTCCTCAAGGTTGGGATATACAAGTTGTTGTCCAGAGATAAAAAAGGATACGTCACAAACTGACATCTGAACTCAGAAATGTACGAGTGTCATACATGATACTCATATGATGGCATGGAAGTTGTAGAATTGAAGTAATCAGAGAGAAGCAAGGACACAGAAAAGTGGAGGAGAGCTGTCAAGAGATAACTAAACAAGCCATATGTTGAGGAGGGCCGAAAAGTGGAGCTGTCCAAGTCTTTTGAAGAACAGAAGTTCATGAATGAGTCACAGACATCAGAATTTAAGCTATAAAAAGTACATCATGACTGTCGGACTACAAATTTACTTTAATATCATTGTTTTATGGTCTGAATGTTTCCTGCAGAGATAAGAATATATATATATATATATATATATATATATATATATATATATATATTATTACTTTTATTTTTTTTACAAGAGCTCAAATTTAAGAAACCCTAAGCTTTTAAAGATACACTGACTTTTTTATGTATTGGAGTTTTCAAAGACTATAATACTTAAGCTTGTACCATATTTGATATTATGACATAAAAGTGTGATCTTAGGGCTAAGGAATGAAGGAGTATAGATGGATAAAATTATGTGTTAGTGTGTCAAAGTTGACAACGAGTGGAGTGTGATAAACTGCCTTGTAAACCTGATACAACTCAGATTTACGTGAAAACAGGTATCTCAAATAAGGAACATCCTAGATCAGATTGGCCCGTGACCTCATGCATGAGTCAATGTTTTAATTCCCAATCAAGGTAGGAGGGCTCAGTCCACTGTGAGTGGTACTATCCATAGGTAAGTGGCCTTATGATATATATTGTGTTATAACAACTGGCTAGAGGGAGCAAGCTAGTGAGTAGCCTTTCTGCTTTTTACTTTAGATCTTGCATGCAGGTACCTCCCTCGAGTTTCCAACCTTAATAATGAACTATATTGTGTAAACTGAAATAAACCGTCTCCTCTACAAGTTTTGGTCAGTGTTTTTCACAACAACAGAAAGTAAATTAGCATACTGGCACATGGGTAATACTGCTTAATTTATTGTCTGTTCTCAGAGGTATGCCAACACATGTCTAGCCACCTGATATAGAAAGGGCAATGAAAGACCTAAGGAGCACTTCCATCTAAGTCCTACTATGGTAATGAGGTTATATCCAAGATCATGGCTGAGTGATTACTTTCAAGACATGGGTAAGTGATTACTTACAGAGCATGACTACTTTCAGGGATGTAGGTATGAGGCTACTCAAAGAGTCATTGCTGAGGAGTTATATATAAATACAAGGGAAACTTACTGTCAATTGAATCACTAAAGAAAAGTATATCTTGTTCGTGAGAAGGGAGGAGAGAGGATCTAGGTGCACACTGAGTCTTCTGAGCTACACAGGCCTCATGAGCACTCTAACTTCTTCCCCTTGCCTTTCATTGAGAATGTTGACTAGCCCTGGTCTTGTGAAGTGTCCTTGATGGTAATCAAGGATACTCGGATTTCAAGATGGCTAAAATCACATAATGCCAACGTTATTTGTCTTTTTTTTGGGGGGGAGGTTGGGGGGTTCAAGACAGGGTTTCTCTGTGTAGCCCTGGCTGTCCTGGATCTCACTCTGTAGACCAGGCTGGCCTCGAACTCAGAAATCCACCTGCCTCTGCCTCCCAAGTGCTGGGATTAAAGGCGTGTGCTACCACTGCCCGGCAACATTATTTGTAAGACAGCATCTCCTAACACTTTTCTGGTTCAAATGAATGAAGTCTGGGATGTATAAGCTATCTGTTTAACAATTGTTCTCATTAATCTTCATTTTAAATCACACTGCCTATCATAAAAAATTGGCTTAACCCTTTCATAAAATTTGAAGTTTCCCAAAATACCTGTTTTCTATCTCTTTCAAATGCCTATCAGAAGGAGCACTTGATCCCAAGCTGTATGCCTTAAATCAAGAGAAGAGCTTGAGCTTATGACACAAGTTTTCTAAAGGGTTTCTTGAATCACCTTCAGGTCTTCAGATTCGTCAGAGGCAGATGGGCTCCTAACTGAATGCTTTCCTATGGCTTTCTCCGCATCTGTTCTGTGCAACCTGTTTCCATAAGTGGCATCCCGTCTCTGCCCGTAAAATTCTGTTGTTAATTATTGAAGCAAATATTAAAAATTATCATTGATCTCTTGGACCCACTTTTCATAAGGAAACTTTTGGCCAGATTCCCTCACTACGATTTCACTTACTTTTTAACAGAGATTAATTGTGTGTGTGCTACACCAGCTCATCAGCTCATTTGAAGTCTATTTCTTGAACCAATATCAATCACTAAAATGTGGTATGGTCTTGTGAGACATATACTAATCCAAAGTATAGTATGAGCTTGTGTATTCCCAGAATTGGGTGTATAGTTTTTACTGTCCTAACAAGATCAGAGACATAAGAATAATCTGTGGTAAACAGCAGTGACTATTCATGCAGGCAAGTATAGGCTAACATTGATAAAGTGACACTAAATATTCACAAACGTTTTCCAATAACCACTTACTGGCCTGTCAACTTAAGCAATAGTTACAGTTAACCAGAAACATGCTTGTATTCAAACCTGTATTTAAAAATTTGGCTTTTCTCCCTGTATACTTAAACAAATTGTAATAGTTTTATTACTGAAGCATCCCCTCTGTTCTGAGTCCTTTTAGAGACGCATGAATATTTACTCATAACCATGAGATACCAATTCCTCCTTTATATCTCAAATATGTAGAAGTCACTCATTTTGAAAACATGGACCCAGAATGTCAATCTATTCAGAGCATCTTTTGTGTATGTGAGTTATTAGAACAGGAGATTTCAGCACCTTTCATTGAATAATCTGAACCATACATTCTTCACAGACAGAAAAGAGAACATATGGGCAATTGTTTTGTGTTACTAATATAAATACACTGCTTCCCATGAGATCCACAGCAACAATTATTTGAGGTTACAGTGGTGACAAGAGTTATAGTTTGCCCCATAACAATATGTTATAAACGTATTTCTAGGAACTTACACTTTCAAACTTTCTGTGTCTGCTGAAACTGTGACATTTAATGGGATAGTGTCCAAGCTTTTGCAGTAATATTCTAATTAACTCACATTCCCCCCGGGATTCTATTATTACAGATAGAAGTTGTATTTCATGTACTAATATGAAACTCTATAACCACAGATTGAGAAATCTAAGCTTCACATCAACAATTTAGTTCAGTGTTCAGGTATCATTAATGGGGTAAGGCAGGTGTTGAAAGGCCCCTGAATTACTTTGCTTGGTTAGCTACCAACATTTCTAATGCAAGGTATTTACTTTCTAATTCCTTGGAGAAATAAACAATAATTGGAAAAAATGGAATTGTAAAGCTAAGAAGGGGTCTTGGAAATAGCAAACATAAATATAAGGTTTTCTTGAAGAAACTGTCTTATTTAATAGAATATGGAGAGGTTCAGTGATGTAGTCTATCATAATATGCCTAAAGAAGTGGAGTCTTTCATATGTCATATAAACAAGCAGCTGTTTGATAAGTGAGGAAATCCTCTCTCAGACATGTTACTAGTTCCTAGGATCATACAACTGAGATGCTGAATTCATCAAGACCAGATCTCAGAAGCCATGTTTTGTAACTCAGTGCTGTTTTGAATGCACCAAAAATCTACAGTACAGTTTTCTCCACTGCAACTAAACTGACTCTTGGAAAATCTACAGTTATATAATCATTTGAAGTTTATCACCTTAGTATATTTAGAATGAATCCAATTAATCAAATAAGACATTTTTCTTTAGATTAAAAATTAAATATTATAATATGAATTTCAATACTAAGAATGTATTTATTTCTGCTGTTACGCCAATGTTTTAATTTAATGAGCTTTCTATTTCCTAAAACAACACAATATCCTTGATTTCCCTTATTTCAAATACTCACTTCTTATTTATTTGAAATTCCCAAGACCGTTTACCTCAGAAAAGTTTCATGCACACTTGTTGACTTCTACAGTTTTTACTGGAATAGCAGTCATAATTACAGCTTGAAGAGTCTTTTACGTAAGAAGTGTTGATCTCTGTCTTGTAGATAACAAACTGAACTAAATTAGATGGTATAAAGTATTATCTTGAGTGAGTTTACTATGTCTCTCCTGTTACCATCAATATCAGGACTTCATAAACTTGTTTTACTTGTGAGTCCTTTCAATCAAGTAAAAATATACACATTTGATTGCATTAAAATACAAAATAAGTACATAAATCAAGCATATGACAATATCAAATATGTCGTGGTTACTTTGTTTGGGGGATGGGGGCTTGAGAGATGGATTTTTCAGTTAAAAGAGTTCACTGCTCTTCCAAAGGATCTGAATTTGGTTTTAACCACATCCATCAGAATGCTCACAGCTGCTTCCAAATATAGCTCCATTCAGTTCAACACTTCTGGCAACTGCTTTCAGGTGCACTTACACAAGAACATGCATACATCTATTTCAAAATAAATAAATCTGAATAAAAATAATTGTATTTCTAAAATTTCTTAGTGCACACTTCATGTTATCCTCTAGTAAAAGAGGAACAGGTTTGCATGCTAATAATTAGATGTCTTTATTTATTTGTATGTAATATTAAATCTTGGCTGAGTATTTGGTAGTGTAAATTACATAGAATCTTCAGTGTTTCTTTCAATCATTAGAAAACAAAGAAGCAAATAAAAATTCTGCAAAAGAATGTCAAAGGTCACTTCTCAATTTCACTAATCTCTTTAAACTTCACGTTATTTTTTTCTTTTCTTTTTTTTTTTTTTTTTTGGTTTTTTGAGACAGGGTTTCTCTGTGTAGCTCTGGCTGTCCTGGAACTCACTCTGTAGACCAGGCTGGCCTCGAACTCAGAAATCCGCCTGCCTCTGCCTCCTAAGTGCTGGGATTAAAGGCTTGCGCCACCACCACCCAGCTAAACTTTACATTCTTTAGAGCAGACTTTCCTTGACATATTATAAGAAGCATTTGTAAGTAGAGTCCATTACTTTGCACAGGCTTAAAAGTAAGTGACTTTTAACTGTGAAGTTTTAATCAGATTAAAGTTTTTTTTTTTAATACCACTGGGAAATACATCTAACTCTGGTGTCATGTTGGCTATAATTGCCTCCCACATGGACTATGCAGTGTGTTGAAATGTTTGCTCTCATCCTATTTATTTATGCGTAGAATGCTCATTCATATATATAATGTATATATATATGAACATATCTTCAGATTTTTGTTAAATATCACCTTCTCAGTTAAAACTTTTCCTCATTTTCTTTTGTCAAATTATATAATCACCAAACCAAAATTACTTTTCTCTTCCTTTCTGATTCTTTTCCATAACACTAATCATTCATTAGTACATTCAATATTTCACTTATTAAATTGACGTCCCAAGGTGCACTATGCCTATTATAAAACAAATTCCAGAGGGTGAACATTTTACAGATTATTCTACAGTGCAATCTTAGACAATTGGATGAGGCCCACAGAAAAATAAATCTCTAAGTGAAATGTGTCTCTCTAGACTTGTTTCTTTAATACCCTCAGTACCATTGAGGTTCACTTATCAAGGAGCAATTTCCAATTACTGAAACTGTAAACGTTCCAGACCATTGAAACATTATCAGAAAAACTAGAAATCCACAGATTTTTATACTCCTGGGTCTCTGTTTCCAAAAATTTCCATCTTTTGTTATCAGTTATCTTGAAGATTTGCCATTAAAGAAATACACTAAAGTAGACATACAATAAACAACATGTCTAGTTTGTTTAGTTCAGAAATTATTTTAAAGAATACACTATGCTCTGTTTTATGGGTAATATAAGATAAAATTAATACAAATAAAAGTGTCAAGAATACATGCAGAGTCATGGCAGCTATAGAACAGGAGACCCCAGACCAAGTGTACCATTTTATTCAATCATTTCCATAGATTAATTCTGCATTTTGAACAAATAAACCATTTCCTAATGTAATCTGTATTTTTCCTTCTTGTTTCTTTCTTTATTCAATACTGCTTTCCTGACCTATCCTAATATTGGATTAGGACAGGGTATTTACTGTATTCTGATGATAGCTATATATTTCCTTTTTTATGTATTCATTCAACAACACAATAGTCTCTATTTCAGAAACAAACAACACTAAGTGACTAGAGTCTTTAAATAGATGTGGGAACTGAAAAATATTCAGAGAGTGAAAGACTTTGGAATACACATTTCTAACTGGATCTTCATCACGCCCCTCCCTTCAGGAATTAGGGGAATATGAAGGCTGAGGCAGGAAGATTTTTGGTGTCAGAGAGGATGGAGGAAAGCAAGGAAACTGTATCTTTCAGACACAACAGAACTGATGCACATATGAACTCACATGCACAGATTCAAATCAGATGGAATCCTAGTACTAAGAGGGAAAAGGTGAACATCATAGCCAATCATCTCTAATTGATGACCATTTGCATAACTAAAACCAGTTTTCTCACATGGAATCTCACATAATATTACACTCCATCACCAACAGTAAAGGGCCTTCATAAAATAGACTTAATGGTGTTTTTATACATTTGTGTCTCATATTGCTTTTTTTGAGAACTTATTTTTAATCTCTTGCTTTTATGTAATAGTTTTCAAATTTGGGTTTTTATAAATTTGTGTGTATGTGTTTTCTTGTGGGTTTTTCTCTACTTATTTGTTTATTTGTTTTTATTCTGTTTTGAGATATAATTTTCTTTCATAAAGACAGAGAAAAAAGACAAGAAATAGAAAAAGTAGGGAGGTGGGAAAGATCTGCGAGGAGATGGTAAGAGAAAACCATGATGAAAATGTATTATATGAATGCTTAGTGGAAGTAAAGAGAAAAATAAAATAAAGTTAGAAGAAGTGGGGAGGTGTTGGAAGAAAAGATGCTAAGAAAGAAAGAAAGAAAGAAAGAAAGAAAGAAAGAAAGAAAGAAAGAGTTTCTTTTCTTTTTCATCAACTTTCCTCAAGGTACTCACAGTCTGTGATTATAAGATTATAAAAAATGTGTTTGCATATATTGACCTAGTATTAACTTGGAGTGATTTGAAATCATGTTCCTTATGATATTTTATTTGACTTATTAGCAAACTCCAAATTATACTGTGCAAATAATGAGACTCATAAACCTTATCAAGGTAACAGTTTCTTTCCACAGAATGAAGATTTGATTGCTTGAAGTATGTACTAGCAGTGCTTTTCTTGATTAAGCAAGTGTCTGGAATCTCAATTTTAAGTTTCTTCCTATAGTTCATAAACACTGCCAGAATTTCCCAAGTGACAAATTATATCTTCCTATGGGATCTAGATAGTTGATAGTTTGTCTTTATCCCTAGCTAATTTTCTTCTGACATTATATGGAATGTTAGGTTTTAATTCTACAGAAATACAAGTGTTCTTTATTTCCAGAGAGGAATTTAGACTTCCCATTTGGGGGGATATTTATACTCTATGTTTCCAGCTAATAGGATACCACATTCCTTGGTGTATGTGTCAGAAACGGAGAATTCAAGAGGGATGATAAATATATTCATTCTTGTCTCACCCTGAGGTTATGACTAAATATAATATTTATAAAATGAATGTTTTATACATGCTGAAATTCACACTTTTCCTATTATGGTAAAGAAGCCAAGTAGTTCAAGTCATAGCTCACTGTTTTTGACATTTGTGTATACGACATGGAAATGTTCATTTATTTGTGCAAATATACCAACATCTCTGTGCAGAAGGATGAAAGATTACATACTGTTAAACATGTTATTCTCATATACCCACAGGCTTGGGCAGCTGAAGCAGTGTGGCCAGCACTTATTATTTTTGGCTTTTTATTTCACTTGATCTCTGTATACATTCCTTTATAATTTCTTGATGTATAGAAAGACAGAGTTTCCCATTTTTTGATTTTTTGGTTGAATTTAACACAATTTTCAACCTATAGAAAATATTTCAATATATGGATCCTTGGATGATCAAATTGTAGAAGCCTATGGATAAAATAAGAAGAACTGGGTGGAGAGATGCTCAAGAACTTGGCATTTATAACAACACTTGTGTGTGTTGTTGATCCATGTAGCTTTTTGCTGTATTCGGGTGGGAAGGAGTGATTGATTCTAAGGCTCTGCTTTTCCTTTCGAATTCAATGATTTATTTTTCATTTAAATTAAAGACATGTTGCTTCCTCCATAAGAACCATGATGGAAGCATGGAGACACCATACATCTAAGGAGAAGCATTCAGGGAGAATAAAATTCAAATCACATGGATTTGCATACTACAGCAGTCATTTTGACAAGCAACATTTTTCAAGTTCAATGCAGAATCCTCAGGCTGTTGATCACAGCGTGAAACCTTCTACCCTAGAGGAACAGCATTGTATTGTACACCTACATATAACCCTCTAAGGACTTCAGCAAGTGACATACCTAATAGAAGCCATGGGCTACATCTAGCAATGTGTGGGCAAGTGCTTTGTGTCCAGCAAGAAAATCAGATGAGTTAACAATTTGTGACCATAGAAACTTTATTAACTATGCTTTCTGGCATTTTTCTATTCCATTTTTTAATCAGCACAATTTACAGCTGAGTTAATGTGGCTAACAATTACTCTGCCTTAACATTTCATAAAAGTTCTTAAGAAAAACAAGGGCATACTTGAGATTCCTCTCATGCTCCTACCCATGGCAACTCCAAATTTCCATTCATTCTCCTGTTCCTCTGGCCCTCTTTCCTGTCTCTCTCCACACCTAATCCTGATGCCCCATTCCCCTCCTTCTTTTCCATCCACTTCTCTTCTTCCCTCTACCTCCTATGACTATTTTATTCCCCCTTCTAAGTAGGATTCAAGTATCCTTCCTTGAGTCTGCCTTCATGTTGAACTTCTTTGTGTCTGTGGAGTGTATCATGGGTATTCTATACTTTATGGCTAATATCTACTTATCAGTGAGTACTCATCACACATGTTCTTTTGTGTCTGGAATACTTTAGTCCAGATGATCCTTTCTAGTTCCATCCAAGGAAGGGACTTGCATGGGAGAGGGGAGGGGGATGCAAATGCAGGGAGCAGGACCAGGTGTTAGGAGAGACAGAATATCATGCCAAGAGAATGAATGGAATGGAAATCTGAAACTGCTTTGGGTTGGGGTGGGAAGAATCTCTAGGAAATCCCAGTAACCTAGGATGGGGGGTGATCCCACTAATCAATGCTGGTGACCTCAGCAGAGGTGCCTAACAATGGGGATTTGGAACCTGAATTGGCTACCACCACGTATTGCCCCCAGTAGAGGTATAGGAACACCAACCCACTCACAAAACTTTTGACCCAAAGTTTGCCCTGTCCAAAAGCAATGTAGAGACTGAAGTAATGGGCAATCAAAAACCAGTTCAACTTGAGACCCATTCCATGAGCAAGCATAAATCTCTGACACTATTATTAATACTTTATTTTCCTTCAGACAGGAACCTATCAGAATTGACTTCTGATAGACTACCCCGACCCAAACATTGAATGGAGGTTTATGATGCTTATGGAAGAGTTGGGGGAAAGATTTAAGGTTCTGAAGGGATAGGAATTCCACAAGAAGACCATCAGAGTCAACGATCCTGGTTCATTGGGAGCTTTCAGAGACTCAGCCACCAGCCAAAGAGAATACATGGGTTTGACCAAGACTCCCCACCCTATTCCCCATCTACAGTGTACATAGGGCTCCCTTTCCTGGTCACAGGAGGAGAGAATGCACCTAACCCTGCAGAGAAGACTTGATGCTCCAGGGTGAGGGGATGGTATGAGAGGGAAAGCTATCCTCTCAAAAGAGAGGCATAAAGGGTTTGGGGGTGGGGGAGGACTCTGTGAGCAGCAAACTGGGACTAGGGACAGACCATTTGGATGTAAATAAAAAATAAATGAATTTATAAATAAGAAAGAAATAGAAAGACAAAAAAGAAAAATATGATAGCAAACTATTATAATGCAATAATTTACTTTTTACTTTCTTCCACTTACTATTGTAGTCATAATCAGCTTTTCTGTTAAACCTCAGTGCCAATAAAAAAAAAAAAAAAAAGGTCTAGTATAATCAAGCCAAATCCCTGCTCCTGTAAAGTATCCTGTGGTGGTATGAATGAAAATGACCCTCATAGTAAGAGACACTGTTAGGAGGTAAGGCCTTGTTAGAGTAGGTGTGGACTTATTGGAGGAAGTGGCTCACTGGGGGTTGGCTTTGAGGTTTCACATCCTCAAGCCAGGCAGCAGTCTTTTCCTGCTGCCTGCCCATCTGGATATAGAACTCTTAACCTACTTCTCCAGCACCATGATGACAATGGACTAAACCTCTGGACTGTAAGCTCTCCAGTTAAATATTTCCTTTGCAAAAGTTGCCTTTCTAGTGTTAACTCTTCACTGTAACAGAAACTCCAAGTAAAACATATTCCTTTGAGGTTTTATATGCACATAGAAAGCCTTTTGTGATTTTTCCAAAACATCTTCCATTCTGACCAGGTCTATGTGTAATTTGTTCAGTAGCATGTTCTGAGAAAGATATGCACACTAAAATTCCATAACATAGAGAGCACATGCTTTCATAGGACACTCTCAAAACTAAAATGATACTCTGCTCATTCTAAGATCTACTATTTCAGTTTCTGAAAAGGGTGGAGACTACAGGGCTATAGAACTCATTAAGAATCAACTCATGTAATGAAGCTTATTTTTTAATATTGACCAAAATCAAATTTATGTAACAATTTCAATAGTATTGTAGAGTTTACATTAAAGTGATTTACCATTCATTCTAAACCATGAAAAATAAAAGTACAAAAAATAAAACATTAAGAATGATGTCAGTAAGACCTATATATTTTTATTGAGGAAACTAAATTAAATGCAAAACTTAATCAATCAATCAATCAATAAATAAAGTTCCATGAAAGATAAGAAGTGATTGGATTATTTGATCTTTTCTGTTTTGAGAAATTTAGAAAAAACAATGGTTTTATTAGCTGCTCAGACCAGTCCAGCCTGACTATAGTAAAGTTTTTTTTAATAATTCTTTTATTCATTTATATTTCAAATGACATCACACTTCCCGGTCCCCCCCCATCCCCCCATCTCATCCCTTTCTCTTTGCCTCTATGAGGATGTTCATCCACCCACCCATCCTCTCCTGTGTCACCACTCTAGCATCCCTCTACACTGGGGAATCAAGCCTCCACAGGACCAAGGGCCTCCCATCCCAATGATGCCAGATAAGGCCATCATCTGCTACATATGTACCTGGAGCCATGGATTCCTCCATGTATACTCTTTTGTACATTATTTAGTCTCTGGGAGCTCCGAACGGTCCTGTTAGTTGATATTGTTCTTCCTATGAGGTTGCCAGCCCCTTTAGCCCTTCAGCGCCTTTGGTCCTTCCCCTAGCTCTTCCATTGGGATCTCCAGGCTCAGTCTGATGGTTGACTGTGAGTATCTGGATCTGTATTAGTCAGGCGGTCGTAGAGGCTCTCAGAGAACGTCTATACTAGGCTTCTGTCTGCAAGCACTTCCTGGTATCAGCAATAGGGTCGGGGTTTGGTGTCTGTGGATAGGGGGAATCCCAAGGTGGGGCAGTGTCTGGATGACCTTTCCTTCAGTCTCTGTTCCATTTTTTGCCCCTGTCTTTCCTTTGGACTTGAACAATTCTGGATGAAAATTTTTGAAATGAATGGGTGACCCTATCCCTCAACTGGGGTTGTGACTATCTACTGGAGACTTATAATAAAGTATTAAAAAATCCATTTTTGATTTTGTGGTGTTTTTCTATTTTAATGCTTCAAAGTACTTCAAAAGCATATATGCTTAACAAGATAATGAATTATATATGTTATTACTTAGAAATTAAGTCTTTTCATCATATATATATATATATATATATTTGTTTATATGTATACATGTGTCTGAATTTGTACATAATATGATAATATGTCAGGACTGTGCAGGGGCCAGGAAAGCACCAAAAAGGAAGTCAGATCCACTGGAGTATGAGTGACAGTTGGTTGTAGCTGCCTTCTGTAGGTGTTGGAAACGTAACTTGTGTCAAAGGAAAAGTTTTAGAGCTCCAAAATGCTGAGCCATCTCTCCAGCCCATACCCTTGATCTATAAGAGTTCATCTTACTTAGGAGATTTTAACATTTATATAATACTTTTGATGTGAAAATATATTTATACTATATATTATATATTAAGGTAAATAAATCTGATTTAGGATTTGTAAGAATAAATTGTTCCATTTAAAATGAAGTCAGCTTTCAGTTACAGGTAATATAATTTTCAGGAATTTTTTTTAAATTCTTAAATTTTGTTTCCTATTATTCTGGAGAAGCCATGATTTAAATATAATCTTAAGCAAAAGTAGGTTTGCTCACTTATATTCTGTCTTAACCTCTTCCTGACAGAGAAATGACTCTAACTTTCTGAGATGAGCCTCTTTAGCTGCCTATTTCTCAGAATTACTGGTCTACCAATATTCTTTAATAAAGCTCACACTTTTAATAATTCCACAAGTTTGAAGAATATTTAGAATATTTAGTATTTGCCCTTTTTGCATTCTAGTATTCACCTATGTTTTGTATAAATGTAAATCATTTTTGCAAATAAAGTAAAATTAAGCCCCCTTTTTCCAGGGCACAACAATTCACAAGAAATCATAAAATACTAATTTTTTTCGTAAAGTTTATATCCAGGAAGAATTGCAGGACACTGAGAATTTGGAGATCAGTTATTGATTGTGAAAGTAGCCAAAATAAATTGACTGTCAGCTGAAAGAACATATATATGGAAATATTTTAACCAATATGCTTCATTGATGTTAAAATGCTATTCGTTTGATTCCAGAGACCTACATTTTATTAAATATCACCCCACGTTAATCAACTTCATTGTGTCTCAATGTCTTTAAAAATTTAAAACTCAGTGAAGCTTACATTTCTCAACCAGAGCATTCTTCACACATGGGAAATGTTTATTCCTATAAACTTCCATGTTATATATTTTTCTTTCTGTTTATTATACATAATATTAATATTATTTTGTTTAGCTCCCCCATTTTATCTTAAGCATACATTACCTGGTACATCGTGGGTGCATAACTCAGTTACTAATCAAAAAATAATTAAAAGAGATACAAAATAACCTGGGCCTGGTGATAAGTGTGGGTAGTGAGAGCACTGGTTAATGACAAATTCAAAGTAATTTTTCATTGTAAGTTTGGGGCTAGGGTGTGTACATTGGATAGTGTGGAACAGAGCACAGAAAAAAAGCAAGAAGCCAATTTGTCACAGTATAGAAAGAGAGAAACAGAGAGGCAGAGACAGAAACAGTGAGACATAAAGACAGAGACAAAGACAGACAGAGACAGAGAATGACAGTGAGACAGAGAGAAACAGACACAAAGGCAGAGAGACAGAGAATAAGAAGGTTAAAGTAATAAGATTAGACAGACAATTTATAAAATTATCAATATTAAAACAAGTATTAGCAAAAAGAATTCCCACATTAACTTTGGCACTACTCAAGATCTCCAAACATCCAGTTACTTTATACATAGTACATATTGTCTTATCTTTCAAAACTATGACAATCCACCTATCAAACTTCATCCAGTACTAAACTAAAGAAGTACATAATGGAAAACTCAAATATGCGTTTTTAACTGGTATATCTCTATCAAGCAATTTCACTCAGTTTTATTGCTATATAACATATTTCATACTACATAACAGGTAATTTTGTCTATCTTCATAATAGGAGCAATCATGAGCTATTTAATAGCTGTATAAGGGCAGTTTTTAAAGAACTTTCTGAAGGATATTCATTTACTGAAACTTAATGGTCAAGACCATCTGAAATATGTCCAAAAATCACAAGAAAAAAGTACATAATTGAGAAAAATATTGTTGCGCTGCATTGAGGTCTGCCAGGTTTCCCATTATACCATGTGATAAGGTCCCTTGGGCATTACTTGGCTTGGGAGAAATCACACCAGAAGGCAAGCTAAACATTCAAATTGGTTCATGGTTTTATGTGTTAGAGAAGGAACCTAAAGCACGGAGATGTGGAAAATTTATGATTATCCTTGTTTAAATGAAGAGTTTATTTTGCTATAAGCCATGAATCCAGTCTGCTTTTTGACATCACAAGACTGTTCTCTGTACCATCTCTTCAGAGGAAATAAATCCGGAATGTGAAGGGTGTGGATCTGTACACCGTTATACCTTGAGATGGCAATAAACACTTCTCATATGTTTTTCTGTGACAGAATTAAGTTATAGAAATGCAATAAAATAAAGATTTTTTTTTTACTATAAATACAGAACATTATGGAACATTATATATGGAGTATATATTTCAAGCTAAATGAATAACTAAGCATAAATTCATGAATTATTTGAAGACTCTTTTTCAATTTAGAATGAAAACAATTATTTTGGTTGTCAAAAATAAATGTTATTGATATATTCAGACAATACTGCCATCTAGCCAATTCATTAAAACTTGCAGCATTGACACCCATCCTTTTGAGATTATTGGCATTATTGCCCACTCTTTACTTGCTTTCAGTTTATAGTCCTAAGAAATAAAAGCTTTCATCTGATGTACAAAGGCATGTACAGGTGTTCTTGCCAATATACAAGCATAAGGTGGCCAACATGGACTGCCCTCCGCTGTGATTCACCATCTCATATCTTTAACAACAGTCTTTCACTAAACACAAAGTTCAACATTTCAGTTAGGCTGGCTGGCAAATAAATTCTTGAAATCTATGAGTTTGTTTACATCCCAATGATGGTTTCTATTGATGCATGCATAGCTGTTACATTAGAGCAAGGGCCCCAGTGCAAGTCCTCGTACATGTGCAGCAAGCACTTTACTTCCTGAGCCATTTCTCCAGCTTCAACTTACAGTAATCTTTAGTTTTTCTCCTCGGTTATTGAGTAAGTTACAATTTGGAAAGGTATAAATGCTGTTAAATATAAAGCATATGCTAAATTCTTTTAAATACACTGCTAAAATTATCCAAATCATATGTATACATGCTATTATGTTATACATGTGAATACAAACAGTATGTCAAAGAATATGGTTTAATATGATACTGCTCAGTAATAAAATATGAAAATTGTTTTATATGCTATTGCATTCCTGAGCCTTTTGATTCCTAGCCTGGAATGTTCTCATTGTTTGTACCTCTGCATCTTACTTAGAAATCTGGCTTACTTTTAAGGGATAGACATTATAATTCTTCACAAATTGGTTGTACCCTAGGAGAAAACAGAGCCTCTCTTCATACTGTACTGAGCATCAGGTACATACTAAGAACTGCAAAGTAAGTTCTAAGTTATTGCTTTATGTCTTTGTTCTCTCTAACTTTTTTCCTCAGAGGCTGGATTGCAATATGACATTGACCATATTAACTGAAGACTTGAGAAAATTTATTTTCTGATGCATCACAAGTTTCAAAGTACTGAAATAGTAATAATATTTATCTGAGGTTGTGGGAATGGATCAGTAATGCATACAACTCTAAAATAAACGATTGGGGAGATTATTTTCTAGAATTTTGCAGACTCTACATTCCAGTGTAAAATCATAGAAATTTATTAATTTGTCTTTTTTGAAAGGATATTTGTGTGTATTCTTGGAACTGGCTACCTGTACCTTTCTGGCCTCAATCTTGTGGTTAATTTTTAGTTTTGAGCCCCTGAGTATGATAATTGTGCAAATCCTGCAATAATCTCACTTTTCTAAGAATTCTGAACCCAGTATTGCAACTAGAATTGGACAGAAAGATATAAGTAAGGACAATGTTACTCTTTCATATAAGCTACTGTGAGCCCAGTTCTAAGGCTGGCTCAAAATTAATTTCCAAACTCATAAAGTATTGCACACAAAATTAATGCTTTAATTTCTAACATGAAGTTCAAGAGGTTCAACATTCCTGTCATGTCACATTTATTTCTGTACAACTGCAGTCTTGCTTGTGCTACAATGTGAGTGTAGAGGTCAGAGGACAATTAGAAGCAGTCAGTTCTCTCAGCTCACAGTGTGGGTCCCAGGGGTTGATCTCAAGCCTTCAAGCTGGGCAACATTTACCTGCTTATGCCATCCTATTGGCCCTTCCTAGTAAGACTGTAATAGCACATTATAAAAGTTTGTAAAATGCTATTAGATATTTCTAAAATATCCCAAGGAAAAAGATTCCTTTAAAATAAATTTAAGATCCTAAATACTCCAATAGCACAAGTTGAAGACATTCTTTGGGAAAATGTAAGCATGTATGTGTTACTCTGATAAGAGATGATCAAATAGAAACTTTTTTTGAAGGAAAATTTAAAAAAAATGAAAATGATACTAGGATACAATTTAATTGATACATTCTTAGGATCATTAATCAATAAACTATCTTAAACAATGAACTATCTTGTCACTGAATGCATAGCAGTTTCAGTGAAATTTTAAATGGCTTTTGCTATTGAGTGAAATAATGTTAAGCCATCCTAATCTGTGGCAGAAGAGAATTGCAAGTAAGTAGATTATTTCCCACTTTAGGAGAAGACTACAGAAGTGAGTGTTGTATTAGGGGATGAGAAAAACAGTTTTAAAAGCACAACTGAATCATCATGAGAATCATGAGACCCAATGCAGGTTATCAGGGAATGCACTCCTGACTCCATTGATGCTCTCATCATTAGACCCTTGAACTTCTCATCTTTTATATCACTATGGATTGTCAAGTGTTTAAACCCAGTATTTACAGAAAACACATCAAGTGGAGTGTTTTTACCAAAAAATAAAATAATAAAATTAAAGCTTGTTATAAAGATAAAATGATAAAATAAAAGCTTGTTATTCATGAACAACTATCTGGGAATAAATTTATTCCAGATGTGACCTTTCCAAAAAACATACATTCAGAACTTAGGGAGAAGGCAAGTTAGGCAGCAGAACGTGTGTGTGTGTGTGTGTGTGTGTGTGTGTGCCAAATCTATGCAGAGCAACATGGCTTTGTCTTACCTTCTTTCTTATAAAGATGCTGCTGAAACAGAAGCTTGCCCACATTTTTCAGCATTAACTTCTTGAAGGGTAACTGTCTTGTTTGACCATTCATAGCTGGGTGTCCTTCAGATACTAAAAACTTTATAGTTACCATTTCAAGATTTTCAAGGGTCTTTTCTTCCATCTTAGAAATATAAATTATTCAAGTGGTTACATTAAACTTTCTATTATGCTACTTTTCCATTCTTTTGCTATTGACTCCAGTATTCAGTAAATGTCTACAATAAAAGGGGAGAAAATAAACGTCATGACTCTATTAAAAAATTCACTGTGATTCTCTTGAAATAAGTACCTGAGAACTGAAAGGTAGTTTCATGTAGTAACAAAAGTGACACATGATGGCTGCATGTCAGAATAAATGGTCAAATATGTGTGCTATGATTATCAAACATATCAAACCCATAACTGTTTTAAAGAAATGAAGACAAACATGAGATTCAGTAAAATTTTAGAATTCAGAGTATAGATTTTTCTAATTAGAATCAGTCACACTGCAGTTGGAAAAGATACATGTGACTGCAACCACTTTGTAAAGGAAAAGCAGAGGCTTAAGTAGCAAACACCAAAGTCTTGGGACCATCTTATCAGGTGGCATCTTTGAGACATCTCCTACTGTGTGTTTCTATCAACAATGTCCCTGAATTCTCAAAATCTTGTAGAGGATTTTCAATGCCTAAGCAATTTTTTTTTAATGTTAATTATACTTGTGCTGGAGACACAAAAAGAATAATAAAAAAGACAACAAATACCTTAAGCCAAAAGTTTGTGGGTAATCACTATGTCCTATAACTAAGTAAATTAAAATTAAATATAAAATTCACTTTAACTCATATTTGATGGTAAAAAATTTTTATAAGTATTATAAACAATAGACCCTTTAGTATTTGACAGTTTTATACTCCGACCAAAAAAAAAAAATAGTGGTGTGATTATACCACTTGCTGAATCTATTTAAGTATGATGATAAGCTGAAGAAAATATGGGTATGTAGTAATTGGAACTGCCAAGCTAATGTAGTTCCTATAAAACCATGGCACATCATATCTTACTTGAAAAGTTATCAACAAATGATACTAACTAAGAATATTAGGAACCCCTTTTCATTTTTCAGGAAATCCGTGAACTCTCACTTATGCCATGAAGCATCATAAATAGCATTATTATTCATTGTCATTGAGAAAAATTAACATTAAAGTTAAAAATCAGAACAAGTTTTGAAAACTTGTGTCAGTCACTATCAGCTTCTCAGTTTATCACATGCTTGGAGGTAATATTAGCAAATATTCATTTCATTAAACAAGGCAATATATAGAAACAGAATATAGTGTGTGAGGGTTTTTCATTGTGCAATATATCAAAGAAGTAAACAAAGACGCTAAGATTAAAATTCCACACAGCAAACATGTTTCTTAGAATATTACTTTGAGAACTATAGTAAACTTTAAACAGAATAAACAACCAAAGAAACAAATCTCACCTACTTATTAGCTGAATGACTTTGCTCTGTTAAACAAATACAATAATGTAACAACATAAGAGGAAAATGAATGGCCCAACTAGAGTTCTATTTTCATTAAATCATTTTTCAAAGATCATTAAGGAGAAGACAGTGTTGGTGGTTGTGAACACCTTGAAAATTTAAATAGAAACTTCTGAGTGAGTTAGTTATGAAGTAACTTTACTGTTTGGACAGATTTGTACACACACATAGAGGCACATGCATCCATGTACGTGCACGTGCACAATCAACTATGCAACTAAGCATGATAAAACTCCAGTTGTTACAGGAAGGCTTTTACTGTGTTAAGACCATATACTTTAAACAGACAATGAACCATAGAGAGAGATCAGTTGTAAAATCTGTGATAAGAATTTAACTTCATAATTTCACAGTAACTTATAAGATCAAAGGTCATTTACAAAAAAAAGATTGAACTTTAAAGTAAGAAACATAAGTATTTATTTTGATGTAGTCATCAATATTTTGTCTTTTTAAAACTGTCTTCATTATTTCATTTTGTAGTAGGCTTCTGACGTTACATTTACCATGCTTGTTTGGTATGAATAAGTAAGTAAATCTTTTGAACGTTCTTAGCTTTTCCTTCTAAGGTACTGGCAGTTACGCAAGTGTCAGATGCTGCACCACTGAGTGTTCTTCTCAGATCCTGAGTGGTGCAATTCACACCTGAGTGTCTTTGGAACATTCGTTTTGGTGACTTGGACCTAGGAGCATGATGACAATAAAACGAATGTATATTTTGTCATTGAAATCAGCAAATACAAGTGTTCTCCTTTCTCAAGAGACTAGTATTTAACATTTAAGATATACCGTGGTTCATAACTTATGTAATCAACATGTCTTTGAGAAACTCAATAATTTTGGAGAACGCAACAGTTTCTAAAGCCAAAAGAAGTCTGAGAACAATATTTTTACACAATGTATTTTTTTACAGCAATTGAGAATGAAGAGAGACAGATAGGTAGATGGCTGAGCAGTAAAGAGCGTTTGTCTCTCTCGCAAATGACCTAGGACATCAAATGTGCTCTTTAAGAATCAGAAACCCACCTAGTGCACAGAAATGCATACAGAAAAAAAGAACACATACACATATGCACTCATAGAAAAAGTTTATTAGTAAAACTAATGTATCCTAACAGTGAGCACTCAGTAAAGGCTCTTGACACAAATGCTGACAGCTTGAGATCAATATTCAATACCTGAAACTCTCATGGCAGCATGAGGAAACCATGGTTCACATGTGCAAGCAAACATACATCAAAATTAATAAACGTAATAAAATGTACAGCAACAGTGCTCACCAACCAATTATCTACTCATATTTCTTCAGGTTCTCACACTGGTAGCCTTTCAGGTTCAAATAAAAAAATTGATTGAGTAGTTTATTTGTTTTTATCCAGAGTTCCATCATATACTCCAGGTCACAAAATGTGCATACACACCAACACACACACACATGCACACACACACACACACACAGAGACAGAGAGAAAAACAGAGATGCACAAACGCACACACACACAGACATACAGATATGCATACACATGCATATACCACACATACACAAACACACACACATCACAGAGACACACACCACAAACAGACACATACATACACACACACACTGCCAGCCTAGTTGTCTCTATTGCACACACATTGTCAGCCTATTTGTGTCTATTGGATAGGAGAAAGGGAAAGGAAAACAGTCTTTGAGGATGCAAAGTTTCCTATAAAGTGATGATATTATAAATACTTAGTGATTCATAATTTAAGCATCAGCACGTGGGCCATTCATGTAGAGCACTTCTAACCTGAATAACATGTCACAAAGTGCACACAACTTGAAATCAATGCAGGAACCATTGTCAAAGCTTTACAATGAAAGTCTAAACAAAATTACCCCTTTGCTTCTAATTCTCATAATATTAATCACACTGACTCTTTACATTTACAGCTTGCCTTTGAAATTAATTACCAAAGTCCGCAGCCATTCCTGAGCAAAACATCAGCAGGTTTGTTTCTTGTTTTCACTGTTATACTTAAGCCTCAGGGATGATAGCAAAGTCTCACAAAACTCCCTTTATAAACATATCTGCAAAATGTAAAAATCTGTGTAATCTGTATACTTTAAAAAAAATAAATGAAAATTGGAGGAAATGTACCATGGTTTTCAATTGCTTTCAATTACCATTAAACCTTTCAGAGAGTGATTTGCATAATGTTTCATAAACATGTAGGCAGATTAACCTTTTTTAGTTAATTTATTCATTAGCAGTAAAAATTCAAAGCACCTCTTATGAGAAAATAATGTCATGCTGTTAAATTACATGGAAACATAGCAATTGGGACATACTTGCCTAAGTTTGCACTGTGTCAGAGCACAAAAGGAGTGGAGAGAGAGAGAAAAAAAACTTTCCCTGTTAGCAGAGTGTTGATTAAATTGCCAGTTTGTGAGCAATTAGTGGTATTACTAGAAGATTAGGTGAAGTATTAATTAGAGTTAGGCCAAATGACTCCCAAGGAGGAATGATGCTTCCACTTACTCTGTTGCAGATGATGAAGGCAGGCTCTAGAACCTGAGACTTGTCCCTTCAGCATCTTCTCTACTGTGGAATAAAGGAAACACAGGACCCCAGCTCTGTGAAACGGTGCATATACATAATCTCTTTTATTATTTCAACACAGGTTACATAAAATAGTGTATGTACTTTGGGGAATGAGAAGTCAGCACACAGGCCTGAAATGAATTGATTCTGAAGCAAACGCTAAACTACAGAAAGTTATATATTGCCAATGGACATTGAGAGATCAAAGAATGAAAAGAAATTGCTAGTGAGAGGAGTCTGTGGGTAAGTCACTTGCAATGTGAGATGAAATCAAGCCAAATTAAGGAGAACACGCCTTTTGCATGGAAGGCAGATATTCTAGTAATGACAAATGGCAGGGAGCTGGTTCTACAAATTTCCACATTCTAGAAACATGCTACTTACCCATTGACTATATAGTAGAAAGTTTTATTTAAACTAAAAGCAGTATTTTGCTAAATGAGAAGCCAACTTGATGATGATGTTGGTGATGCTGCTGCTGATGATGATGATAATAGAGATTATGATAGTATGTTGATATTGCTCATGATGATGATGATGATAGTGAGGATGATGATCTTCATTATCGTCCTCCTGAAAGTAACAGGAGTCATATGCCCCAGCTTCATTTCCAGCTTCAGTCCCTCCCCTTTAACGTTTAGATATCTTACTGCACTGTTTTTATTATTATTCTTACCTGTGTTCATTTTTTCCCTTTAACAAAATAGTCATTGGTCTTTAGTAGAGGAGTATTTCACAGCAAGCACCATTAACTAGAATTCTTTCATCTACCTCCTCCTAGAAATCAAGTCACTTTTCAAAGGTGGTACTCACATCAAAAACCTGCAGGAATTTAATTCTTACTTAATCTGATCTCTGCATTTCCTTTAGGGGTGTTTTAATCCTTTTATAACACAGTACTGAATTTGCTGGAAAGACTTTTAAGTTTCTAGAGAATTGAACTACTCCCTTATTAAAATTAAAATTTTCATATGTCCATCAGATTATTTTGTAGAATTGTGTCTAATGCCTACCTGTGTTTAGTGCATACTTGCTAGGCCAAATTTACAATCAAACTTCAACTTTTGTGTTTTAAAATCATTGTTTTAAATTTTATTTGACATTTTATTGAATATTTTATTTATTTATATTTCAAATGTTATCCCCTTTCCCAGATACCCCCCTCCAAGAAACACCCTATCCCATTTTGCCTATCCCTTCTTCTATAAGGGGGCTTCCTCACTCACCCACTCTCGCTTCCCTGCCCTGGTATTGTTCTACACTGGAGCATAGAGCCTTCACAGAACCAAGGGCCTCTCCTCCAATTGATGTCCATCAAGGCCGTCCTCTACTACATATGCAGCTGAAGCCATGGATCCCCCCATTTGTACTTTTTGTTTGGTGTTTTAGTCCCTGAGAGCTCTTGGGTATCTGGTTGGTTGATATTGTTGTTCTTCCTATAGATCACAAACCCCTTCAGCTCCTTCGGCCTTTCTCTAACTCCTTCATTGGGGACCCCGTGCTCAGTCTAAAGGGTTGCTGTGAACATCTGCCTCTATTTGTGAGGCTTTGGCAGAGTCTCTCAAGAGACGGCTATATCAGGCTGCTATCAGCAACAGTTCTTTGCATCTGACCTAGTGTCCAGGTTTGGAGTCTGTACATGGGATGTCTCCCCAGGTGGGGCAGTCTCAGGATGGCCTTTCATTCAGTGTCTGCTCCACAATTTGTCTCTGTATTTCCTCCCGTGTGTATTATGCTCCCCCTTCTAATAAGTACTGAAGCATACCTTTAGTCTTCATTCTTCTTGAGCTTCATGTGGTCTGTGAATTGTATCTTGGGTATTCTGGCCTTTGGGTTAATATCCACTTACCAGTGACTACATACCATGTGTGTTCTTTTGTGACTGTGTTACCTTGCTTAGGATGATATTTTATAATTCCACCCACTTGTCAAAGAACTTCATGAATTTTTTGTTTTTAATAGCTGACTGATACTCCATTGTATAAATGTACCACATTTTCTGAATCTATTCCTCTGTTGAAGGGCATCTGAGTTCTTTCTAGCTTCTGACTATTTTAAATAAGACTGCTATGAACATAGTGGAGCATGTGTCCTTGTTATATTTTGAATAATCTTTTGGGTGTATGCCCAAGTGTGATATAGATGGGTCCTCAGGTAGCACTATAGCAAATTTTCTGACCGATTTCTAGAGTGGTTTTACGAGCCTGCAATTTCACCAAAAAAGGAGTGTTTCTCTTTCTCTACAACCTCACCAGCATCTACAGTTATCTGTGTTTTTGATCTTAGCCATTCTGACTGGTGTGAGGTAGAATCTCAGGGTTGTTTTGATTTGCATTTCCCTGATGACTAAGGATGGTGAACATTTCTTAAGGTGCTTCTCAGCCATTTGAGATTCCTCAGTTGAGAATTCTTTGTTTAACTCTGTACCCCATTTTTAATAGGGTTATTTGGTTGTCTAGAGTCTAATTTCTTGAGTTCTTTGTACATATTGGATATTAGCTCTCTATTGGATGTAGGATAGGTAAAGATCTTTTCCCAATCTGTTGGTTGCTGTTTTGTCCTATTGACAGTGTCCTTTGCCTTACAAGGTTTGGAATTATATGAGGTCCCATTTGTCTATTGTTGATCTTAAAATGTAAGCCATTGTTGTTCTGTTCAGGAAAATTTCCCCTGTGCCTATGTGTTCAAGGCTCTTCCCCACTTTCTCATCTGATAGTTTTGGTGTATCTTGTTTTATGTTGAGATCTTTAATCCACTTGGACTTCAGCTTTTTACAAGGAGATAAATATTGATTGATTTGCATTCCTCTGCATCCTGACCTCTGTATTGGGAGGTATTAAAAATGATGCTTCCAGCTGGCTCCCTGCACAGCTGCCATGTTCCTACACTAAGCTCAATACTGGCTGGTGGTCTCATTGGAGCTGGCGGGGTCCCCCAAGACATTGGCATAGCTCTCTGTCAGACTAGAGCTCCCCTTGCAGCCATGCTAGCCCTGGATGCCCACACACCTTAGACAAGTTATCACAATTATCCTAACCTTTGGCTATGCTTAACTACCTGAGGCTACTGAAGCCCTGCAGGTTCACATCTGCTTCCATTTTCTGCTGCCCTCTCTTCTCTCTGTTCATCTCTTTCTCCCCACTTTTAGCTCTGCCTCCTTTTTCTGTCCAATCATAGGCCTCCTAATGCACTAATATTTAAAATAGATTGGGCATGGAAATTTCTGCTACCAGACCTCCAGTTGAACCAGCACCATTAGTTGAAAATGCTTTCTTTTTATGCCATTGTATTGTTTTAGCTCCTTTGTAAAAGATCAAATGACCATAAGTGTGTGGATTCATTTCTAGGTCTTTAGTTTTATTCCATTGATCCACATCTCTGTCTCCATACAAATTCCATGCCATTTTTTCTTATCAATATTGATCTGTAGTACAGCTTGAGGTCAGGGATGATTATTCCCTCAGAAGTTATTTTATTGTTGATAATTGTTTTCTCTATATTGGATTTTGGCTTATTTCGATAACTTTATGAAGAATTGAATTGGAATTTTGATGGGGATTGCATTGAATCTGTGGATTGCTTTTGGCAAGATGGCCACTTTTACTATATTAATCCTGCCAATCAATGAGCATGGGAGATCTTTCCATCTTCTGAGATCTTCTTTGATTTCTTTCTTCAGAGACTTGAAGTTCTTGTCATTCAAATCTTTCACTTTGATGGCTAGAGTCACACCATGGTATTTTATACTGCTTGTGACTATTGTGAAGGGTGTTATTTCCCTAATTTCTTTCTCAGCCTGTTTATCTTTCGAATAGAGGAAGGCTACAGATTTGTTTGAGTTAATTTTCATATGCAACCACATTGCTCAAGTTGTTTATGAGATTTAGGAGTTCTCTGGTGGAAGTTTAGGGGTCACCTAAGTATACTATCATATCATCTGCAAATTGTGTTATTTTTACTTCTTCCTTTCCGATTTGTATCCCTTTGACCTCCTTTTGTTGTCTAATTGTTCTGGCTAGGAATTTTGAGTACTATATCGAATAGATAGGGAGAGAATGGGCAGCTTTGTCCAGTTGCTGATTTTAATGGAATTGCTTCAAGTTTCTCTCCATTTACTTTGATCTTGGCTACTGCTTTGCTGCATAATGTTTTTACTATGTTTAGGTATGGGATTGAATTCCCGATCTTTCCAAGAGTTTTATCACTAAGGGATGTTGAATTTTGTCAAATGCTTTCTCAGCATCTAATGACATGATCATATCGTTTTTTTCCTTTGGATTTATTTATATAGTGGGTTATGTTGATGAATTTCCTTATATTGAACCATCCCTGTATCCCATAGATGAAGCTTACTTGATCATGATGGATGATAGTTTTGATGTCTTCTAGAATTCAGTTTGCAATAATTTTATTGAGTAATTTTGCATCAATATTCATAAGTGAAATTGGTTTGAATTTCTCTTTCTTGGATCTTTGTGTGGTTTAGGTATAAGCATAATTGTGGCTGACAGAATGAATTGGGTAGTGTTCCTTCTGTTTTTATCTTGTGGAATAGTTTGAAGAGTATTGGTTTTAGGTCTTCTTTGAAGGTCTGATAGAATTCTGCATTAAACCCATATGGTCCTGGGTTTTTGTTGGTTGGGAGACTTCTAATGACTGCTTCTATTTCTTTTGGGGTTATGGGAATGTTTATATAGTTTATCTGATCCCTACTTAACTTTGGTACCTGGCATCTGTTTAAAAAATTGTTGGTTCCTCTTCCAGAGGGCATCCCACAATGATCTCCAGCTTGGTCTGGTGCAGGTGAGGGGTTTGGGGGGGGGGGGTTCGGGCCAAGGCGACAGAGTGCGAGCAGGGAGGATGAATTGATCCCACCGCCTCCACTGCTGTCTCTGCCTGCATCTCCTCTACTGCTACCCAGTTACTCCTAGGTGCTGCACCTGTCTCAGCACAGAGCAGGTCTGGACTGTGCCAATGAGGTACTGGCAAGCTAGCAGTGAGGGGAGGGTCCTGAAGGTGCTTTGGGAGAGCAGATCACTTGCCAAGTGTTACAGCTCTTGCAACAGAAATTCTCGGAAAATGGGATGATTCTTGCGCACCTTTACTTCTCTTGAATAGGGTCCTTACATACAGTTTTGGGGTGAGTTAGGGTCTGGCAGCAGATAACCCCTATTGGCTTGGTCTGAGAGCTTCGAGATGCCTCATCTACATGTGGGAGAGCCTGAGGGACTATTCCTATGTGACTGATGGCCATAGACCTCTCTGTGGGAGGGGCTGTCAGGGACTGAGATTGAATGAAAGGAGCCAAGAACCATGCTGAATGCCTTCCATCCCATTAGGGTCTGGAGTTTGAGGCCTGTGCTCAAACAAACACCAAGCTGCTTCTCACAGGCCACCGCCCTAAAAAAAAATCAACCATTTTATCCAGATTTACCAGTTTTGTTGATTTCAGGCTTTTGTAGTAAGATCTGATATTTTTAAATTTTCTCTGATTCTATTATTATGTCTCCCTTTTCTTTTCTCATTTTCTTAATTTGGATACACTGGCTAAAGCTTTATCTATCCTGTTGATTTGTCTCAAAGAACCAGCTCCCAGTTTTGTTGATTCTTTGAATATTCCCTTTTGTCTCTACTTGGTTGATTTCAGCCCTAAGTTTGATTATTTCCTGTTGTCTACTCCTATTGGGTTTATTGGGTTTATTTGCTTCTTTCTGTTCTAGATCTTTCAGATGTGCTGTCATGCTACCAGTGTTTGCTCTCTCCAGTTTCATTTTGGAGGCACTTGGAGCTATGAGTTTTCCTCTTAGCACTACTTTAATTGTGTCCCATAAGTTTGGGTATGTTGTGTGTTTATTTTCATTAAATTCTAAAATGTATTTAATTTCTTTCTTTATTTCTTCCTTGATCAAGTTATCATTGAGTAGAGCATTATTCAGTTTCCATGTGTATGTGGGCATTGTGTTGTTTTTGTTGTTATTGAAGACCAGCCTTAGTCTATGGTAATCTGATAGGATGTATGGGATTGTTTCAATCTTCTTGTATCTGTTGAGACTTGTTTTGTGACTGATTAGATCATCAGTTTTGGAGAAGGTACCATGAAATGTTGAGAAGTAGTTATATACTTTTGTTTTAGGATGACATATTCTATAGATATCTGTTACATCCATTTAGTCCATAATGTCTGTTAGTTTCACTGCATCTCTGTTTAGCAGTGACAGAAAGAAAGCCCAGTTCAAAGAGTGTGCAGCTTGGAGCACATAAATAAGGGGTTGAAGCTGACTGCATCACTTGGACAAACTGACTATTAAATCTGTGAGCCTAGATTCCTCTTCTCAGAAACAATATTACTACTACTAATTTTTAAAATTATGAGGATTAAGTTAAACTTTGTAAGTACTCAGAAAATCTCTTGACTAGACATACTATTTTCACTTAATAAATATAGCAACTTGTCCTACGTATTTAAGAGATAAAGTAGCTACTTTTATGAAATGGTTGAATTCTATTTTAAAAACCCAAGTATCTATAATTTGTGTTACTGCAACTGAATGTATCATGTTAAGCCAGCTTAGTTAGTGGAAAATTGTCTTAAAGAGATGCTCTAAAGAAGAGTCAAAATACTGGGGATGGGATGGATTATTGGTCACTTTACTGTTTCCTTGAAGAATGTTCAAATTCCAAAATTCCATCAATTGAATTAATTACTATCTTCTCTGATTCTTCCCATCCTAATTCATGAGGATACTTGTGTTTTACCCTTCATGTGTGTGTGTTTGTGTGTGTGTGTGTTTGTGTGTGTTCATATATGTATGTGTGTGTGTGTGTGTGTGTGTGTGTGTGTGAGAGAGAGAGAGAGAGAGAGAGAGAGAGAGAGAGAGAGAGAGGAGGGGGCACAGACAGGAATGTTATGTAGTTGTTTGAACAATAGTGGCTCAATATGTTTCCATATGTTTGAAGAAAACACATTCCCTTCTCTCTCTCTCTCTCTCTCTCTCTCTCTCTCTCTCTCTCTCCTACACAAAATGATGTGAGATTTTATCTTTTCCTGCATGCCAGGATTAAGGGAACTAATCTTTGAAGCCAAAAGCCCAATTTTAATTTTATATAATAAGCCATTTTCTTTTATAAGTTGCTTTGAACATGACATTTTATAACAACAGTAGAAACGTAACTAGTAAGTTACTAATACATAAATATAACTTGCAGAGTTATTGAAGTTAGTCCCATTGGATCTGCCTCACCACACATACTTCTAACGTAGATGAGTCATTGGGGAAGAGAGGGTGAAAGACTGTAAGAGCCAGAAGAAAAGAAAATTTACTCTGAGATTGTGTCTTCTAAAAATGTCAAAAACTATATCCATACTGTCTAATGAAGATGGCTGTCTAATCATGACCAACAGACGTCCTAATGTGAGTGGGTGAAAGCTCATGAGAAAAACAAAAGGTCTAAAACCTAGAAAAAGATGATGTGACGTCAACTAAGGAAGTGATTGGCTAAGTCAACCCTGAGAACACATGCAAATACATACACACACACACACAGACACAGACACACACACAGACACACAGACACACAGATACAAACACACACACACACACACACTGGTCTCCTATTGTTCTTTCAGCCACTAATCTCTTGCCTTGTGTTCTCCAGTATTGTCCTATGACTTCTACATGCTCGTGCATGATACATACCTATAAATAAACATTTCCATACAATACAAAATCCATGCAGATATACTAAATAAAAGAGACTCAAACAATTCAAATTTCATTATTTTTTTTCTTTTGAGTGCATCACACTTAATCTTTCCTGACACTGGAGAAGAAAGCTTCATATGTTACTAGGGAGAAAATGTTCCAAGGGCATCTTAGTCCTACTCTGATTCATAACTAATTTCTCCTCTGAACTACCTTGCATTATTCTTCTTCTCTACATTATGTGTTTGTTGGTTTTCTATGTATCCATTACTTTGGCAGCCTTGTGTATCTCACAACATTTTGGTGAGTGTTTCCATGAAGACTACATCAGTGGAATTACTTATTATAAAAGTAATTTTTATTTTCCTGATGTAATTATCATCTCTGAGTTTTAGTGTTGAATAAGCTCACCCTTTCTAGTTCTTTCTGAACTCTACATGGCTGGTTCAGCTCAGCTGTTCTCCCTTATACTTCTCTCCAAGCTGGCTCATGTAATCTGGCTCCTTTCAGCTTTGCACTGAATTTCTCTGCCTGGCCTCAAACTAACTCTGACATTTTGTTCTAATCTCCTGGCAACTGTCTGGCTTCTTGACTTTTCTGACTTGCACTAAATTGTACAAACTTACAAATAAACTCCTGCAGTGTACTCACTGCACTGATTCCCAACTGATTGACTATCTCTCCCTGTGCTGCTCTATTGAATGTTGGGTGTATCCTATCTCTGACTAATTCTGTCAAATCTTTCTCTGATTCATCACTCTGTCTGCCCCACAACTAGACATCACTTTCAAACATGGCTGCTTCCTCCTACAAACTAATTTTACCTTAAAAATATGTACTAAGGGAATGTTTGCATTCCAACCACAGGTATTAAAGGTGTGTGATGTGTCTACATTCCAGTCAGATTACAGAAGCCTAGATACTTGGATGAGATCCCTTGCCAGAGTAATCATGTTGCTGGTTTAAAATTCCTCTACATCCTATTGTCTAGTTTATCATCATCTGCATACTTCAAACCAGAGAAGACATGATAGTAGAAAAGATTTCTGTTAGTGTTTGGCAAATTGTTGATAAAAGGCATTGTTAAACACCATACCGAAAAGATCAGTATGGGATTACCCAATGTTAGAAATAAATGCATAGTTGGCATGAGTTTTTGTAGTCTCAGCAGCTGCTTGTGGATCTCAGACTTGCTCATGAGTAAAATAAAGTAGGTTTGGATATTGCCATTATAGATTCTACAATTGGAAAGATGAAGAATTTGAAGAAAATTTAATTTATCTAAGAGAAAATATGGGAGCATACAAGAATAATGCAACATGGAAGTAAATAGGGGGCTCATATTATAATTCAGTTTTCAATATATAAAGGAAAGTTTTTCTTATTAATATTACACAAATTTATGTAGAAGAAGTAAATTGTGGCATTACAAACTAGTATAGCTTTGCAGAGTACTTAATTCATGTTTATATAATAGTGAGGATTCAGTTCACAATTATATCCTTCAACATTTCATCTGATTTTCCTTACTTCCAATTAGAGTATGTTTGGAGACAGTAGATACCACTACATGCCCCTGAATGTTCTAGTTCTGTAGCATGGTATTTTCCTTCAATATTGAGAGTCCTTTTCACTTTCAGTTTGTTCTTATGTTTCTGTTGGTGAAGCATGCAGCTACCCTTCCATCACACCAAGGCATTAACCCCATCTGATACTTGGAAAAGTATTGTATCCTCTGACATTCAATAGGTTGAAACAAATTTTACCACAAAAATCAAAACCATTTGAGTTATCAAATTTTCTTTTAAATATCTTTGTTACTACTGGCAGTTCTAGTGTTATTGTTTTAATTTGAATTTTTGTGTATTTCATTTAATGCATATTTAGTACAAAATTAATATTAAGAGGGTTTCTAATTTCCTTTCATTTTCAGGGAAAGTCTTTACTCTGACATTACACACTGGATGTGTGTGTATGTGTGTGTGTGCGTCCCTTTACATTTAAACCACATTTAAATAACATTTTAAGGACTAGAGAGAAGAGTCAGTCAGTAAAGAGATTGCCAATAAAGCTCAATAGAGTGCGTTAAGACCTCCAGAGCTTATATTTAAAAATAAAGAAATTGCAAAGTAATAAATCTACTGTAAAATCTATGTAGAGGTTATTCAAAAAGCTAGAAATTGTTCCTACTATGTGATCCAGCTATATTACTCTATACTCAAATATTGTATATTTAATTATAGACATACCTGTACATCCAGGTTTATTGATGTTATTATCCCAGCAGCCAAAATATAGAAACAGTCTAGATTTCCATCCACTGATGAATAGATAATGAAAATTAACTATAGTCACACAATGAGATATTATTCAGCTTTTAAGAAATGCAATTATAAAATAGAGCTGAAAACACTCATACTAGGTAAGATAACTCAGATCCAGAAGCACAAAAGTCCCATATTATTTCTCATAGCTGGATGAACATCTGTGGATTAGAAAGTATCATCGACGTATGGTACATCATATAAAAAAACTTAGCATGTTCTATTTGAATTTATGATCTTACTACATAATATGAAGCACTCATGTAACATTACTATTGACTAAGAACTTGTGGCTGGAGAGACTACAAACCCTAAGGGAAAACGTATTTTTCTGCTAAAAGTTAATTTCATTGATTTTTAATGAGATGTTGTTATACTAATACATCAATGCATTTCTCAAAGCTCATCAGAGAAACTCTGAAGACAAGTAGATGGATATTAACCTAAATACCAACAACTGGTAAACACAAGGAGAAAAAATGATTGTAAAATGTTTAACTCTAAATGGGACATATGTATCATATTTCCACATCCCAAGGCTCAGAGATCATTGCAGGAAAAGGTGTGGGAAGAAATGCAAGAGTCAGAGGCAGTACATGGATAAAAAGAAATAGTGTCTTTTCTACGAAGTATTGCAGGCTGTCCATGTAAACTCACAATATTCTGGGTTGTGTAAAAAGCTGTAAAACCTCAACTCAGATCAAATTCCATCATGAAAACATGGGCATGAAGTCCCACCTCTCACAGAAGAGCTATTACCAATCAAAAACTTCTGGTAGACAAAGTCAGTTTGTTTGTTTGTTTGTTTGTTTGTTTGTCTAATTTTAAAGGATGTTGTCTGAGGTCAGGTAACCATTCTCCAGAAGGCCACAGGACAAATTAAAAAGAAGAAAAACAAAAACAAAAAAAGGAAAGAAAGACAGATAGGAAAGAAGGAAAGAAGGAAAGAAGGAAGGAAAGAAGGAAGGAAGGGAGGAAGGAATGAAGGAAGGAAGGAATAGAAAAGAGAATAATACAAAGACTTGAGTTAGTAAAGATAGAGTAGTGAATCTGGGAGTTAGAACAAGAGTAAATATAATCAAAACACGTTGTATAAAATACTTAAATTACTTATTTCAAAATAAATGAAATAGGTTGAACTTACATACTTGTAGTCTTAGCAGTGGCAAAGTGAAGACAGAACTTCTGGATCTTTCTGGCCAGCCACTCTTGGTGAATCAGTGAGATTCAGCTTTAAAGAAAGAACATGTCTCAAAATATAAGATTTAAAAAGTGATTAAAAAGGCACCCAGAATAAACATCTGGCTACACATTAATGTACATAAACATATTCTTGCACAACTAGTATATGCACACACAGAACACACCAACACACAGAGGAAAAATTTAAAATCTCATAATTTACTGAGAAATTATTTTGGAATATGCCATTCCTTAAAATGAATATTTCTATACATTCACAATTACTTGCCATAATAAAACCCACAATTTTTTACCACAATAAAGTGTTCCGACATTAAACATTTAAAGTACAGTTAAATGTATTTCTATATTAATTTGATGTGCAATACATATAAAACTACATTTTACTCATTGGCGAATAAAGAGTGTGCAATATGACTTGGTAGAAATTCTTACTATCACAACTTGACTCATTTCTAAGAATAGTCCATGAAATATTTTTAATTTACTCCTGAGAAAAAGGTTCATCAGTTATCATTTTAGGTTTGCTCAAGGGCCCGAAAGCTGAGGGTTGTCCTAGATGACCTTTAAAGATCCCTTCTAGTCCTCTGACTCTGAAATAAATTAAAGTTTTATGAGCACATTATGCATAAGCATCACTGGATCTGGAAGACAATGAGGATGAAGTCTGTGCTCAGACTCTCCCTTCTAGTATTTATGCTTCCCATTCATTTCATGCATAACTAATTTCATATAGCAATTGGTAATCGCGTCTTGGTAATGACACCACAGGCATCACAAAACAATTGCAATCATGGCTGCAATTCATTGTAACTACAGCTAAATGCCAGCACTGCACTGACATACCTTCCTGATACACCCAAGAAAAGGATGAGAATAAAATGCACCTATAAAATGGTCACCTTCAACTAACTAGCTTGGAGTCCTAAGTAGTGTTGATTCCTGTATATTTATTTCTGTCAGTATAAACGATATAATAAAGTCATATTGGGAGGATAAATCTCATAGCTAGAGTTCCTTTACAAAATCAAAGGACATGTACGGCTTTTTAGTAACTGTACACTAATGCTACCATGTTGGCTCAATTCTGCCTTGTTTTACAGTTCTGTTGATGCATATAAGGAGCAAGTGTGTTTTTCTATTACCTGTTCTATTGGATCAACAGATTCAAGGGTAAGAAGGGACAATCATGGTCATGTTTAAGAAAACAAATTTGGCTCTACTTTTTTTTCCCTAGAATTTAAACCCAACCTGTCTACCAATGACATCTTATAGAATGACTGTAGATGTTTTGATAACCCTTTATTAACTAATAGCTTATTCTGTGACATTGAGATCCCACAATTTTTTATTTAGTTCTTTATTCTAAATTTTATTATAATAAAATTGCATCAACAGATGAAATAAATATTTTCTATTAAAATAACAAGCATTTCATCAGAGGATAAATAATCCAAATACTGCGTCTGATATTATCAAAGAAAAATTCATTATATCTATAAAGTTAAATAATATCATTTCAAATATAATTCAGAACCATAGTTGTGTTAGTTTTTGCCTTGTGCTAAAGATAGGTACATCATGGCCTAGTGTTCATCTGGATGGTGATAGCTGTTACTATGACAAAAACTGTGAGTTTCCCAGATACTCACAGCATTGTTCAGAGACTGGCCAAGCAAATAGGGATTGAAAGACTACCTAGTAGGCAATGTGCTTTATATGCAAGCATCAAAATGTTGGACTATGAAAAAAATTAAAGAATAAATTAAAAAATAATAATAAAATAAATTAGTTTTTAAAAAGCTAGGTTAAGTCAGAGCATTCTGCATAAATCCAGACAGAGTAATAAACTGAGACTTGCTGGCAAATCAGCCTAGCCCAAGTACTGAGTCTCATATTCAGTGAGAAACATATCTCTAAAAACAAGATGTATAAAGCTTGAAGACAAAGGGAATTATGAGAGTTCTCTGGACCTCACATGCAAACATATGCCTGTGGAATTGGCACAGGCATAAGGGAACTTGCAGCCACACAGATCTTTAATCCCCACATATACACAATGAAAAAAGAAAAATAGAAAGTTGTAATCAATCTATATTACTATGTAGCAAATTCTCTACTCTGTTAATAAAGACAATGGCTTAGTTAAGATAGTAAGTTAGTGCAACAGTTCTTTAATCTTCAACCAGTTGAGGAGTCTTAGGCATAAAGGGGCTCTTAATCCACATGAAAGAACTGACCTCTGGATATTCTCATTATATGGTATTGATATAGCTAATATTCAAATGATATTTCTTGCTTTTTTTTTTAACACCAATCTATTGCAAGCAATTTATAAGTTAATCTTTGAACAATACGGATGAAGATCAGGGCTTCCTATCATTAAATTGCATTTAACTCTGAAAACTACAGCCAGTTTTGCTAGTGAACTGTAAATTAATCTGTTTGGTATGGTAGTCATTTATCTATCTTCTTACTCACAATATATGTGAAGTATGTACTTTTAAAAACAAACTTCATTACGCTAAGTACCTTGAGTATCTGAGCTTTTGTAAACTGTGATAGAGTGGATCAATAAGTATATATATGTATGTTGACATGTTTGGGAGAACAACATTGTGACCCTAACTGCTTCACGTGAGCCAGGTTTAGTGAATTGGTTTCACTAGCAAACTGCATTGAACCAACATTTATAGAGATCTCTCATCAGATATCAATCCTCCCAGGACCAAAGGAGAAGAATAAAAAGAAATGTTGAAGACAAATGAGCCGGTCAATCTGGACACAAATAGTTCTCTCCAGAGAAAATTTGGTGTTCTATTCATGTACATATTCATATTTATTTTATGTGTGTATGTGTGTGTGTGTGTGTGTGTGTGTGTGTGTGTGTGTGTGCTTGCACGTGAGCACAAGCTCATGTGTGTGTGTGTGTGTCTGTGTGTGTGTGTGTGTCTGTGTGTGTGATTATATGTGCTATAGTGTACATGCTGCTCAGAAGACAACTTGTAAGAACTGGCCATCTTTGTCCACCATAATGCTAGACTTAGGAATCAGCCTCATGTCATCCATATTGACAGAAAGTGCCTTTATAGTTTGGACCGTTTTGCTTCCATTTCCTCTACAATTTTTTTTTAATTTTTCTAGACAGGGATTCTCTGTGGAGCCCTGGCTGTCCTGGAACTCACTCTGTAGACCAGGCTGGCCTTGAACTCAGAAATCTGCCTGCCTCTGCCTCCCAAGTGCTGGGATTAAAGGCGTGTGCCACCACTGCCTGGCTTACATTATTTTAAAAAAATAAAATAAAAACTTTACACAAGTATTAGTGGCCATAATACCTTAAAAACTAAATTGTTAGAGAAAATCACTTGCAAACAAGCAAGGCATTTTAAAACTTGTGCATTTTAGAGTTCATTAGTTATTCACTCAAAATAACATTTAAATTTCATAATAATTTTCACACTTTTTACTTCAAAATTATATAAAATATGGGAAATCTAGAAGAATAGTTAATCTGCATATAGCTGGACTTCAGTGCAAAGCATATTTTAGCCAGGAAGGAATTATTTTAATTCTTAAATCCTCGCTTCATTTTTATGAACCATGAAGTTTCAGCAATAATCCTTGGGAAACATGAGCATTGAGCAGTTCTTAATAGAAATAAACTTTCAGCGTGAACATCTCAGAGTTCTCCTGACATTTTAATTTCAATAAAAGGTTTGACGAAGCTGTGAGCCTATTAACTCAAGGGAAATGAATTCATGCATTTAGCCATAATTTAAAACTGAATACTGAACATGTGTTTTTATAAGAACCATGTGTTTTTGACTTCCATATACAGGCTGAGCTTCCCTAGTAAGGCTTTATGTAAAGTGCATCTAAACAAGCTAAAGGGAGCTTATTGGATGAATCTTCAGCATTTATATTACCAGTAAAGCAGATATAGAATATTTTATCCCATGTATTCATTTGTGATGGTTAGTCTTGGTTGTCAATTTAAGGAGCTCTGGAATCCTTAAATCCTTAAAAGGCAAGTTGGTTTGCAAACATGTTACGTGAGGGCTTTTCTTGAACCAACTTATTTGAAGTGGAAGGAATCACTCTACATGTGAGAAACGTTTTCCAGAGGTAATTGAGACATAAGGAAGATAGAAGGAGGGAACTTTGCTTTTTGATTGCTTTCTTTTTTTTTCTTTCTAGCAAGATTATATATTCAGTAACTGTCACTACTGCCCTCATTTACTTGTGTTAGATTCAGCTTCTCCTGGCTTCCAATATAATCACTAGAAAATTTCCAAGAATCCTGTACTACTTCTACACCAGATTCATACTGTTGTGAGATCCAACTGCATGGACTGAGAACTTCCAAAGTCTCTGTTTCTCTGCTTGTCATCCAAGCACTTTTGGACCATCTGGACTATCCAGACAATAACATGTAAGATTGTCTGTGTTCCTCTAGAGAACACTGAATATTATATGTAATATGAAACTTATTTAAAATACATCTAAACATAGATATCTGTTAGAAAAATAAATACCTCATAAGATGTTTTTGCAAAGGTGTACATGTAGTCCATAGAATGGTAAGCCATCTTTGTTTATCACTGCTTCTGACTAGCAATGTATGGCAAATATACTTTAGTGATATTCTATATGACAGGGAAACCCAATAACTAATGAAGTCCTCTATGTAATCTGATCTTGCTGATGATATGATGACTGTCACTTTCCATCTCAATTTGTTTTTGAGATGATAAGAAATTAGCATCTTTCAATAAAGACATGCTCTTTCTACAAAAAAATTTCAGTATCCTTTATTTGATTTGTTCTGTTATAAAATACTTATTCTTCTGTGCTCAAATAACACTCCATAATTACATTAGGTTAGGAAATAATCAACATAGAATCAAAAGTAAGCCATAATTATTGGATAATTAATTAAATTTTGAACTAATATAGGATGTCCAATAAGTAAGTAACTTGTGCTACCAACTTTTTCTTTCATCCTATTTCAGCCAAGGCTTTTTATCACCAATTTCCAAAAGACCAGACTAGGAGAACTGAATCCTCTGACAAGGTAACATAGCAGCATACAAAACAAGTCAAAGAAGTATTCATCCTTCTCAGGCCTCTACTCAGTACTACTGTGCTCCAGCAAGAACTACAAAATACTCATTAATGGAAAAATTATATATATATATGTGTGTGTGTGTGTGTGTGTATGTGTATATGTGTAAATGTGTATATATGTATATATGCATATATGTTATATATGTGTAGTTATATATGTTATATATACACACATTTATATATATATATATATATATATATATATCTCCTGAGCTATATTCTCAGCTCTTTACAGGCAAAATGTATTATTTCCTCTTTTTTTCTCTTGGAGGAATTTTTTTTAGGAAAATATCTTCTAGCCCCTGTATATTTCCTCGATTTCCTGGGAAAATATCTCTTTGCTGATCAATGTGTTTGGGGGGGGGAAGGGTGAATGATTTCCACTAAATATATTTTCTGTCCTGTTGTCATGTCTGAATCTTCAAGAAAAGGATGCCTTTGTCTTCACATCCTCTAATGTGATCCTTCTTTGTCTGGAATTAGCTGGAAAAGTCTATGTGATTGTGAAGGAAAGTATCAGCAATGCCTTGTGGGGAGTATGTGATACAACTGTTGTCTTTTATCTCATCTTACACATGTCTTTCAGTTAATTTTGAATGGGAATACAAATCAATTATTACTTATTGGTCATCAAATATCAATGCACTCTCTTTGATAATCACACAGATATCAATTTTAATTTGAGGGTAGATTAACATTTCATATCTTAAAAATGTCCCATGCAGTATGCTAAGAAACTCTATTTACTTAGGGGTATTCATGTGTGTTTGTGTGTGTGTGTGTGTGTATGTGTGTGTGTGTGTGTGTGTGTATGTGTGTGTGTGTGTGTTGTTATATTTGACTCCATTTTTATCTATAATACTAATTGGATTTTGAGAATCAAGTCTCAATAGATGATATTTCAGGCTAAACTGGTGATGGAAAAATATTCATTTCCAAATCCTCAATCCCTTCAGATAGTACCTCAATTAATATACGTATCTAGTCTGACCTTCATTTGTTTTATATAAAAATAAATATAACACCAATTTCAATAAATATCTGCTAGAAGTCAATGAGAAAATATATAGAAAATCTCCAACAGATTAGATTATTTTCAGTAAATATTGATCTCTATCTTGCACCAAACTCCTTCATGCTTCCTCTATAACAACAGAAAATGGATTATCTCATTTCATTAAATACATGATTCTTCCAAGTTTTGCATCACGCATTGCAGTAAAGTGTTCTGTCTATTTAACCTCTGGCTTCAGATTTCATTCCAAATGCCATACTCTTGAAGAAGGTATTTCACAACAAAAATTAACAGTCAAGACTGACTGTACTTTCTTTAAATGTTGCTGCATTGATTATTATTGTTAATATCAAATATATTCTTATAATTTCTTGTCAAAGCTTATTCCCAATGAGAATGAAACATTCACCATGAGAATCTCAAAGGCAAAGGGGAGAGTGGATTGTGCAGAGTGCTCAAGGAGTGGCACCTGAAAGGAAGACAACATTTGAAAAGAAAATATATAAAATAATTAATAAAAAGATTATCACTATACAGTCATCAATTATTTTGTTAAACAAATTACTCACAGAAGCAAAAATATTGTTTAAATAGATGCCACATCAATGTAGAAACAGACAAGACTTCAGTATGCTTAATTTAAAAATTCAAAATGATATGTAAGAGAATGATCTCGTTAATTCAAGAAAAGAAAAATAACAAGAGCTGAAAAATCAAGGAACATTATCCAAAAGAGAGCTAAAACGTGGTAGCTGAAATTATGCCATATGCTACACCATAGTACTTATGCATGGCCATCCATACCCCTCATCATGACTCGGGTCTCAGTAGTACCATGAGTAGCTTCTGCTACTCAATAAAATAGTCAGTTTAGATTTCAGTTTTTATCTCCTTAATATTATTCAAGTTCTCAGAAAATGTGTATTTGGTCCTGTAAGCTTCTCTAAGGGTATACGTATACATTCAATGTACTCATTCCACTATGTATGATCTTCCTGGGTCAGAGATCAATTTCATTAATGATGTGATCCATATATTTACAGACTCTCCATTTTCATTTTCAGATTATTAGTGGAAAACTGCTATGATATTTAAAATGTACTACGTAAAATACAGATATTTTTACACGGGACATTTAAAAGTGATATTTTTTTAAAAAAACAAACTTTAAGCTAATAGAATTCACTTTTAGACATCATAAATGGGTATTCATGATGTTCACTCTACGAACTAATAATAAAGAAAGCTGAGAATGAAATTTGACAAACACTTTCTAATAGATGGTGCAGTGAAACAGAGGAACCACTCGTATCAAGGGACATTTAGCATTATACTTTACTCACAAGACATGAGGGCAGATGCATTAGACAATTAGTTTTACTGTTTTTAACAGAGAAGTATTTTTATCAAGATGACATACATATTTAAGTTTAAACATCAGGAGTATTGGTCTGCATTTGTTGAAAACACAAAGATTTCAGATCTATTCTGACCAGGGTTTAAACCCAAGTTCAGCTATTTAGTCTTGTTCCGTCACTTAGTAGATTTGTTTATAGAGTTGTGAGGTCGCTTTCAATCCATAAGATGAGTGCATTCTTTGCACTTGAATGATATCTCACAAGTATATGTCATATATAAAGTAAGGTGCATTGCCTAGTCCTAGTGGCTTGCTTGCTAATTCTGTTTTATCTGCCTTTAATATTATCATTATAGATTCAGGTAACTGTTAGCTTGATGGGAACCATGGCCAAATGTCACAGTTGGATACTGAAACCATCTCAGAAGTATTAAGCTTCTTATGAACTGTTTATTTACCCTTCCACCATTGTCTTCATACATGTAGAATCTTCATGCATTTGTTTCATGCTATTCTTTCATTTATTTCAATATTCTGTGTTCTCCAATTCTAAAGCAAAAAGTAATGAATAACAAAACAATCTAGTTTTAGTCCCATATTTTCTCCCACTTATACCTCTGTCATCCCTTGTTTCTCATCCTGGCTTTTTATACTCTGCTAAATCATTCTCCAATTTCAACCTTTAATTGGGATCTGCCTCTATAAGGCAACACAGGTCACAAACATCAGTAAGCAACTCTGTAGCTGTCAAGTGAAGCAGCATTCTGCCCTTCCACAGAACCTAAATTTTATTATATTTTTAGCATAGGTTTTCCACATACTCTCCTCACACGCCATGCCTTCAACCTGACAATGCCCCCCAATCAATAGACCCTGGATATCATCTCCTAAGAACTGTAAACTGCCACCTACTCTACATTGCTCCGATAACGGGTATATATCAAAATACTCAAACTTTGTTCTCTAGGCAACTGCAGTTGTGACCTTATTTTTTTCCCTTCCAAAACTTTCTTATTTAACTGCCATAATGATCTGTTTCAATATAACTGATTTTGCATTCACTTCTTAAAACTTTTTGCCCATCTGGTGGTTGCTAAGTCAAACCATTTTGGAGCCTCAACATGATAGCCACTGTCCCTATCTCAGAGTCTGCCAATCAATCCAGAATAGTCTCACAGTTGAGTCCACAAAACACTTCATTGCTGAACTACTGATCTGCATCCCTTACTAAAAGTGAGTTTACAGGACATGCGAAGGAGAACCAAACCTTCTATCTGTAGCAAATACAATTCACAGAAACATTTACTCACAGGCACTAGTGATATGTAAAATGAGGCTCCACTGTTGTGATGGCTACTCCCCATTGTCAACTTGACTATGTCTGGAATGAACCACAATCCCTATGGAAGGCATACCTGTGTTCCAGATTTTGAAGCTGGAAGACACAGGATTTTGACCCCAATCTTGAGGCAGAGAGGCCATGAAAAACCTAGGCCCAAGCAAGACAATCCCAAGAGACAGAAGCAAGCAGATCTCTGAGTTCAAGGCCAGACTAGGACAGAACAATTTTCAAATAAAGAACAGCACAGGTCCAGGTACAGTGGCACACACCTTTAATCCAGGCCACTCCTTCTGCTAGAGGACTACATAATGACAATGGAAGAAGGGAAGCTTCCTTCTTCTTTGCCTGTTTGCACTTTTTTGCCAGTAAATCTACTTCTTCAGGATTCCAGCTAAAACAGAAGAAGGTACCAGGGGCTGAGGTATTACTGCTGTTTAGAATAATATGGGTTTGGGGACTTAGAATTTGGAAATCAATGGAATGTTTTAAGTGTGGCTTAAGGGACCATCCTAGTGGGAATATGAAACATACTGGTGCTGAGGATGATTTGAGATGAGCAACACTTGCTCTAGAGTTTTCAGAGAAGAAGAAATTTAGTATGTTCCCTAGAGGTCATTCTTAAAATGTTTTGGTGAAGAATGTGTCTTTTTTTATTTTTTACATTGAGTCTACCTGAGGCTAATGTGAAGAGATTCATCAGATTTACTGCATTGACAGAGAAGGTCTCAAACAACCAAGTATAGACTCCGTTCTAGTTCAAACATAGCAAACAAATGTAGAAAGAATAAAGACAAAACATTTTTTAATAAAATTCACAATCAGTAATGCTGATCTGTGAGGGCACCAGGGTCGTTTGAATATGTGGTGGTTTGAATATGCTGGGCCCAAGGAGTCTCATGGTAAGGAGTTGTGGCCTTGTTGGAGTAGGTGTGACCTTTTTGGATGAAATATGTCTCTGTGGGTGTGGGCTTTGAGACCCTTCTCCTAATTTCCTGAGGATACCAGTCTTTCCAGATGCTTTTGAATCAAGATGCAGAACCCCTTCAGCACTGTATCTACCTGCATGCTGTCGTGCTTCCTGCTATGATGATAGTGGACTAAACCTCTGAGTCTATAATTGAGCCCCAATTAAATGTTTGCCTTTATAAGAGTTGCTTGGTTATAGCTTTTCTTCATAGCACAGGAGACAACTGGATTCTACACATACATCAATATAGAGTAGTATGGATAAAAATTTAGTTCTATGCAATAATGTAAATGAACAAACTAAAGATTCATGCTATATTATAGATATAAGAAGAGAAAAAAGACAGTAGACATGAGTAAATTTTAAACATAGGTCAATACAAATTATTACTTTAGAAGTTGTGAGCTATTGTGTTAAAAATTAACATATTGTTTTGAAAACAAGAAAAATTAAAGTTTCACAAAAGCCTATGAAATACACACACACACAATATATATATATATATCACATACATGAACAAGGAAAAAGAGAGAAAGAGAGAGGCAGAGAGAAAGGGAGATGGACACAGAGATGGAGACTGAGACAGAGATGAAACAGAGATGGAGTGAGAGAGACTGAGAAAAATTTTTCAAATAAAATTCACAATCAGTAATGCTGATCTGTGAGGCTTTTATTCCCTTAAATCAATCAGTCTTTTTTGAACTAATAAAGATTGAAATGATTTATATATGTTATGCAATGATAATCCAAATCAAAGTAGCACATCCATCACCACCTACACTGCACTTTGCATTTATTGAAGCTTCTCTTCTCATAGTTTATGGTTTGACTCTTTGATTGACATCTCCATATTTCTATGACGGTACAGCCCTTGAAAAATATGGATATATTTTTATTTAATCTGAGATTTTAGAATCTAGACTTGAATGTGCTCATATTGTATTTGGCATTATGTTCCATGAAGATATCCACATGCTCTCAGATAATTGGCTTTTCTCTAAAGCTAATTCAAATTAACATATTGATATGTCAATCAGGACAGCTAAATGGCTATGTCAAGAAAATATTCTAAGTGCACCCACCAATCTTTTGGATTGTGTTTGACTTGTCTATTGGTTCTGATTCTGTTCAGAAACTGTTTACATTGGATGTCTGATGTAAATGCCTGAAAAGCCTTTTTTTTTAATGTGATATCAAGATCCCATAGCCAGATCTTAATTTAACTGGTCCTGATAAAATGAGAATATTACGGGTTTTGCCTGTTTGTCTATGTTATCTTCAACATTATTTAGCGAAGGTACAAAACCACCAATTATCTGTTTAATATTTTTAAGTTGGGAAGTGTATAGTCATTTAGAATTATATGCTTCTTAATCCCTTTCATATTAATTTTTAAAATCAATTCATCCTATATAATGACAAATAACCACATCACTAAATGAAGGAAGTATTTGGAAAGCAGTAGGGAGCACAGTGGTAGACAGGGCTTGGGGTGAATACTTTTGCATCCTCTGTCATAGTCTACAGTAAAGTCTATTACATAAAATGATACCGCCATCTACCCATGTTATATTTCAAACAGAGACATATATTTTGAGTGACTGAAAATTGCCTCCAGGCATGACGGCAGCTACTTCTAATGCAAAATTATGATGTGTCAGAATGGTATTAACAATGACAAGAATTTTTTCCAGTATAGTTTTCACCAGCCACTCTTCAGGAAACCATGTGAGAATTCTTACTCCTCCCTCCAAGTCCCTAGTTTTTCTTCCTCGCCAAGTACTTCTACTTATTTTTAAATTATTTGTTCACTGTTAAATTGTTAGGATCTGAAATTCCTACCCAATGTAGTGTTGAAGTATGTTAAATTAACTGACCATATCTACATATGATGGTGGTTCTTAGTATTCATTTTCTTCAAAAGAGAGCTGGGAAGATAATCACCCATGGCAAACTCTACTAATTGTATATAAACAGGAAGCAATTTTGTGTCTGTAGTTAATAATATAGTATATGAAATTCCTGCCACTACCGCTAATAATTATAACAGTCAACGTTTGTGGAAAAATTTTAAGTCAGAAACTATTGTACATGGTTAGAGGAAATAAGTCATTTTGCCTTTGTGTCCTCAGAGGAAAAATAAGATAAGTGCTGATATTTTTTTCTGTTTTCTAAAGGAAATCAATGCATATATAATTGGTACAAACATAATGATTTTTTTAATCTTTATAAAAATAGTATGGACATAGACAGTCTTTATGTTGAACAGATGTAGTCTAGAATTATACAGCAAGCATTTCAAAATCTCCATCACACCAAACTCTTCACGCTAGTTTTCTAAGGAAAGGCTTTGCATTGCAGTTGGTATTGTCATGAGACAGGTAATTTGAGTTTCAATTCAGCAGAGTTTTGAAAGACAGTACTTTCACTTATTTTGTATGGAAGTGATGATGTCAATATCTAATCTGTGATATCAGAGTTGAATCAGAATGCTGTTCAAACTTAAATGAAAAACAGTCTCCCATGAGCTTCTCATCTATAATAAAATCAGTGAGATATGAAGAGTCCTGTGATGAGGGCTTTTAAGGCTCTGGCCATTGGCAAATAAGAAATAAATTGAGATTTGTTTTTCAAGTACATGGTATAATATTCCTATATCTTGATATTAGGAGGGAAGCCAAAACCCAAATTATGCACCATCTGGAGAAGAAATATAATGAAGAAAGCCAACAAAAATAAAATTACAACAACTGGCTTAGAAATAACAACTGCATTTATTAAGAACAGCCTGTGTAGACATTCAAGCAACAAAGTGATTTGAATTTCCATTACAAGTGTGGGAGCAGGATGAGAAACTATTCTTGGAAACTCAACCCTAAAAGCAATGTATATGAAGATATTCTGTAAAATATTAAAGATAAAACATTTACAGTTATAACTATCTTATTATTTACAAAAGAAGGTACTATTTGGTGATTCTTAACTGATAAAGAAAGATCTGTTGTCAAGTCTATCTGGGAATACATGAAGCAAGTACATTTGCATTCTTCAAGAAACTTAAATTTAATTTAGCCCTGCTTAAGTCATACATATGTACATACGTAATACGTAATACGTAATACATATATATATATTTATATATATATGTATATATATACATACATATATGCCCTGCTTAATTTATACATACATACATGTATGAATGTATGAATGTATGTATGTATGTATGTATGTATGTATGTATGTATGTATAAAGCAGGGCTAAACCATCCCAACACCCAACAGAGAAAGACATTGCTGAAACTGTAAAATGTGATGTCTTGTTTTAAGAATAATATTACTAATATGGACTCAGTTATAGTCACTAAGTTAGGCAAGATGTCAGTTAGACTCATAATTACTATGAACATGTTCTCATTTTGTGCACAAAAATGTTTCATTCACTCAGTATCTGTACCAGATACTATGGTAAACATAAGTATCATGGTGGTTTGAATTTTTTGGACCCATGGGAAGTAGAACTATTAAGAAGTGTGGCCTTGTTGGAAATGGTGTGGCCTTTTTGGAGGAAGTGTGTCACTGTGGATTGAGCTTTGATGGAACCTAGTGCTCAAGTTCCATTCAGTGCAGAAGAGAGATCCTCCCTCTGGCTGCCTAATGAAGCCAGTCTTCTCCTGGCTGCCTTTATATCAAGATGGAGAACTCACAGCTTGTTCTCCAGCATCATGTCTGCTCTGGCATTGTCATGTTTTCCATCATGAAGATAGTGTTCTGAATCTCTGAAACTGTAAGCTATTTTCAATTAAATATCTTTAATAAGAATTGCCTTGTTCATGGTGTCTCTTCAGAGCAACAAAACCCTAGCTAAGACAGGTACTAAAATTAACAGAAAATATCATATGCTTTTTTAAAATTACCAACATGGAATTAGAAAATGGAATACATTTAAATTCTAGTTAAGCCACAAAGAAAAAAAATCAGAAGACATATTAGGCAAAAGAAGAAGTGAAGAATGTGAATGGGACATACAGTCTTCTCCAAGAACTCATCAATTGGATATCCAATGACAAACAATCAGTTCTGAAAACATATGTACAAATGATAGTATACAGACAGAACTGATTATATTTACTAATTTATTCATATATAGATATATTCATGAAACAATATCCAGCAAAAATAATTAATTAATTAATTAACTAAATAGGCCATTATTTCAGAAAAGAGCAAAAAAAGGTGTATAAGAGGGATTGGAAGTCCTCAAAGAATAGGACAAATGATCTAATTTTATGATACTTTAAGGGAAAATGAATCTATTAAATGTTTGTATGTACAGGTTTATTTAAGTTGGAGTACAGCAAATAACTAGTGCTTTGAAAAATGGGGAGAGAAAAGCTATGAACAAAAGTGCTTTTAATGGAAAGATTGTCACCCTAGGATTCATTTAGTCCCTCAGTGTGAGAAAGTAAGAAAATATTACAAATGATTCAGTGCAGTGGAGTAGGAAGGAAGTAGGGAAGGAAGGAAGGAAGGACAGAGGGATAGAGGAAGGGGCAGAGGGAAGAAAGGAGAAAAGAAGGCAGGGAAGGAAGTAAATAAGGAAGGAAGGTAAGTTAGAGGGGAAAATAGAGCAAGAAAGAGAATAAATGAGAAATGAATGAAATTTATATTTACCTTGATATTTCTGGGGAAGTCATTCTCTCTTCTCTCTCTCTCTCTCTCTCTCTCTCTCTCTCTCTCTCTCTCTCTCTCACTCTCCTTTCTCTTATCTCTCTTATTTTTTGCAAATAGCAGACTCAATTCAAATCTGCTATTGTATTAGTTTATATAGTGACCAAATCTTATCATTTGTATTTTAGATTAAGATGAAAAGGAGTATATAATATAGAAACTTCATGGGAAAGTTGATATCTCAAGACATAGCTCAAAAATACTCTTCTGTAATTTTAACTGCTTGGAAAACTTGGATGTTTTATCCCTGTTCATTCTCCATATTTTGTGCTATATTATGTTTTGTTGTATGATCTGGCCAATATCTATCTATACCATATCATATTTAGGTATGCACTTCTATTCTTCACTCTGAACATCATCTGTCTCTTGCTTCTTTAACCTTTCTAAGCTCTGCCTCTTAATTAGATCCTTCCTTGTGTTTTCCCTGTTGTCAGGAAGGACAATACTCCTCACTTTCTATGAGTTTAGTATGAAAATTATGACATATTTGTCCATCTTCAAGTTTCTTAGATAAAAACCTCAAGGAGTCTCCAATATGTGAGAGTTTTCTCTTTTGCAGAACTGTTGTAGTTCGTATATCTTAATTACTTATATAATACTGGTTATTCAGCCTCCTTTGCTTCTAGAAGAGGAGACCTCAGAGGAATTTGGCCATCTAAGAAATCTTCAAATCTTTACTGAACCTGCCTTGAAACGTTTCAACTTATGGTCTGTGCACACATTACAATGCAGAATGTCATCACAGTCCTCTGAGACATACTGAGCAGATCTTTGGAATTATTCTGTGATTGACATGAGATACCAAACATAAGTTTTTGACAGGAATAAGTCTGTTTGTTTTCCTGTCTTGTCACAGAGAAGCCTCCCAAATATGTATGGACCAGAAAATATTTTCTTTATGTCGTGTTCAGTTCTTTCTTGCAGAATGTTTGCAAGGTTATTATGAAATCCAAGAACCTACAATGGTACCTATAAGTTCTATACAGTCTGGAATATGGTTTATCATAACTACACATTCAGTTCATATTAAGTGAATTTGTTGTATATACAGCAAGTTAAATAGAAAAAAACCAAGTAGCATACACAAAGATACTTGAGAAACATCATAAAATAAGTGATCAACACAACCAGCATAGATGCCTAGTGTAAGCCAATTAAGGGAGCAATCATAAGGTAGCATCGTCAAATGCAATGATCATAACTTGATGAGGCATTCCCCATCAAGTGTCTAGACCAGAAGAATACCCCTCTGGTAAGATTTCTAAGTAAAGTACACAGGCAATTCAGGCACTTACAGCCCTCCAACAAAAATGACTGGGGAGCCTAGTAACAGTCTTGCTGTAAATTTCCATCATAGATTTGGGCAGGACAAAGAAAACATTTTCTTGGTGTATAAGTTAATAGTTTATCTTCCATTTCAGGCATTTTTATAGCCTCAGATAAACAATAGAAACTTCAGTTAGAAATAATTTCCCGTTTTGCTATTGTCAAGATCAATGCTTTTATATTCTTAGTTTTTTCTTGTTACTAAGTAAGGGGACAAAACAGTGCCAACACAGAGAGTTTCAAAGGAAACAAGAGACAACCACCTCATTCCATAGTCTGTTTTGCTTTCAAAAAGAATTAAAAGCACATGAGAATTTTCCAGTTTTAAAGTATGTTATGCTATAGGTTCCTGGTGGTTTAATGGTGCTGCTGTTTATTTTCAAATTACAGTAATAATCCATTTGAAATACGATTAATTGTGGATAAATTTACATTGTCATTTCAAAATATTATTTATGGTTGTACACTTCATTATCTGTAGCAGGGGGTACATGAATTTCTTAGAATAAGAGCCTCATATCCATCTTTTACAGCTTACTGTGAATATCTAAACTTGAAATCATTTTCTTAAAAGAGTATATTAGGAGATTGCCTCCACTGGAAGTTATTTTAGTGTCCAGACACTTACCCAAAGGAGTACATTTCCCCCCTGATATGTAATAACTTGAATTTATTGAGAATATTATTATGTCTTGCCGAAGTATTGAATTGCTAAGTATTGCTCTTTTGCTTGCAAGCATCTCCAAACTGCAGATCAGATCACACTATTGATCCTTTGTCACACTGACAATATAGAAGTCATCATCTGGCCATAGTGACCCCCTTAGTCACAACCTAAGTTACAGCTCCTCCCATCCCTTAAAATTTATCTTTCCACTCTACAACTCTCGGTGTTTTTATAATATTTATTTTATTGTGTGTGTTTTTGTCTGTTTTCTCTTATTGTTAGAAATAGTTTTTTAAAAAAATATAGTATATTATGAACGTGTTTCCACTCGGGCAACACCTCCCAGATCTTCCCCATTTGTCCACCCAACAAAGGCCATAGTCATTCTTTCTCTCTCTCATTAAGACACAAACACACACATAAAATGGTAATAATAAAATATATAATTAGATAAAATAAAAACAAAACAGAATATGACAAAAAATATCAGAAGAAATTGAGCCAAAGAAAACTTTCAAGAAGCACATATAGACCCAAAGACACACATAATCTTACACATAAAAAAATCCCATAAAAACACAAAGCTAGAAAACATAATGTAGACTCGAAAGATCTGCAGGAAGAAAGAAAGAAAGAGATAGAAAAAGAGAGAGAGAAAAGACTTGACAAAGTACTATGAAACAAAGAACTTCAAAGTGAAGCCTCCTATTCTGGAAATTGATTTTATCTATTTGATATGTTACGCAAAAGGGCCACATGGAACTCCCAAATAGGCAAGTATATTTCTAAAGCTATTGGTTCCTCTCTACAAACTGACTACAATGTATTAGCTCAGAAAACCACACCTTCAAAAGTCATTGAACATGCAGAAGTTGAGCTAGTTGACTTGGAGCCTTCACCCATGCTAATGCGCGTTTAAAGTACTATAAGGCACAGTGCACACACACACACACACACACACACACACACACACAAAGAAAGGTAAATACCAACATAGCCTGCAAGAGGTGCTAGTGTGAGTGTGGCAGAAAGCTTCTAGGATTAATCAAACAATATGTAAATGAGTTTAAAGCACACTTGAAAAAATGGTACCCATATCTTATGGTGTTTAGGGGGCCAAGAAGCAGAGACTAGATAGGCAACGGGTATAAGGAAAAACCAAGTACTAATGTTTTACTAACGGAACATAGAAATAAAATGATTTCTAACGATCTTCTGCTATACTCATTGATCAATGTCTTGATCTTCTATCACCAAACATTTCTCTGGTAGTAGAGAAGAACAAATACAGGGTCCACAGTTGGAAAATGTACCAAGAGTGAGAGACTATTATGGAATCACTCCTAAATGTGATGTTTTCATCACTTCACTAAGCTCAGGGCTAAGGGAAGCTTGCAGAAGAACATGCAGAAAGTTTCTAAGATGGAGAACACAAAGAGCATGGGCCTCGTGTTCTGGAGAGTTTTATGTGAACTTGAAACAAACTAAAGTCGTCTGAGAGGAAGGATTTTCAATTAAGAAAATGTCTCCATAAGATCAGGCTGTTGACAAGTATGTAGCTCACTTTCTTAATTAGTAATTAGTGGGGCAGTGTCCATCTCATTATGGGTGGTCTTGTCCCTGGGTTCTTTAAAAAAAGCAAGCTAAAAAAACCTAGAGAGATCAAGCCAGTAACCTGCACTCCAAAATGGCCTCTGTGTCAACTCCTGCCTCCATGTTTCTGCTCACTTGGAGGCTGTGTCCTGACTTCCTTCAATGGTGAATAGTGATTTGGAAGATTAAGACTAATAAAACCTTTCTCAAGTTGTTTTGCCCTGCTGTTTCATTACAGCAATGATAATTTCAACTAAGACAACTGCTAAAGGTTCTCAACCTAAGGGTCACTACCCCTTAGGGGTCCAAAGGTTCTTTCACAGAGGTCAACTAAGACTATAAAAAATGCAAATATTTTCACTACGGTCCATAGAAGCAGCAAATTTGGAACTATAAAGTAGAAATAGAAATAATTTTATGGTTGGGGCACCCCAGCATTAGGAAGATTAAGAACCACTGTTCTAAGTAGAGAAGCATGTCTTCACATATCTGGATCAAATGCTTGTTTTCCTTTTATTATTATTTATTAATCTTTTTTAGTTGTTTACATTTCAAATGTTATCTCCCTTGCTGGTCTCCCCTCAACAAACCCCCAACCCCATCCCCTTCTCCTTGGCCTCTAAGAGAGTGTTCCCCCACCCACCCACCTACTCTCACCTCATCACTGTAGCATCCCCCTTCTGTGGGACATCAAGCCTCTACAGCACCAAACACCTCCCCTCCCATTAATACCAGACAAGGTCATCCTCTACTACATATGTAGCAGGAGCCATGGATGGTGGTTTAGTCCCTGGGAGTTCTGAAAAGTCTGATTAATTAATACTGTTGTTCTTCCTATGGGGTTACAGTCCCCTTCAGCTCATTCAGACCTTCCTTAACCCTTCCATTGGGAACCCATGAGCTTGCTTTCTTTTTGAGTTAGTCTTCCATGTGGTTTCTGTCTGATCTCACACTGGCTAAAAGGAAGACACTGAACTCCAGATCCTTTTCCCTTCATCACAAAAGTTGTGGAATTACAGGGGTCTACAATCATATTCTGTTTCGTGCAGTGCTTAGTGAGGGTTTTGCACATACCAGTATTGCTCTATGTCTAATAATCTTCATCCCTACTCACTTATCAGTGTCATTTTAGAGCAAGTGAAAATGTTCCTCTCTTCATGGAATTTCTTAACATATCTTCAATCAAAAAATCTAAACCACAGCAATCTCTGCTGTTAAACTAAAACTTGAAATATAAAGTTATTACAATAATACTTACAGAGTTTATATTTTCATTTATGTTCTGCAATTCAGTCATAAAGTCTTCATTCTGTCTTTTGCTTTCACTGATATTCAAGTTTTCCTCTCCTACATGGAGATAATTAGATAATTCTTTACTCAATGAGTTGGTATGAGATTGCAAACAAGGAATAATAATACAGTGTGTCATATGGCAGATATTCAACAAACATTATTTTCTCAAGCCTACCTTCTCATGATACTACATATATACATATATGTAATATTTTATATGTTTATAAAATATCTTATACATCAACTTTTCTTTATACAGTTGTTTCATTCAAAATAAGAATTAGAACTGAAAAATCAGTTTGCAGCTAATTTTCCAAATAACACGAGAAACCCAAGACTTAAACTAGAGACACCACTTACCCAAATGGAGGCTAGATTCCTGGTTCCCACATGTATAAGACCTCATGTGAATCCCCCGTGTGTACTGCTTATAGGGTTTCAGGATACAGGACATCACATTCAAGCCAGGAGAGATTTTGGCCACCAGCATTTTAACATTGGCATCAGAAGTGTTTTTAAAATGCAATAGATGGGAATTATGTTTGATTCCCATCAGTGTGAAAATGAAAACTCTCATATTTTTGGTAAATGATCTCTGAGGGTCTCCAAGGTGACTAAGATTGATGAAAAGTGTGAGGGAAAAGTTTGACGCCTATGAATGATAAGAGAGATTTGACACGGGGCCCAGATCTCAGCTGAGTCCAGGCACACACTCGTCTCTGATGTGCAACCCCAGGCTCAGTGCAGGTGTTTTATAACATGTATTGTGATTACTCAAAATTTTTCCTTTCTCAGTGACATTAATTTAAGAATCATAAGCCAGAGTCCTCAAACCCTGTGAGGACCCATAGAACAAGGATTGTCTATAATATGACCCGGTTTAACTCAGAAGGGATATTCCTGTTTCATTCCAGAAAGGCCACTATAGAATGTTTACTTTCACTGACATGATAATGGTTCCGATTAAAAAAATATTAAAGACTTTACTTAACATGACAAGTGTATTTGCTAAGTGTGGGAACCCTCCATAAAGAAAATCTTTGTTTTGCTTACTATCATGGACAAAATGTTGCAGCTGTGATCACTTTTAGTTTTTACATCTGAAAGAAAAACACTCATTAATATATTTATTGTTAAATACTGTATAATTATTATAAATTGTTATATTTTATAAAGACTTTAATTGAATAGGGAATAAAATTTACAACATATATTATTTGTAATACTGGTGCAGTCTTTTAAAAGTATTAATTTTTTTCTATTTTCAGTTATGTAAATTGAATTTGCTATCAAGTTAGAGGTTTTTTCAATCCATGCATGATAGCTTGTGCATGTCATCTAAGTTCTTAGTAGAGTAATACAAGGGAAAAGGAGAGCATAACCTATATGTGATTCAGTCTAAAAAATTAATTAATTAATTAGTTAATTAATTAATTAGTTTTGACCCAACCCTATGCTCTACATAGAGATACCATGTCTCAAAACAAAACAGAACACAATAAAAACAACCTATTTTAAGATGTAAGAATAACAATCAAGTGAAATTAGTGTTTGAACTGTTACACTACTGTGATGGCAGTTTTAATAAACCTGGGTAAGTCAGTATGCTATGCTTAATATCTATGAATATGATCATATTATTAATTAACTTAGTCAATTTTTTCATAGTAAGTACAATTATAGCATCAGAACTTTGCTTTCTATATGAAAGAAGGATAAAGCTTTTCAAACAGGCTACATTTGAACGCCCAAAAATAAATCTATTGTTTTACATTTTAAAATGTGATTGTCATTAATGTTATGCTTGCAGACAAGGGCTTAGTATAGCTGTCCTCTGAGAGACTCCATCCAACACTGACTGTAACAGATACAGATACCCTCAGCCAAACATTGGGTGGAGGTCAGGGACTCTTATGGAAGAGTTTGGGAATGATTGAAGGACCTAAAGGAGATGGAAACTCTGCAGTTGGACCAACAGAATCAACTAACCTGGTCCTCTGTGAGCTCTCAGAAACTGAACCACCAACCAAAGAACACACAGGTTTGACTGAGGCCCCTGGCACATATGCAGCAGGTGTGTGGCTCTTTCTCCATGTGTGCCCTAACTGGAGAAGAGGCTCTCCCTAAAGTTGTCACCTGACTGTGGTAACCATTGCCCAACAGGAATGCACCAAATCTGGGGGAGACTTGATGTGCCGGGGGGGGGGACACCCAGGAAAGGCCCCATCCTCTCAGAGGAGGGAAGGAGGCTGTGGAAGGTTTCAGTAAGGGGTAGCTATCAAGAGAAGGGGCAGTGTTTAGGATGTAAATTAATTAATTAGTTTATTAATTAATTAAAAATAAAACCTCAAGAAATAGAGTGAGAGAGCAAGAGAGAGAGAAAGAGAGAGAAAGAAAGAGAGAGGAAGGAAGGAAGAAAGGAAGAAAGGAAGGAAGGAAGGGAGGGAGGGAGGGAGGGAGGAAGGAAGGAAGGAAGGAAGGAAGGAAGGAAGGAAGGAAGAAGAAGAAAGAAAAGAGAAGTATGATTGTCTATATGTCTCCTGCTTGACAGACCTGTAGCCTTCCAAGTCAGAGATATTTTGCCTACCATATAACTGTGCCATATATATTAAACTCTATAGGCGAAAGAAAACCAAGAATAAACTACTCATGTGTTTATTTAAGGACATATTTGAATGAAGAAAACAGTATTCCATATTGTGTTTGTCCTTATTATTAGAAAAAAATACTTGACAAATCTTTAGCAAATACACTTCTAACTTTAACCCTGAAGAAAATATAAAGAACAAAAGCATTATTTCTATTATTTCAATGTATCTTTGGAACATAAATTATATTCAAAGACAATGACCATGGATAGAGTTAACTTACTTTGAGCTAAAATGATGCTGTCCTTCTATCAGAAAGAGGGATGTCATTGATTTTTAGTAAATGTGATAAGTTTTCTCACTTATGAATGAAAGGATGTCACAACAAAATTCCACACAATATCTGAATAAAAGCAACTTTCAGATTTTAGTTATATTTGTTCCATTTAAATACAGGTATCATGTTAGTAGAGAATGATTACTTATTGTATTACTATAAATTGCAAAAAAAAATTCAAGAAACAAATTAGTACAATGCCAGACACATCATGAAAAATTTGTTATTATTACTGCAACTTAGTTACAGCTTAGTTTTCTCCTTTTCTTTAGTCATTAATTGTAGAGCAGTATTCATTTTCTAGAGCAGGACATTATCAGTCACATACATTGAGAACTCTTAGCCATTGCTGTCATGGATGGAATATATCCTGGAAACCTTCTTCCAAGTCTATACTCAACATAGCTGTCTCTCCTTCCCTCTCACCATCCCTCCCTCCTCCTTCCTTCCCCCCCTCCATGCTCTTGCTCTCTCTAGCTCTCTTGTTCTCTCTCTCTCTCTCTCTCTCTCTCTCTCTCTCTCTCTCTCTCTCT
>NW_021604720.1:6730635-6739809 GCF_004785775.1 Grammomys surdaster | reverse complement strand
TCTCTCTCTCTCTCTCTCTCTCTCTCTCTCTCTCTCTCTCTCTCTCTGTATTGCAACTGGTCTTCTAGCAGCCATGTCAGTAACTAAGCATACTGAATATAATTCTTCATTCCTATGCCTCCTTCCAATTATTCTTAATTAAAACACTAGGAATTAATAAATATTACTGTAAACAACAGTCTAAATGATGAGATTAAAAACAGTACATCTGTCATTCTGTCTCAATTTTCTACTCCTGCTTCCCGTTACTTGGGCCCATTGTGGTTACAAGTATTCATGTAATTCAAAACAGCTCAGTTGGAGAAGAAAATTATATGGAAATAGGATATATAAAATTATAATACAGAAAACACTGATGACTCCCAAGAATTTTTTGGAAAGTGTGAAATAGTGTGAAAAATAAAATGGTCAACTTGAGGTCAGAAAATAACTTGAGACAATCCCAAACGTAACCAAATAGCTGACACATGAACTTAAACTGGATCTAGGCATGGCTGTCCAACATTATCTAAGAGGGAAGCATGTGATTATCTATGCAAGCTGACAAAAAGATTATATACAAAGGAATAAACCTGGGTAAACAGAGCTGTCTGGACAGCAGAAAGGCAGTCAACTCCCTCTCAGTTTGATGTCAGTCAATGTCAGTTTAGACCCAAGTACACTCTATATGTTCAACTTGTTATCAGTGTTTTTGAAAGCCTACAGCATGAATAGATGTATGTAAATGCCTCTGGTATTTAAGATTTTTGTCTTTAGCTTGTATGCCCCTCAAGATAATCTAGTACAAGTAATAATTGTAAAAATAATAATCAAAATGAAACCTATGTGAACAAAGTAGTTTCCAGTGTTTAGAGGAGAAAACTATGCTAGGAGGACAGTAAAACTAATGAGTTTCTCTTTGTCAGAGGGAAGTTGTTCACTTATAACCAAATGCATTTCAGAGACTCCTGTTATACTAATCATAGAAGCAGTTGACTTGATGTTTTTCAAAACACTAAAAAATTTTTGTCCAATATTTACCATTTTGAAATATGACTGTCCATCTTCTCTTTGTTCAATGTATAATTACTTACAATCAGTACTTTTCAAGTAATTGGATTTTTTATCAGTGTAAACATGAGACAAACCATGACCTCAAAGACTGAATATTAATTCTGATTACATATAATATTGTTTTCATGAACACAAAGATGTTAATGAAACATATTGTCTTAAAAACATCTGAATAAATAATCATTTCAGATACTTGGATAAAGGCACTTCTCTATTCCTACTCTATTGATTTCATCTTATATTAGCTTTATGATTGCTATTATCGTGAATATTGTATCAACTAGAGGCCAAGATAAATCTCAAATTGTAAAAGTACGTGGACATGAAGGATAAGGGAAAACAAGCTTCAGAATAAACCAGAAATGCTTAACAATGAGCATTATCCTCATCCATATGATCTCTAAGTAACTGCTTTTTATTTGAAGAGTACTAAATAATATACACTTCTGTAGCCTAAAGACAAGCAACGAGTGGTGTTTTGAGTGGGAAATTTCCTTACACTTGTGCATTTGAATACTTGGCCCATGACTGATAGCACAGTGTGAGGAGTTTGGGAGGTATTATTGAAGAAAGTATTTCACCATAGGTTAGCTTTAGGAGTTTAAAGAATGATGTCATTTTGAGGTTGAGGTTTTTAAATCACTTGTGGTTGAAGATAAGTCCTCGGGTTCCTGCCTCAGCCACCATACTATCACTCTTCCATCATGAAGTGTTACACTCTGAAACCATTAGCCCAGAGAAAATCTTCTATAAGTTGTCTTTTTTATATTTTATCACATGATATTTCATTATATATGCACACACACACACACACACATATATATACATGGTTGTGGGTCCCATGTCCACTCGGCCACAGGGTACATACAGCCTCTTGGGGAGGCAGAAAGCAGAGAGTTTGATTGTATTTATCCCATGATAATGCAGGACAGGTGCTGAGCCATAGGGAAGTTCCTAGGGACTGCTGTCAGGAGTGGGAAAGCACAGTCTGAGACATGGGAAAGCCAGAGCTGATTTTGGAATCCCTAGGCCTGCAATGCAGCCTGGGGCTGTGGGGTTTTCAGACCCTTGGACACCCAGGCACTGCTCGGAGTCACAGAAGAGCAGAGAACAGAGTAGGAGGACTTTAGCCAGAGATTGGGAGGAAAGGGGGAGCTCTGGCTGGTCCCATGGGGAGAGTCCTTGGCTTGATGGTGGCAGGATTGGTGGCAGTTGTGGCTGGGAGTACAGAGAGGACTTCTATGGGAGAGTAGACAGGTTCTCTGTAGGTAAAGGCCTTCTCCATGGCTCTTCACAGCAGGTCCTGATGAAAAGAGACAGTCTGTGTTTCCAAATCATTCAATGGCATAATGGAAAGTTGATGTGAAAAACCATACCGCCCAGAGTGGGCCTGAGATTAAATACCTTTTGCCGGGAGGAGTGTCTGGGAAGGAAAGATTATTGGTTATGCCTTCAATCCTCTAGGTACCTCATTAGCATGGAGACATCTTTCTTGAGCCTATGTGACCTGTGGTCACATCTCTTTTATGTGAGAAGCATGACAGATGTTCCAAGTCAGGAGTCTGGCAGGGAGCTGGGACTCACCTAAGCCTTAGGTATATGCCCACCGAGTCTTTGCTCTATAATAATTAATATATTAATATTATATATTATAATAATATATCAATATAATATATATTAAATACAACAGAATACATACACTTAGACATACATGTATGTGTGTATGTATATATCATGTACTAATGTTGTATTGTGAATAATGATCACTTTGCTGGTTAAAGGGATATGTGTGTGAGACAGTGTTGTATAGATGGCGTAAAAATGTTAGAAGATAAAATAATAAAACTTTAGGGAGGGTTAACGAGAGCATGAAATAGGTCAGTGAAGGCCCTGAGAAAAATCAGAGACAGAAAGAGACAGATGAATGCTGGTACAAGAATTAGTTTTCAGCCTCTCCAAGGTTGTCAACCCTACTTCCTCCCATCTTGGGACCATTATTTGGGTTCTTTTTGCTTATTTCTTCTGGCCTCTGGGCCTCAAATAGGCTAACTCTGTGAAACAACAGATAAATAATTTGGTAGCAAGTCCAATTCAGATACATTATCATAAGATAGCTATGGAGGACCACGAGATTCAAGATGAGGTTGCTACTTTATACAAAGTGTTCCCAAAGCCCATCTCCACCCAACCTAAAAGAGGAAACTTCCACCCCTAGACCAAGCAGAGAGTGGCCACCCAGAACCCCCCCTGACTGGCGATCTGAATTCTTGCTTAGGCTGCAAGCTAAGCACTGCAAGGGAATATAAATAAAAGTTAAAAATTTCTCTCTGGGTTCCCTGAGGGACAAGCCTGACTGCATAGGGGTTGATGTCAAAAGTATCCCCTCTCCAAGAAAAAGACATCGGGATGGGTATGGCCCTCATGCCTCACTGGACAATGACAGGGGGACTAGAGCCATTACAAGGTCCCCTTCAATTACTGGAGGTAAGGCCTCTATACCCGCCTTCACAAGATTAGAATCGCCACAGCCCTTCTATACTTAGAGAAGGAAAGAGATGTCAGGGGCAGCCCTGATTACACACTGAAGGCCTAAAATCAGCCATAGGCCTAAAATCAGCAATTGGCTTGTCATACATGTATACTAACACCAAGTCTTGGATCTCAGTGGAAAAACATTGAAACAGATGGCTATAAGCTATTGTAATCAGGCAGCTTTTGTAGAAATTTACCAGCCCGAGTAGTCATAGACCTTGTAAATAGGTAGCCTTGGCAGACAATACCAACTTAGATAAGGACAAGCGAGTCATAGGCAGACTCATAGTGACCCGTCCCCTGAACCTTCACCCAGCCGATACCCGGTTCTGAAGGATATCTGTATTCCCCCTGAATACCCACTCTCCAGTGTCATTCCCTTCTCTACATCCTGCCTTTCTGTGTTTATAACCCCTGTGTGAATGAATTAGGATTTGAGAAAAAATAAATAAATTATTAAAAAAAAAGAAAGTCACTCAATGAAAAAAAAATTTATATTCTATAATAAACATGCTAATTTCTTACTGGATGTTCACTGCACTAGAAACATCCCACTGAAACGCAACAGACAAGCTGCCAACTTGACGTACTTTCAGATATAGCCAAGCTGAGCATTCACTACAATGTCTATCTCAGCCACTCCTCACCTTATCCCAATATCTCTCCCCTAAATCATTGCACTGACCATCAAACTTGCCTCTCTGCTTCCACCCATGCCTCCCAAAATAGTCTCTTGTAAGCTGCTACCTTACATTAGGTCTGTGTTTAAAATCCTGAAATAGATGACTAGCTCAGTCAGATTAAAATCTCAAATTCATTCAACCCACTGAAAGACATTCAGCTCCTGTTACCTCTTTCAGCTTGAATACAACACCTTTCCATCTTGCTCACACATCTCCAGAGTGTTAGCCTGTTTTAAACTTACTGCTGCCTCTGCATCAAGCTCAAAGCACCCACCTGGCTCCTTCCCAGGGTGTCTCACTGCTTTGTCCAAGATCAGAGTTAACTTTTCATAGCAAACTCTGAAGTCTGTCTTCTTACACCTTTAACTTCCCATTGTTTATATCCTGTTCCTCATGCATTCCCTCTGTTCAAGTTTCTTATCTCCTGCCTCAGAAGAATGGCTATTCCATGGCAGTATGGAAATTGTTTTGCTCATGGTGTCTCCAAACCATGTAGAGCAATGGCTAGTACCATGAACAGCGTTTCACACCAATCTCAAAGATTTATTAGCCACAAAAACTTTCATTAAGATTGATTATGTCACATAAAATGAAGCTGATAATCATCATAGTTTTGTCCTTTTTTTTTCAATTACTCTGTTCCTGCTTGAGTGCAAAATAGGTCTGGCTATAATATTTTAGAATCTTATAACAAAATTTCTTGAAAAGAAATTCTTCCAAATGTTTGAAGTGCCAAAACTGATACCAAACAGATAGGACTGCTCTGCAGGAAGAGGGATTGGATCGTTTTTAAAAATATATATTGTAGGTGTATTTTAAATAATAAATAGTTTTATTTAGTATATTTTTCTACTAAAAACCTTGAGTGTTGTGTATTTAAGATCAACTTAAAAATACATGGTTTTCCATTAATAAAAGAAACTTACTGATCAACACCCGTCAACTTCTTAATAAAATATTTTTCTTTACTTTTTTTGAGTAATTTTAACATAAAAATTAATACTGACAGGGAACTAAGGAATAGGCAAATTCTTTTATATAATTATAGCCCTTGCTGCCAAAATCATAGAAGGGCAGCAATTTTATTGAGGTTCAGAAAATTAAGTGTTTTGTCTAATTTCATACAGTTTATATTTCTCAGCTTCAAATCCTTGAAACAGCTGGGACTCTAAATGTAGGGTAAAGCATTACTTGAGCCATCAGTGTTTAAAGGCCATGTTTCAGTAAAAATTGAAATTTTCTTAAGGTATTAATTAACAATCCAGTTCATGATGAAAGTGGATGTTTAACAAGTAAGATATAGAGAAATTGTGTATTTTCCATTCACTTGAAATTTCCAATTTTCTCTTTATTTTGTGTTTGCTACAACTATGTGTGGATATAGCACCTCATTCCATCTCAGTCAGGCATGATAGTACTCTATAGTTACAAATAACCACATCTCTGCAACTTTCTAAATCAGTGCTGATTTCTTAACCACATTGCAGTCCATAACAAATCAGTTCTGACTAAGCTTCTGTTGGGGAATACTGTAGTTTGTAGGAACAAAAAGATAGAGATTTGGTGAGACTGTATGTACTACAGGAGAGGCAAGTCGATTATTCTTTTCTTACATCAGACAAGTGAATTCGTATTTAGTCTGAAGCTTATAGTGAGATATAGTTTATTTCCATCAGAAGAGACAGAGATCTTCCTAGCTTTATTACAGTGGTTTTGAGAAGTCTGCATTTTCCATTACAAAGATATTTGATGCAAATAGCTATAACCAGGATCATTCACATGATGAACTCAAAAAAGTAGGTAATTGACAAGAGTGTGGATTATTCTTCCAATTTAATTATTTCTAAGATGTTTATATGTGCACATCTCTGTGTGCATCTGAGTGTTCATCTGCACATAGAGGCCAGGAAAAGGCATCAAATCCCCTGGACCTGGAGTTATAAGCATCTGTGAACCACCAAACTTGGATATTAGGAATTCAACTCAGTTCTCTGCAAGAGGAGTAAGTAGTTTTATCTGCTCAGTTATTTCTCCAGTCCTTATACTTCTGGTTTATGATTTAACCCTTAAAGTTGATTTCCCTATACTAAGTTGCACCATTAAACTAATCAGCAAAAGTACCATCGATATTTCTGCATATGTCAGCCTTGCCAGTGGATCAAGATGTTTACTCTCTGCCACTTCATCAGGCCTTTCCTCTTCCATAGCATGATCCTTTGAGGTAGAAAACTGAAGAAGAGTGTGAGAACTTTAAGTAACTCAAGGATTCTAAAAAAAAACCAAACAAACAAATTTAAATTTAGTTCTGGTAGCTTAAACTTGCCTCTCAAAAACCATTGAGGCTAAGGATGTGGCTTCATGGTAGAGCATTTGTCAAACAGCAGCAATATGGCTCATAACTAAGTAAACAACCAGATGTTGCACATCTGCTATCTTTGCCCTTACAAGGTAGAGGAAGAAGTATTTTAAATTCATGGCAATCTGATTTAGATAGCAAGACCCTGTCTCTGTTTTAAAACCGGTTATTATAACTATGCTTTTTAAAATAATTTTTATTATCTCATACTATGTTTATTTGTGAATTATGTGCAGGTGTGTCAGAGACATCATATCACCTGAAAAAGAGGTATAGCAAGTTTGTGAGCACACTGTTATGGACATAACCTTGGCCCTCTGAAACACTATGGGATCTGCTAACTGTTGAGATACCTCTCAATCCCTTTAATTATAAATTAATTTCCCTAAGTTTCTAAGTGAATTAGTCACTTTGATAACAAAGAAAAACAATATTTATTTGGATGTTCACTACTAAGACATCCTCACCTATATTTTTTGATAATGTTCATCTGTGAATATAAACATCAACTTTTCAATGGAGAAAATAAAGAAAAATAATAGAAAAAAACTTATAATTTTATATTTAAATTGATACACTTATAAAGAAGCAAATTTATTATTCAAATTTTGTTTTTAAAAATAAAGTCAACCCCCACCCCCTGCATGAACTCCACCTCTCTTCCTGCCTGCACGTTCCTCCAGGGATATCTGCCCCTTAGAAGACCCCACAGTCTGAATGAAGATCTCCTAGGAGATTTACTGTACCCGGGACAACAGGCAAGTGAACCTCCTAAATAACCTCAGCAGCAGGGACCCCAGAAGAGACCAGCAGACATAGGACCCCCCTGCTCTGCTCTATCTCCACCTCCCTTCCAGTCTATACCTTCTGCTGGTGCAAACCAGCTTCAATGCCCCTCTGAAGGCACCCCAGCAGATCTGCTGTTGGCAGAGCAACAGATCATCAGAATTTATGCCTCTCTAAGATCCCATGATCTGAAGGTCTCCCAGGAGATCTGCTGCAACCAGGTACATAGGTCTCCCAGGAAATCTACAGCACCAGGGACACAGGAGTTAGGCTCCAGACAGAGACACCCAGGCCAGTTAACAACAGAGATAACCAGATGGCAAGAGGCAAGCACAAGACAATAAGAAACAAAAGCCAATGTACTTTGGCACCATCAGAACCCAGTTCTGCCACCATCCAAGCCCTGGATACCACAACACACCTAAAAAATATGATGCTGACCTAAAATCCTATCTCATGAGATCATAGAGTCCTTTCAGGGGATATAAATCACTCACTGAAAGAAATACAGGAGAACAGGGGTAAACAAATAAATCCCTTAAAGAAATACAGGAAAATACAATCAAACATGTGAAGAAATTGAACAAAGAAGTACAAGACCTAAAAATGGAAGTAGAAATAATAAAGTAGACACAAATGGAGGCAACCCTGGAAATGGAAAACCTAGGAAAGAGGTCAGAAGCTACAGATGCAACCATTACCAACAGAATACAAGAGATAGAAGAGAGAATCTCCAGCTTAGAAGATACCTTGAAGATATTGGCATGATGGTCAAAGAAAATAGAAAGCATAAAAAACTCCTAACCCAAAATATCCAGGAATTCCAGGACACAGTGAAAAAACTAACTTAAGAATAATAAGAATAGAAGAAAATGAAGATTCCCAGCTCAAAGAACTATAAAATGATAAAATGTCTTCAACAAAATCATAGAAGAAAACTTCCCCAAACTCAAAAAAAATATAGCCAAAAATGTACAAGAAGGCTACAGAATACCAAATAGATTGGACCAGAAAAGAAAATCTTCTCATCACATAATTATCAAAATAATATTAATAGCTATAAGAGGAAAAGGCCAAGTAACAAATAAAGCAGATTTATCAGAATTACATCAGACTTCTCAACAGAGACCGTAAAAACTAGAAAAGTATGGACAGAAGTCATGCAGACCCTAAGGGAACACAAATGCCAGCCCAGAAATTACTATATTCTGAAAAACTCTCAATTATAATAGATGAAGAATCCAAAATATTCCATAAAAAACAAATTTAAACAATATCTGTCTACCAATCCATCCCTATAGAAGATTCTAGAAAAAAATCTCTAACACAAAAAGTGTATCTACACCAAAGAAAAAACAAAAAATTAAATATAGCACAACAAAACCAAAGGGAGATAATCATGTACACAGAATACCACCTACAACAACAAACATAATAGCAACTAACAATCTTCTCTTTAATATCTATCAGTATCACTGGACTTGATTTCCCAATAAAGACATATAAGCTAGCAGACTGTATAAGCAAACGAGATCAAGCATTTTGCTGTACAGAAGAAAAACACCTCAACCACAAAGACAGTACTATCTCAGAGGAAAAGCCTGGAGAAAAGTCTTCCAAGCAAATATCTCAAGAAACAAGTAGTAGCTGCCATTCTAATATCCAATAAAATAGACATTCAACCAAAAGTTATCAAACAAGATGGGGAAGGACACTTCATATTTTTCAAAGGAAAAAAAATCCATCAAGGGAAACTCTTGATTC
>NW_021604720.1:6710635-6725635 GCF_004785775.1 Grammomys surdaster | reverse complement strand
CCATTGGGCAAAATCACAGAAATGTGGAGCTAGACAAGGCCATGGAGATCATTTCTTGGAATCCCCTCAAATCTCAGACGAGGAAACAGGGTAAGTGAGTGTACAGCTTTCCCAAGGTCACAGTTAGTTAACATTTCAGCAGGGACTAGTATTTAAATCTTTAAAATCCCAGTCCAGTTCTCTTAAATCATCAGGAAGGTGAGAAGCAAGTGCTGTGTCCCAAGGACTCACTTATCTACTTGTAAGAAAAGCTCCGGCTACCTGGAAGGGACCTGGCCCATATTACCATATGGTGTAAAATATGGACGGTTTCCCCAGCAATTCTTCTGGCAAGTTCTTTCAGGCAAGTTCAGCATCTTCCTGCTGAGTTTTCTGGCTGTTCTAAGAAATGTATCCCAATGCCTATGGTTACTCATACAGGCTTTGCATGCAAGAAACTGAACCAGTGGCTTCTGAATTATGATCCCTTAGCTATTTGGGGTTTGGCATGCCTTGTAGTTTAGCAAAGAGATAAATTTCAATTTTCAGAAGAGTGAATTCAGGAAATGGAGGGAAAGAAATGGTTTTAACTGAAAGGTGAAACAAAAACTGTGGGCTTTTACCATGGGACAATAGTCAGTAACTGCACAGTTTGTGAAGCAAAACTTGGGCAAAATGTTAACAAGAGTTAAATGACACAAACAGCATCCTGTGATGGGTACTAGCTAGAGGAATACACAGACTACGTTCTTGGACTCTCAGATCCATAAAAGCAGGCTCCTGGATGAAAGAATATCCAATCTACATGCAGCAAAGTGAAGTTTCTTTTCTGATATGAAGAAATAATTGTTCTCAATGATCCTGTGGTCATTTCGTCCAACCCTTGTCACAAAGGAGTAGTATAACTGTATTCACTGGGGAGAAATTCTATATTTCCCTGGACAAGTATTAGAATATACCAGGGAAAATTAACAACTTGCAATCAGATAGTTTAGGATCATGTAAACTTACTGTTGAGCATCCATCATGCAGGCTCAGTTTTGTTGACTGGAAATATTTCTAAATGGATGTACACACATCTCGGGAAAGGACCTGTGTATGCACTCTGATGTGAACATACTTGCTCACATAGCTGCACATACACACACACAAAATTATGACTTCAACACATGGCTGCAATTTTCTTATTGCTGCAAATTGAATTTGAATATGCAGTTAAGCCAGCTGTATCACGATCATTTTACATGGTCTGGAGATAATTTATCAATTGCACTTCAAAGCTCTCTCAGACTTTCCATATTCCTTAATATTTAGCAGTAAAATGTGTCATCATTTCAGAAGACAAATATTAGATTTAAACTTAGATCAACAAGCCTTGAACCAATGGACGTTGCCAAAGTTTCATCCTGCTTCGTCTCCTTGTTTACTGCCGTGCCTTCACACATTGTCATTATTTCCCTAGTATCTTCAGACATGGAGTGGAGAAGTGGAGAGAGAAAAATATGAAAGACGGCATGTTATTTTCTACCATTATAGGGAAGAAATTTAACACGACACTGTGCTTCTTCTGATAGTATAGTAAAAACTTGGTAGCTTAACAATAGTTTAAAAGTCTGTAGGCTGAAGAATCGCCAGTGGAAGAGGCACATGAGATTTAAAAGTAAGCAATGCTGGAATATAGGCAATGTGCAGAAAGATTTTAATCTTTATTTCTGAAGATCTTTTGGAGGATAAGCCGGCATCTGTCTGCTTCATCTTCAGACAGCCTTGGAGCTCAAAGCTCATCTCCATCTCCTTTTATATATAAAATAAGCTAAGTAATTTTTGGTAGTAGCTGGTGAAATGGATAGACAGCAAGAATTTGGTCCTGACGGGCATCCTTATTTTCCTATCCTCTGGTAAGGAGCCAGGGCAGCCCTAGAACTGTTTTGTTGTTCCAAAGTAATAACAAGTCTTCTGTGTAGTAGATACTTCTCTACCTTGTAATTAGAGTAGAAACAGAATAAAACATGGATAGTTAATAGGCTAAGTAAAAGTTTAGAATTAATGCTCTTGTTAGCAATTTATAGATAACGCTTAACTAATTTACTTAACACTTGAATTTTTAAAGTACTATTCTTCAACATAGTATAGACAAGAATATTAAACAAAAGAGTAAGGCACAATGCTTGCCCTCTACTCGTATAATGTTTTAATACCTCACATAAGATACAAATGAAAATAATTTTGGTACAAGTCAAATATAGAGAGATTTTCATTGCAAATGCATAAATATCTGTCATGTACCCAGCTTTAAGAATCAAAACAAACAGGTGTTAAGGGATTAAGATGGCCTATGACTTTTATTTTTAGGAAAAATAGCTGATTTTTTTAAAAAAGCCAATAGTGTATACAAAAAGACATGTGAAGAATGAATGTCTTTAAACTATGTGGAGAAATACCAAGGACAATGAAATTGGTGAGACTGAGTTCATAGTCTAGTAGAAATTACATTTGCATGAGTTTTGCTTGGTTTTCCTTATTTATGATTTCATGTTTTACTGAAATGCTTGTAAAGTATCATTTTATGTAGAAGGGTCAAAATTGCCATAATAGTGATTGCTAGAACTTGATAGCATTCTGTTGATAAATTTAATTTCAATATCTTAATGATTTCTAACGTTATCCAAAACTTAAAATATCTCAGAGAAACATCAACATCAATATATTATTATAGCTAGCATTCTATGCAAAACAGTTACATGATACTAGAATTTTTACAAATACTAAATATTCTTTTTAGCCATAGTACCCTGATCTATCATAAATATTCAGAGCAATACTAGTTTAAATAACCACTCCAATTATTTCTTAAAACAACCCAAAAGCAGCTTTTGTTATCTGTTTACTTTGTGCTTTGTATACTTAATCACACTGTAATTACCTGTAATACTTCAAGAGACTTAAACTAAGTCTTAAAGAGCTGAAAATGACGTCCGAGCTTGGTCATTTTTGTCTCATTTGTTTAGTGAAATATACTTTGAATTAGGATAAGAGAAAAAATAGACATGTGATTTTCCTTGGACTTAGAGCTAAGTTGATCCTAAGTCTACACACATACAACGTAATTTTGAAACTATTAACAATTCTTGTTCTCTCCTTGGCAGACATGGAGCACACAGACCAAATTTGGAGAAAACACATTAGAGGTAGTATTTTACCTTCTTGCTATGGACTTGCTTATTGAATGTTGGTTAATGTCTGTGTCTAACACTCTGCCTCAAGTAAGTTCTTCGTGCCTTCCCCTTCACTTTACTCTGGATTTACATTTATTTTCCCCCTTTCACTCAAGAAACATTCTTCCAAGGTTAAATTTACCTGAGGTCAATTATGTGTGTGTGTGTGTGTGTGTGTGTAAGAGAGAGAGAGAGAGAGAGAGAGAGAGAGAGAGAGAGAGAGAGAGAGAGAAGAGGAGTTGTTATTGAATGAAAACTGTGGTCTCCCAGCAAAACAGACAATTTACCAGTGGCTGATGTCCTCAGACCAAACACTACTATTTTTTAACAGTTTTATCCAAGACAGTATGATGAAATTCATGCCTAAATTTACTCAAGTTTTAAAATTTTGATGATATAATATTAAGGTGTCTCTTTTCCTGGTATGCCTTTTTTGACAGTGATTTGTCTTCATTTTATTTTTAAAGGAAGCATGTGGGATACAGGATTTGATTACAGTCGGGAGTATATGTCATGGTACTTGGTTTGTGGACTTCTCTATCACCTCCCTTGTTTATATGACTTTGTGTTAATGCCATTTTAACTGGCCCTTGACATTTTTTACTGGATTCAGTTTCATCATTTTCTCTTGCTTGCTTACTTACTGAACTCCCTGCCCATGAAAAATTTGAATACCAAAATGCATGCTAAAATTTCTCAACTTTTACACTAAAATTTGTAAGATGCAGGCTCCTTCTTAAAAATTGCCAAAAATAAATTAGACAAGTCTGCTTGGAACTTACTCAATAAGTACTTATTTAGGGGCTAGTGAGATGACTAAAGAGCTAAGTGCTTGGTGCTCTCCTAACATGCTTCAGGTAAACTCCCAGAACACATACGATCAACAGAGGAACTGACTCCAACCATGTGGCCTTCTTACCTTTTTACAAGCACCATGGCACATGCATGTACAAGCACATAGAATCTAAAATAAATACACATGGAAATAGTGCTCTAATAGCCCGTAGAGAAACCATCACACATAAGGATATATCCCATCTGCAGACAACAACCTCCCACACTATTGCTAATGGCAAGAAGCAGTTGTTGACAGGACCCTGATATGGCTGTTTCCAGAAAGGTTCTACCAACACCTGAACAATACAGTTGAAGACACTCACAGTCAATCTTTGGAATGAGCCAAGGGACCTGAATGGAAGAGCTAGGGGAAGGACTGAAGGAGCTGAAGAGTATTTCAACCCCATAAGAATAATGATATCAACTAACTGAACCACCCAGAGCTCCAATGGACTAAACCACCAACTAAAGAGTACACATGGAGGGAGCCAAGACTCCAGGTACATATGAAGTAGGGGATGGTGTTATCTGTCCTCACTGGGAGGGGAGGGAGGCTTGATTCCCCAGCATAGGGGGGTGCTAGAGGAGTGAATCAGGAGTGGTGAGTGGGTGGAGGAGCACTCTCATGGAGGCAAAGGGAAGGAGATAAAGGAGATGGGCTGGGGAATTCTTGGAGGGGTAATCAGGAAGGGGGACATCATTTGAAATGTAAATAAAAAGATTAATAAAAAAGAAAATGGCAGTTTTAATCATGCATAGCCATGCAGATTAACAGGCAAAGGGTTTATCATTAATAATACATATGCAACTCAATGGAAGGTACATCTGTCGATAAAATCTTGTCAAATTGTGAAACTTTGATAAAATAACAGCTGTCAGCCCCCATCCATTTTTCATTACTGAGGATGAAGAAAAGGCCTAAGCTGTTGAGAAAAATCATTTTCAGTTGCATCTTCACAACACATAACTCTAAGCATCAAAATAGCTGAGAAAGTTTCTGCATAACACAGCACAACTGTGCAGTCAAAGACTCAAAGTGGTTAAGGGCAAACAAAAAAGGGTGATGTTACATGCTTCCATGAAGAATGATACAGACAATAGAGAAAGAAAAAAATGCCCTGTGTGCTCCAGAACTGAGGTAAATAGATGCTTCAGTCTTGGCAGCTGCAAAAGATTCCAAATCAAAGTCTAAGGGAGAAATCAATCTAAAGCTTGAGACATGGTTCAGTGTTTAAGAGAATTTCCTGAACTTCCATCTGTCCTGAGATCAGCCCAGAGCTCCCAACCAGGTGCCTCCCAACCTTATAACTCCTCCACCAGGAAATCTGGTGTCCTATTCCCACACAAACACATACACATACACACACACACACACACACACACACACACACACACACAATAGATGATAGATAGATGATAGATAGATAGATAGATAGATAGATAGATAGATAGATAGCTTGATAGCTTGCTATAGGGGTGAGGTGACTTTTAGTAAATCTCTAAACAGACACTAAAACCCCTGAACTTCCTAGGTTTCCCACTTTCATGCTAGTTCCCAGTTTTGCAATACATTGATTTCTGCAGGTAAAACTGGGAGACCTAGTTTCACATAAAACTATTGTCATCCTCTTTATTACAGTAACAACTGTTGACCATAATCAAGGTGGACATGTCTTTGTTCATAGATCCAGTAAGTTATTCCACTCATTCTAGTACTATATTGACAATATTATGAGGTATAATCACAAAGACTGAGTGATTTATGCTGTGTGAGTGAAGTCTGTCTGTTTTAGAAATGGAGCCTCCTCAGAAATGAGATCTAGTACTGGTAAAAAAATAAATAAATAACAATAAATACAGGTCCTCCCACTTTTAGTTTTGAGAAGTCTTAAAGCACATTTAAAGCTTATGACTCACTTTGATAATCCTGTGAAGAGTTTTACCTTGTAAGTAAAACAGTAGCATTTCAAGTTGGTACTCATAGAATTACTGCAAGAACATTCATTTACAAAATACACCTTAAGTGAAATCAAAGTTTGAAGTCCAACTTCTTTAGGTAACAAGAATTGTTCCTTCTCTGTCCGTTGCTATAACATACTTTGTTACTTTTAATGCTAATAAAGCATATCAGCAAACTGAAAAAGGCTAAATAATTGTCTTCTAAATTGCCTTTAAGCCAGGCGGTGGTGGCACACGCATTTAATCCCAGCACTTGGGAGGCAGAGGCAGGTGGATTTCTGAGTTTGAGGCCAGCCTGGTCTATAGAGTGAGTTCCAGGACAGCCAGGGCTACACAGAGAAACCCTGTCTCGAAAAACAAAAACAAAACAAACAAACAAACAAACAAAAACCTAAATTGCCTTTAAATCTACAATAAAATGTCTTTGTACCCAGCATTAAACAAAACAAAGTGTTCAGAAACTCATATATAAACACACACACACACACACACACACACACACACACTCACACAGGACTTAAGGGGTGAGGTTGAGGGGAAGGTCAGGACTAGGAAGTGAGAAAGACCAAACGAGGAGGGGGGAGGGAAAGGGGAAGAGAGGGAGAGGAAAAGGGAATGAGAAAGAGAGAGAGAGAGAGAGAGAGAGAGAGAGAGAGAGAGAGAGAGAGAGAGAGAGACAGAGAGACAGAGAGACAGAGAGAGAGAGTCAAAATAATGCACCAAGTCCCTGAAACCCCTGATAAATATATGGAGCATAAGCCTACCAAGGAAACAGAGGAAGACCTCTTGCGGCTTAACCTGTTTTGAGACTATGCCTGTTAAATAAATTTTACACGTGACCCAAAGCACGAGCCAAGTAAGTACATATGGTGAAACTTTAGCGAATAGTTATGAGGGGAGGAAGCCACAGAGGAATTAAAGACCCTAGCCACATATTCAATTTTTTCACCCCAACTGTTAAAAGTTATGTCATTTTTCACTGCAGAACGCAGTCTGGTTAATGGATTTAACATTGCCTTTTGGTCTAATTTCCTGATGTCTGCTCCAATCGTTGTACAGCCCTCTACAAAAAAAGGAAAGAAACCGAGACCTTCATCTCCTTGTTTTGTGTTTCCACAAGGCACTTTGTCCCCCTCATTGTAAGTTGATGTTGGCTGAAAGGGAAAAAGATTCAAGATACTGATGAGTTTTAAGTTATGTCTATCTCTGAGACCCAATGACAAAGATAAAATCATTTTTCCAACAAAAACCACACCGGGTTGGGATAAAATCACAGAGATAATAAAAGGAGATTCTTCTGTTCATATATATATATTTGGTTAATAAATTTTAAGTTCAGATAGATAGATAGACAGACAGACAGACAGACAGACAGACAGACAGATAGACAGATAGATAGTTTCGTCTTCTGAGTTTGTTATTATTTCACTGGGAATTTAATGGTAATAATTATCTTGATTTTTTTTCTTTCTTCTTAGTTTGTTGGTTTTCCCAAGTAAGGAAACTACAGATTGTAAAAAAAAATGTGTACTTGTCTGACACATGTTTGTGATGATTTTAAGTACCTTCTATAATTTTTGTGCTTCTCTCCTTTTACACCCTACAAAAAATCCTAGAAATTTGACTAAATATATTAAAAACATTCATTAGCAAAATTAATAATCACTGAAATTGCATAAAAGTTTTAAGCAGTGTATTATTTCATGTCATAACTTCATCACATAAGATGTGATGATCTGGGATTATCTTCATGTTTTGTTAAATTTATTTCTTCATGTAATATATAGGAAGTAGCTATCACAGTAGTTTAAAGTTTCTAGTATAGTTGAACAGGAATCTTCACTTCAATCAAGCCCAGTGCCATCCCAACTATTTTGTAACTCCATGGATGTGTTTACATGTCTTTGCGTCTCACTGTCTGCCTTTGCCTCTGTCCTCCGTTGTCTCTCTCTGTCTCTGTCTCTCTCTGTGTATGTGTGTGTATCTGTATGTATTTGTGTGGCTCTACTTGACAAGCCTAAGTAAATGGGCTGCACAAGGACACGGTAGCCCCTTATTTTGAAACTCTGCCCTGAAAAACACACCAAGAACCTTTTAGACTGATATTTCTGTCTCATATGTACATTTATCATTGCATTTGAATTATTGTCACATTGCAGTCTATAACACTATTTACATGCTTAGATTATGGACATCCTCCGAAAAAATTATTCAATTCCTCTAAAGGTAAAATACTTCTGCAAAATAAGGAAATCAGTCATTCTTGCTCCCTTGGGTTGCTGGTAGAACTAAATGAATTAATGCATGCCAGATACATAATAAGGCATAAACAATCCACTTTATATGTTTGGTTCATAAAGTTCTATGGTGAACACACACACACATATACACAGAGGATAGATTAAAAAGAAGAAGAATAGTTGTAAAATACACTAAACAAAAACAGGTATACAAGTCCTATCATCTAGAAGTACAACAGTAACAAGTAAAAGATGGATGCAAACAGGAGGGGTCAGATATTTCCCCTTTCTGGTTATTAAATGTTAAGAAACATGAAGAGTTACGATGTAAGGTATAGAACATATTCAAAGACTATGATCTAGTATCGCCCATCTCTAAGCAAAGTGAATCCACCATAAACGTGAATAAACCAGCAAGAGAAAATAAAGAGAGCCTCAATCATCAATTCCACTTATAAATTACAAATTTCTTTAAAGGTAATACTTAAAATCTAAAATTTAACTTATTCTTGTGCATTTACTATTTAGAATCTGTTTCATGATTTATCTTATTTTATTTAAATTGGTACTTCGGAAGATTCAAGGTGATGTAAACTTGGTTTTCTTTCCCCACTTATTATTTGAGTCACAAGGGGAAAAACATTTTAAAACTGCCCTGCATACCACATCTACTTTAGAGAAAAAAAAATCCAATAATACTGTGTGAACTAATCATGAGATTTATTAAAAAGACTGGAGATTATTTTGACCAAGTGTTGACAGTCTGAAGTCTTGGGATTACAAATTACTTTAATAGCATTGCCAAATGTGTCTTACGCTTTAATTAATATGAAATGTTGAAAAAAAGTTTTAGTGCAAAATATGTCTTTATTTCCTAGCTATAGTTAGGACTCGGAGAAGCTTGAAATGATGTAGGTCTTTCAGGGTTTTATTTATTCTATAGAAATTAATTTAACAGGCAAAATATTTTGGTAAATTAACATTAAAAGATTTCCACATTGAAAAATGTGGGACGGGCAGCAGGTGTCACAGGAAAATTTCATCAGACACAAGTGTGACCTACATGTTCCCTCTGATCCTCTCTCTACTCACAAAATATATTGGAAAAATTAATCTTGGACAAGATTGCAGGACCCAGCAGTGACCTTAGCCAAGTTTCATAAGTTCCCACAACACAATCTGTACCATCGCCATGTAAAGAAAGTGATGGGCCAAAGTGTCATTTCACTTTCTAAATGACAGGGGAAAGCTGCTGCTCTAATTCATTCCCTATATAAACACATCCTATGCCAAACATGCCTCATTTGATGATTTCCCTAATGTGTCAGAAATTTCACTGTATTTAATCAGGAAGATAATAGGCACTGTGGGACCCTGCTTGGTAAAGTAATATAGGAATCTTTGCTCTTTAATTAGTTGCTCCAAAGTTGAGAACAATTTTAATAGTGTTATCAAGGTCTATCTGACATAAATTACTATTTTGCTATGATGAGGTCAAAGGTTTAGATTCTGTTACAAGTTTTTGAGGCAGTAGATTATTAAGCTCAGGCTTCAGTAGCCACCTGATCAAAAGGTTGTATTAGCAAAGTGTAAACTAGGTACGCAGGGCTCAATGAAAACAGGTAAAAACATCATTATACAATACGGTAGATGTTTTCTGAATCTTTGTGGTGAGCAGTTACTCAAATAGATTTAAGTTAATTTCATTGTTAAAAGCAGTTCATTGTTGATGTAAAACTGATGATGAATGGGTTATAAAAATGATTTTAAGAACTTCCATGATCCAAGGAGTACAGAGTCTTTATTTCATCAACAGAATAATTTTAAATGTGTCAAATGTTGCCTAGATAACCCTCAGAAAATCCCGTTTTCTGTTAGCATTAAAAGTAAAGAATTCTCATAAAAGAGCCTTAGAAACCAGACTTTACAAAGTACCTGAACCATTGCATGACTGTGTCTGACAAACCATATTATAGGATCCATAATAGAAGAGAAAAGTCTCTTGCTTCCTAGTGAGTTCAGTCTTATCAGGTCATGATTTCAAAGTCGTAAGAGAAAAATACCATTCATATCTGTGTGGTAATAGGTAATGCTGATATGAAAAAACCAATTGTGTGTCATACAAGGGAAAGAACATAAAATTGCACAAAGAATAATAGCCTTCATGTTGATGATAAACAATAGCTAATAGCTCATGCAGTTACTATTTTATACTCTTTAAACATTATTTTATAGTATTCTATTTACAGTCATAGTTTAAATATAGTATGATATCTTATTTGCTAATTTAATGGGATATAATATTCACCATGGGAACAAATCTCTAGGTATTCCTGTGAAGACATTATCTCAACAAGATTAGTTGAGGTGAGAATACCCACCCTAAATGCCAGCATTACCATTCCAATGGGTGAGGTCCCTGATAGAATAGGGAAGAAACAAGTGAGCTTTGTATAGGCTAAGTATTTGTCACATTATAGTGGTTGTTGGGAATTGGTTCTAATGCTCTGAATTAATTGGAAATCTGCATGTTGAAACTCTCAATGACCTTCTTACCAACTAGTTTTTGATTGATCAATAAAGACGAACACCCAACTGACTGGGCAGAGAGAGAGGAGCCAAACATTTAGGTTCTGAAGGCTAGAAACTGGAAGGGAGGAAGAGACAATTGCCATGGTTCAGAGAGAAAGAGATGGGTCAGATTTAGAGCTGCAGATGGAAAATCACCTGAAATATAGGTGAGAAAGAATGTGACCTTCAGAAAGGTTACCCAGAAGAGTATTGGGCAACAAAGACTAGGAAGCCACCCAAAGGAGTCAGGTAAAAAAATAAAATATAGAATTAATGAGTGTTAAGCCAGGATAACAGGAGTGAAATGTGTGCTAGCTCTGGGGAGGATTAGAACTGTTCAGCCTTTGAGCAAGCCAAGGCATTTTAAAATTAAAGTGTGTGTGTGTGTGTGTGTGTGTGTGTGTGTTTGTGTATTGCATTTCTGAAACCAAATCACTCGGGCAGGTGTGTAGGTGCGACCCCTCTGGAGCCAAAGCAGGATGGCCAATTATCATTACAGAATGGCACTCTATGTGGTAGACAAAAACTCACTATCAAAAAAAAATTAGAGATTCTGGGATAAGACACACACAAACTCAATTGATATAAGTCTAGGAGGAGGGGAGAAGTGTTTTCTCAGCTAGCAGAGCCAAGTCACACAGTACCCACACAAGCCATGAAAGTAGAACAAAGGAGCACAGGCACCAAAAGAGCCCCAGCTTAGAGATGCTGAAAGCCTCCACTGTGCAAAGAGATTGGCTGGTTCCCTGACCTGGTGCTAGAAGGAAGGCAGTGAGAAATAGGTGATAAAGGCTGACTGCTTCCAGCCACTAGTTAAATAATTGATAATGATTTATAAGTTTGATTTAATTCCTTTTAAGGACAGAAGGGACAAGTTAGGAAGATTGAAGGAAAAAAAATGCCTTAAAAAAATTCAAGAGTCTTGCCAGGGGAATACTCAGAATCTATGAACATAGTCTACATGGAATTCATGGGATTGCTTTTGTCTGGCATGATGAAAATAGAGCCTGGCAATAGACTTATATAGTAAGTAGACATAGATAAAAAATATTGAGAATTTCTATCCTTAAAAATTAGATAGAAAAGCAGGATAGGGAGCCTAACCTATCTCAGACAGTAAAATCTTAGACCTTGAGAATTACATAAAGAGAAAGGACAGAGTACCTTTCCCACAGATATATTAATCTCCATAGCAGGGAGGATTTAACTATACATAGATGTATAAAGTATTGAGGCTTTTTATCTTAAATTATAGGTCGAAAAGCAGGAGATGTTGAAGAAGCACTGTCTCAATGGTTAATATTTGCTTAGATTGCTTTAATTGCTTTGAAATTCTTTAATTATCAAAATGCATAGTTATGAGTTTGCTTGTTATATTAAAATTTCTCTGGGAGAGAGGTCAAGGTATATCTTTAGTTATTTCTAGTTACTGGACCAAGGACACACCATTTTGGGAAAGCAGCTCCCAAATATTTGTGTTGATAGGAAAATAATGATATGGATCAAATATGACACAGGAAAACCCCCTGAGGATCTTGGTTACTGAAAAGAAAATTTTGAGAAAATCAAACAGGACAGGTAATTTGATCTGCTGATTCCTTAACATGGGAACAGCCCAGTAACTGCCTTAAACATAAAAATGTCTGTAGCCAAAACTTCAGCTAAAATGAGACAATAAATTTTGTTGATTATGGAATCCTTAGGATCCTTTATGCCCTCCCACCTATTGCATGGATGAAGATTTGTTACAATTGGTTATTGATAAAATTAACTCATAAAAAGACAGTTGTCTTTCACCCATTCAAACAATGAGCAAACGCTCAACCTTATGTGATCTGTGAGGTTACTTATTGTGGCAAGGGCAGAAATTGCCTACATTATCTACAGACAAAATACTATCCAAAAAGGACAAACAGATGTGAGATAGTTGACTGCTAAGCTCTGCCAAAACAGGGTAAGCTGGTCCTTCAAATTTCTGTTTCATTTCAGTGTTTAGCAGGTTCTGGGCCAGAAAACTGAAGACAAATGTTCCAACAAAGGAGACTGTCCAAGAAGTCAGCTGTCTTTGAAATTTACTTAAGTTTTGGAAGCTATGTTTTTGTGCTTCCTAAAAATTAAATATTCAGGGAATATTTAATTTGTTCTTAGATTTCTGTCAGGGTTGAATACTAGTTGTAGTCTCATAATCAAACTTAATTTGTTTAGCACTGAGAAAGTTGATATAGAGTTAAAAAGGATGGTTTTCAGAGGGTAATACAGGCTAAAATCAGAACATAATTCAAGTATAGAATTATAAGCTCTTTAGGATACATAGTAGAGTATTTTATCTATTTGACAAATGTAATAGATTGGATGTTAATTGTGTATCATACTTTGTTATTTACATAAATTTTATGGTTATGCTTAATTTATGTCTGATAAAAGAGCTTTTTTAAAAAATTGGATAGAAAAGGTGAGATGTTGGGGATTGTTTTTAATGCTTTGAATTATTCAGGAATCTGCATGTTTAAACACTGAAGGTTTTTGTCCCCAATTGGTTTTTGATCAATCAATAAAGAGCCAACAGCTAACTGACTGAGCAGAGAGAAAGGAGCCAAACTTTAAGGTTGTGCAGACTGGAAACTAGAAGAGAGGAAGAAGGAATTGCCATGATTCAGGGAGAGATGGATAGATTTAGAGATGCAGAAGGAAAAATCACATGAATTATATGTGAGAAGGAATGTGGCCCTCAGAAGGGCTACCCAGAAGCATATGGGGCAACAAAGACTAGGGAGATGCCCAGAAGGAGCCAGGGTAACAAAGATAAAATATAGAATTAGAGGGTGTTAAGCCAGGATTACAGGAGTGAAATATTTGCTAGCTGTAGGGAGGGTTACAACTGGCCAGCTTTTGAGCTAGCTTCTCTCTCTCTCTCTCTCTCTCTCTCTCTCTCTCTCTCTCTCTCTCTCTCTCTCTCTCTCTCTCTGTGTGTGTGTGTGTGTGTGTGTGTTTCATTTACAAATCCAGATTGTTCCTGGGCTGGTGTGTGCATGCAATCTGTCTGGAACCAAAGTAGTATAGCCAATTACTGTTACATGCAGTCCTAGAACTGATAATTCAATACGAAGACAAAATTAATCTTTTAAAACAGAATAATATGGGAGCTGAGAAAAGCTCCAGATTTCCAGAGTGGTTGCATCATCTTGCAATCCCACCAACAATGGAGGAGTGTTCCTCTTTCTCCACATCCTCGCCAGCATCTACTATCACCTGGGTTTAGCCATTCTGACTGGTGTAAGGTGGAATCTCAGGGTTGTTTTGATTTGAATATCCCTGATGTCTAAGAATGCTGAACATTTCTTTAGGTGCTTCTCAGATATTTGAGTTTCCTCCATTGAGAATTCTTTGTTTAGTTCTGTACCCAATTTTTAATAGGGTTATTTTGTTGTCTGGAGTCTAATTTCTTGAGTTCTTTGTATATATTGGATATTCTCTATCAGATGCAAGATTGGTAACGATCTATTCCCAATCTGTTGGTTGCTGTTTTGTCCTATTGACAGTATCCTTCACCTTACAGAAGCTCTGCAATTTTATGAAGTCTCATTTGTCAATTCTTGATCTTCGAGCATAAGCCTTTGATGTCCTGTTCAGGACCTTTTCCCCTATGTCCAGCTATTCGAGAGTCTTCCCCACCTTCTCTTCTATTAGTTTCTGTGTATCTGGTTTATGTGAAGGTCCTTTATAGACTTGGACTTGAGCTTTGTACAAGGAGATAAGTATGGATCAATTTGCATTCTTCTACATGCTGACCTCCAGTTGAATCAGCACCATATGTTGAAAATGCTGTCCTTTTTCCACTGGACAGTTTTAGCTCCTTTGTCAAAGATCAAGCGACCATAGGTATATGGGTTTATTTCAGGATCTTCAATTCTATTCTATTCATCTTCCTGCCTGTTTCTGTACTAATACCATGCACGTTTTATCACTATTGCTCTGTAGTACAGCTTGAGGTCAGAGATAGTATTTCCACCAGAAGTTCTTTTATTGTTGAGAACAGTTCTCATTATCCTAGGTTTTTTTTTTTAAATTCCAAATGAATTTGCAAATTGCTCTTTCTATCTCTATGAAGAATTGAGTTGGAATTTTGATGGAGATTGTATTGAATCTGTAGATTGCTTTTGGCAAGATGGCCATTTTTTACTATATTAATCCTGCCAATC
>NW_021604720.1:6682027-6710235 GCF_004785775.1 Grammomys surdaster | reverse complement strand
CCTAACCCCCACTCCCACCTCCCCACCTTTGAATTCCCCCACACACAGCATCCAGCCTTCATGGCGCCAATGATCTCCTCTCCCACTTATACCTGACAGGACAATCTTCCCTTGCATATACAGCTGGAGCCATGGATCTATAAATAACATATATATGTATATATATATAGATATATATATATATATGCTTATTTACAATGAAAATTGCTTTATTCCCTTTGAGTGGCAGGTAAATAAAAAAAGAAACAAAGTTGGATTATCGCATCTCATGGGGAGCTTAGTAGCCAACTTATATCTGATTGTAACAGACTCATCCAGGATAATATTTACTTGATCAATTCACTGCAAAATGATCAACTAAAATTCTGTTGGCAAAATTTGTTCCCAACTAAATTCTTGTTTCATAGATAAGCTGGGAGAAACAATAAGGAAAGAGTAGACATGGCCCTTGTAGCTTATTCGAGCTTGTAACATATTAAAAGGGAAATCTGGGATGCTTTATTCACAATAAACTTAGTACTTCACATATATGATGGGGTAATTTTGCAAAATCAACAAAGAAGAAACAGAACTGTCCATAAGCTGAACAGTTCCCTGAGCCCACATTATGGCTATCCATTATACATCTGTTCTTTCAGCCATTGCAATAGTGACCTACAAGCTATACCATTTTGCTGACACTTCCAAGCCAAAATGGAGACATAGAATTCTTTAGAAATGTACAACAAACTATAATAAGAATACCTGAATGTTTTACCTGCTTCTATAATAGCATAGGAAGAAAGATGCCAGATGTTATTTTGTGTGCATATGCTTCTCCTCCATCCTATCAGGAAAGCCAGCAGAAGGAAACAAGTGGTAGTTTTGTTCACTTTTATGAAAAAAGATACATAGCACTTCTTTATCTGTAAATAGTCTTATTTAAGTACTGCTTTTTTCTTTTAAACATTCTTACCTATTCTGAAGTTAAGCATGGTTGTGGATCATTACAGGACCAGCTTGCTATTTTGGTTCCATACAGTTCTTTAGCAGCCCTGTTAACAGGATGTCTTGTTACCTACTCCCCTCAGCTTCGAGACCTTAGATAAATTAAAACATGTAGAAACTCCTGCCTGCTATTTTGTTTCAGGTGTCTGATTCGTGTGTAATAAGGCTGATAAGATAAAAATGTAATCTTGATCCCTGAGAAGACCACAAGAAGAAGGAAAATAGTCTTAAGATGCATTTTCAGTATGATGCAGTTAAGTCTAGTGAAAGCAATGCAGTGAGATTCATTTCCTGTGGAATACACAGTGAAGTCAGAACCTAAGCCAAGTGGATAAACATCTAGAGCATAGACTGTAAGTGACTGTTACTAAAAGAGAAAATGTAGAAAGCAGTACAGAGTAGAAGCCCGGAAGATCTGCCCCTTCCTCTTCAACTACTTGTCACAGCTCTTCCAAGTTTTGTTGATTTACTTTTTTATAACGTCCACAAATTGTTGCATTGATTCCCATCCTCTTGTATTTCTTCAAGGAATCACTTCCCGATATCTCTGTAGAAGTTAAACATAAGTATGTCTTTGTAAAACTATTATGTTTTTCTATGTGATGTTGATGTATACATGGGGTGAGTTTGATTGTAACATAATAATTAATGTCAGTATCGCATGTTCAATAATTAGTATATACATTTATTTCCGTAACAATATATATGTCTCAATACAGAGTAAGTGTAATTTGTTAATGCTAATAATAATTCTAAAGATAATTATAAGTAATAATAAATATCAAGTCCTCCATCTATATTTACCCAAGTTTTAAAAAACTATAACAGCAAGCTAGTTCTGATTAAAAGATATTTATATCATTATTATTATTAACTTATAATAAAATTATAAAATATATAGTAATAATTACAAAATTATTATACAAGAAAATTAGCTGAATACAATTCCCAAAATTTCCAACAAATATATCCCCTATGTCTTCATAATGTCTTTCTTCTTTTTACCACTTTCATTTCCAGTAGTAACCCAAATATTTGTGATGTAAATCATGGCCATCACAACAACAAACTCAGGAATTTGAGAGAAAGAGAGAGAGAGAGAGAGAGAGAGAGAGAGAGAGAGAGAGAGAGAGACAAAAAAAGAGAAAGACAGTCAGAGAGACAGAAACAAAGAGAGACAGAGACACAGAGAGAGACAGAGACAAAAAGGGAGACAGAGACAAAGAGAGAGAGACAGATAAACACACAGAGAGAGAGAGAGAGAGAGAGAGAGAGAGAGAGAGAGAGAGAGATTACATTTGTGTTCCTCTATGCATGTACATGTAGACAAGGAAGGTTGACATAAGAATAATTTTGTCAATAACTATTTTATTTCTGGGAACAGGATCTCTTACTGAATCTTGGCATTTGGCTAGAATGACTGGTCATCAATCTCCAAGGATCCACTTGACATACCATTTACATTGCAGGAACACAAGATCTTACTCAGCTTTCTTATGAGTGTTGGGAATCTGAACTCAGGCCCTCAGACTTATGTAGCAAGCAGTACATTCACTGAGCCATCTCCACACCCCATTGCTTGGAATTTGACCACATATTCCTTCACCACCATCTAGTTTTCAATTTATATTTTATTTAGCTGTATTTGGTATAAAATCTGAAAGTCAATAATATCCAAAACAATTCCCATAGTGTTTACTGTAAATTTAAAAAAAAAAATACACTGGACTCATGACCATCCGAAAGACTACTAGGTGCCAGGTATTGGCCAGTGAGTTTCAATCAAGAAAACAGCTGGTTTTACCCAGATGTATTTATAATGTAACATTAAACTGAATCATTTTCAACTCACATTGTAGTTAAATAACTTACAGATCTGTAACTTTTTCTTTTAGCTGTCAAAAGCCCAACTAGGAAAAAAATGGGCCACAAAATGAGATACATATTTTACCACTCTAACGACACATCAAGTTTTATTCAGGATATCATGATTTTTAAAAATTATTAACAAAGCCTATAATATCAGTATGCAAAGAATCATTTTAAGGCATTTTCTGCACATTTTCTTGAAGTTGGATGATATCTTTACTAGTGGGAATATTGTGAAGATGTAAAAGGACTGGCATTGGATTGGAAACTATTTGTATTTTAGCACTTTGTCTTAAAAAGACAAATGCACACACAGTCTCCTGCTGATATTTGATGTACTTAGAACCCGAACATGGTTCTACTTATCATGTTAGTAAGTGGTCTATAATAGGTAGAAAAAATAGCCAAGAGAGGACATACCAACTTCTCAGTGTATTACTATTGAGCTCTACCTACACGTGTGATAGGGCAAGTCACTCATCATAGACTTTCACAACAATGAGAAAAATGTTTTGCTCCCTAGAGATGTACCATAAGTTCTTCCTACATTATTCAACGATTCTTAAGTTGGTAAATGACCTACCATTGAGGAACTACATTGAGGAAGAAGGCTTAAAATAAAAATACTGAGATTCTAATTTCTTCTGGGCTATAGAGGAGACAGGTACAGGAAAAATTTCACATAGCAACATTTATCTGTGATTTAATTTTATTTTTAATGTCATTAAAGAGACAAGAAGTAGGTGACCATTGTCTTGTACTGAATCGTGTTTTTCTGTTATTATAGGACACTTCATTCAGATGTCTATCATGTTTATCATGCGCATAAAATAACAATTACTCTTGTGGCTTCTGGAGTTGACAGATGAGTTCGCAAGGTTTTCTTGCACCAAGGGCTGTCACTTTAATAGCTTTTCATCAGTTATAGTGATCAAGATAATGGATCTAACCTATGTCTTTGAGTTCTGCCGCCACCATCCAGTTGCTGGATTTAGTTACAAGTGCTGACCGTTGATGGATTTGGTCTAAAGTTCTATGTTGTTAAATGTCCTACATCCTTTCTCAGAGTTCCTAGACTGAGCACTCAGAGACTAAAGAGGTTTCTGTCAGAATTCTGACAACATAAACTTCAAAAGTCCAAATGTCACACCGTCTATGTCTTAGACAAAATATTTTAAACCAGCAAAAGGTGTAAGGTTAGAATTTAAGAATGTGTAATATGCTTATACTATACTTATTTGACAACAAATCACGTTTGAGACTACCCCTAAGCCTGTTGATAATACATTTGATAAAAGATTAAGACTTAATAACCATCCCGCAAATACCCTTGCAGAGTGAAATGGTCTCAATAAATGATACAGATCCTATCAAGTCCCTTTGATGGATCAGACTTCTGTTAGAGGTTATCACACATAACAATCAAACTAGTGCAGGGATGACGCTCAGTGGCAGGGATTTTGATTAACATGTTTATAACACTGGATTTAATCCCCAGCAGCCTCACCCTCTAAAAAAATAAAATGAAAAGGATAGGTCATTCATACTGCTTCCCACTCATCCCATGAATAAGGAAATCCCCAAAATTTTCCCTTACTATAACTCGAAAATGCTAAGAATTTGACATGTGCTAGAAGCTTTCTGGCTTGTTGTTTGTCTCCTGTTGGAAACAGATGACACCCCTTAGTGAAAACGTGTTGTTCCTTAACATGAGAAAGGGTTCTAAAATGCTCCCTCTTCCTTTATCCCATCTTCCCTTTCCTCTACCTTAAAATAAACTTCACTAAATTAAACTCATATTTGTGGATCATAAGAGGAAATTTCTCTTAGTAGCCAATACATAGTAATAGGTTTTGATTCTTGTGCACTCATGTAGCTAGGCAGATCAGACTGAGAAAATGAGTTTTTTAGGAGAACAGGATTGTATTGATGGTAACAGTAAGTATTCACTGACCCAGTATGAAGGAAAGTTTCATTCTGATACTCTGAAATGGAATCTGATAGTCTCTGCTGTTTTCACTGCTCAAACTGCACATTATCGTGAGGGACTTTTCTTTGAAATTAACTTGAGTGCTAGCATAGCTTTTCATGAAAAGAAAAATTAAATCAAATGTTCCATACTTTGTTAGCCTATTGCTTAAGTGAAAACAATTTCTTAATGGAAAAAAGAAAATGTCTGAATTTAGAATGAAGTAGCAGTACATTCTCCCTCTCCCTCTCCTTCTTGCTCTCCTTCCTCTCTCTCTCTCTCCCTCTCCTTCTCCCTCTCCTTCTCCCTCTCCTTCTCCCTTTCCCTCTTCCTCTCCTTCTCTCCTCTTTCTCCCCCCTCCCATATCTTGCTCTCTGCTTTATGTACTTGAATAGAAATGAGAATTAGAAATAAAAGCTTCCCTCACTCGTTTAAAACCTTTCTGGTTCAAGATCTTTGGGGAAAGAACTAAGAAATCTTAGCTTTTAGGAATTTGATTCAACTTCCAGACATGTCTACATTAACTTGAGCTTTTCTTTTCGTTGATTTTCCTTGGACATAGTACTTGCAACCGAAGCAGTCTGAAGAATCAGAAGCCAGGAAGTGGCTAGGCTGCATATGACCTTCCTGGCAGATGTTTGTAAATGGACAGAATTAACTTTGCCAGCCCAAACTGCGTAATCTCTGGTCAGGGTTAGGTTCCATGCAAATACTTAGACAGTCTGTGGTTTGTACTGCTGGGTTTTGGTAATAGGATATGCAAAAGGACCAGGTCACTGACTTAAACCCAGCTGGACCAGGAGTGACCCGTTTTAATCTTCAGATGAAAGCCTGAGATATGAGGGAAGTTAATTGATCTGTCCAGCAAGAAGTTTCTGTTCTTGCTAAAGACCAAATTATGATGGGAAAAACCATTTGGCAGAGCAAGTATAGGAAATAGAGAAACAGCTCCATTCTTACTTGGCCAAAGTGCTAACTGGCCAGTGCAATACAAGTCTGTTTCATTAGGTGATCTAGCAAGGCAGGCACACATGTGGTTATTTAATAGGGGTGACTAAAAGTCAAGGGGATATTTATTCTTTTTTTATTATTTTTAGTGTTTTTTTAATTTATTCACTTTATATTCCAATTGCTGTCCTCCATTCTGGTACCTCCCCACAGTCCTTCCTTCCATCACCTATCCCTTCTCCTATGAAAGAGTGGGTTTCCCTCCCCCCATCCTGGCAAATCAAGTCTCTGCAAGACTGGGCTCTTCTTCTCCACATGAGGCCAGACAAGACAGCAGAGTTAGGGGAAGGGTTCCACAGATAGGCAACAGATTTAGGGAAAGGTCCCACTCCAGTTGTTTGAGAACCAAATGAAGATTGAGCTACACATCTACTACATATATGTGTGAGGGCCTAGGTCATATTTAGTATATATGGTTGGTGGTTCAGGCCTGTGCCACTCACTTCACATACTTATAAAGCATGAAAAAATAAGGTCTCATAAAAATGTAGGCATTGACATTCAGGAGCAGTGCGTCTTCTGTTCATTTGAATAAGCTTGGTAGTAGAATTCCTAACATCACACTGATTTTTCATCAAGGTGGGAAACAAGGGAATTTTGGGGGATGTGAGTATTTGGGATAGGGTGTGATGGATATGATATTCTCTAGACAGTGAAAAGGGTAGGTCATATTGCACAAAGGCTTTTAAGTATTAGAAGCACCTAAAGTTTAGCTGCCCTTAGAGGCTACTGGAACAAAAACTGTTGCACAAAGATACTTAAAATAAAAGCAGGTACTGGCTAGGACAGGGGCAATCATTCTTCATTAAAGATATGGTCCTTGTCAGATTTCTATGGTTCAGTGGATATCCCATACAGAACGTGTTGTGGTAATTCTAAGAAAGTGAATTGGGAGATACATTCATATTTCATTATATGGATTCATGAAATTCTCAGGATACATTAAGCTGAGACAGTGCAGGTCAGCTGATACTCATTTGACATTTTTTTTTCCTATAACCTGTGGTTATCCATACAGCCTTGAAAGAACCATTCAACCTTCTTGAGCCCACCTTGAAATAAAATTTACAAGATCACAAGCCTTTATGAGACTGTCTGTGACATGCTTGACATTTTGCTGGTACAAGATAGTACTATGTCAGGTTAATCCTTAGGACCACTCTTGTCTCTCATAACAGGGTCATGTAATAAATGACACAGAAGCAAAATTCAGATCTTCCAGCTTTGTATAGTTATATGAATTGGAGGAAATTTCTTCCCCTATAAGTATGTGGTTTAATTCTTATAACAGATAAAAAAATAATTTAGTGATTTTTTTAAAATCAGTGATACAGCTAAAGCTCTGAGAGATTCCAGCATTGAATGATGCCAATTTTTATAAAATTTCTCTATTCAGGTGATCAGCAAGGAAACCTATCAAAGGTTCGTGTTGACTTTCATGGGAATCTATACACATGAAGATAGAATTATCAGAACACAAAACATGACAGTAAACTTTAGGAGAATCCATTGCAATTTGGAAGGAGGACCACACTCACCAAAAAGAAACTCTCAGGGAGAGCCAAAGTTAGTAGGAAACATCACAAGAAAAAGTCTATTCATACAAAATGAAGTTTCACTGAAAATGAAAACTCAAAGTGTTGAGAGAAGCAATGAGAAACAAGCAGTGATAAACAGATGCTTGTACCTTTGGCTGGGATGAGACCTATGCATAGGCTTGAAAATCTAGCACTGCCCCCCTTCCCTGTTCTTCTCAGGTAAATTGTAAGTTACTTACTCATTTTATTTACCCTCAGTCCTCTATTAATTTTTCACATCATTTGTACAGCATTCCAGGTCCTTTCATGTATTTTTCCAATGTTCACGGAATGCCCTGACCTTCAGGAATAAATGCATTAATACGCATGCCCCATGTGCGCTGCATTTAATCAAGTCCCAGCACTCACACCCAAGAACTTGTCTGAAGGCCAATTAACATTTAGGCCACATTTTCAGGACTTGGCCACCACATTCGCTCTGCAAACTAACACCACATGCTCTGCTAATTGGCTCTGCTGGAAGCTTAAGAAGAGAAACTGAAGACCCAGTGGGCAAGGAAGGTTGACAATGCCATTCCCACAATGGTTCTCAACAGGAGTTAGAAATTAGAGCTGCAGAGGAAGATGTGCTTGTGTGGCAGGTCAAGGAGATGAAATGCTCAGTATTTTGCCAAAGTAACCCCCAAAATGGGAGACAAAAAAAATGGACAAACAAACAAACAAAAACCACGATAGGCATGTTTGGAAAAGTTATTTTGTTCCAAGGTTCTAAAACAGCCCAATAAGTAATTAAGAGCCCAATAAGTAATGCAATGTGTAGATTCAAGGCATAGAAATGTGATTTTAGAGTAATGACATAGGGTCCAAAGGTTTCCAGGGACTGTATAGTGACTCAACCTTTGATTCAACCCATTTCTCTTCCACAATTCAGTTTATAGCCTTAGATTATCATACTTGCTTGTCTCGTACCAATTGAAAAAAATAAGAGAAGATTTGCTATTTATCAGAGTTTTGATATTATAACTTCAAATTCAGATATAAGATTATTTCTTTTCCTGACTAGAAGTCTCCTTAGAAAAAGAAAAAGAAGCATTCAGGTTGAGGATAATTATTCCCCTAGACAGTAGAATTGGTCTAGCTACTCAAGGTCTCAGGAAACAATTTTCAAGAAACAGAAGGGGGCCTTTGGGAATTGGGGTTAATTGGAAGGATGCTCTGGGGAGGACGAAGATGCAGGAACTGTCTCAGAGGCTGCATCGAGATGCTGCTAGAATTGGACAGTTACTGTGTTTTCATTTTAACTCAGGCTATAAAAGCAGCTTCAGGTTCCCAGTAGCAATTAAAATTGTCTTAAAACTCAGCATCACTTTCCTGCCTTTCTTGGGACTCTGTGTGCTTACTTTCTATCAGAAAACAAGAAACAAACCAAATCTGCCTAACACAGCCTGTCACTCCCCTCAAAAGCATTCCACTATACACTTCCCTAGAAAAAAGTCCTGCAACTAAATGGTCTCAAATTAAAGTGTGATTATTTGAAGTTCCTCCTCTCCTACGACTTCCATAAGGTCAAGCCATAAAATGTGTAAGGTCTGGGAGAAGCATATGCATGTCCTCTCCACACAGGAGTTTATCTCTCATCTTCCTATACCGTTGTAACTTGGCATGAAAAACCACATAGGACATGCTTGAGTATACACACTCTGTATTCAGTCTTCCTACAGTCCGATGCACCCGATTTCCCACATTCTATAACAATGTTCATTCCTCAGTGATATCAAGAAGTCAACATTTGAGAAAAAAAAACCCTACTTGAATGGCATCAGAGTCATTGGGTCAAGGAACTCTCCAGGCTTCAAATAACTTAATATAACATATAAAATATGTCTACATCCTACGTGTTCTATGAGACTCTGACAAATAAGATCAGGATTGAAGACACTGTCTTATAAGGTTGAAAACCATTGAGGAACACACTTGACATTGATCTGACCACTATATACCTGTGCACATGTACCCACACATGTACGTACAAAAATACAAACACATGTACACACATACATCCAACAACAGCTATCTATTTTATTGCTATAATAATATAAAAATAAAAATGTTAACAAGAACTAGAGTTATCAGTGGAACAAACCTTAGAGTATGTCTGTGAATGAGTAGCTAGATTAGCTATCCTCAATGTGGCAGGTACCATTCCATTGGCTGGAGTCCTGTGAGAAAGGAAAGTAAGCATCAGCTTTTGTCACTGTTCTGTTCTTCCTGACTGCGGATCTATGTGGCTTGTTCATGTTCATGTCAAAATACAGCTGGTGTGATGGAGATCAAATGTAATCAGGAATTAATTTTTTTTAACTTTAAGATGATTTTGTCTGAGATTTTTTTCTCAATAAGGAGAAAAGTAATGAAAAAAATCTCCATTCTTCTTTTCCATGAAAATCATTATTTAAAGCAAATTTTTGTATTATTACAGTAGTTACTACTTTAACTATTACTTTGCTGAGAAACTAGTAGAAAATAATATGTGAAAGCTGTAAATAAGAACAATTAGTTGGCTTGTATCACGAGAATCTGTTCCTCAAGTTGTACAGGCCAGGAAATCTGAATAGGATATAAGCTGATCCAATCGCTAATGAAAGCTTGTTTTTTGACTTGTTCTTGGTTGTCTTTTAGGTATAGCTCAACAAGAATGCTGTGCTTGCATAAAATATTTTTAAAGGCATTCTCTTGAAATACCACTATATCTTGGTTTCAGTTTAGCACACGAGTGGAAAACATAAATATTCAGTTCACAGCCCAACTGAAATCTGTAATAAAGAACAGAAATACCCAGCACTTAGACTGCTAACATATGTGCATGGGATCCAAACCTCATGGTTGCATGGCATATACTTTATTGGACCATCTCCTAGCTCTAAAATCAGTTTTCATAAACACAAAATTCAGGGTCCTCCCCAGGGTCTTCCCCAGTAAATAGTCCTGAACCTTGATCCAGTTACTAAAATCTCATAGGATTAGTGGAATATGCACATGGGGCCTTTTCTCGACTATAAAAGGTTAATCAAGGACTGGGTATTTCAAATGGCATTGCATTGTGAATTGCTTTTGCATATACTGAGGGGACATAAATACTACAATCTACAACATGAGTCAAATCTGTTCTAAGAGGTAAAAATAAGAATAGTCAAGATGTAATGGCCATCAGTATCTTCAAAAGCAGCAGGAGTAATGATGAAATTTGGAAGGAGAATATGTAGGAAAAGAAATTTAATGTACATTGAAAACACTGATATTAGAGCCATATGGAGACCTGTTTGTGTATTGATCAAGTCAAATGTAGTTCTATACATCACTTTCAGAACCTGATTACTTGCATTCTAAGCATTCTCATACAAGATATTGCTTATGGTGAGGCTGGCTGTGAATTGTGTACAGGGTTTGTAAACTGCTAAGCTCTCAGAAAGCATGCTCATCTCCCCTGGCAGGTCACCTTCCCTGTCACCTTTCTGGCATCAAATATCCATTAGAAAGAATTGAATTGAATATGAGCTTTAGGTTATTTCATGAGGATGTTATACATACATACATACACATATATATATATATTCATCTGTACATTTCATACAGTTCCAGAAGATTTGACCTCCTTGGGAACTGCATGTTCAAGGTACACAGACATGTATGAAGGCAAAACACCTGTATACATAAAATGTATTCATACATGTCTGTGTACCTTGAACATGCAGTTCCCAAGGAGGTCAAATCTTCTGGAACTGTACGAAAAGTATTTACAGATGACTGTTAGTAACTGCACTGGGACTGAAGGCAAAACACGAGCCCCTTGCAAGAGTAACAAATGCCCTTCACTGCTCAAATCAGCTTTCTAGCCCTTGTGAAGTTGTTTAAATAATAAATCTAAATATGATAAGATGGTAGCTTAAGTGTACCTATTTCTGAGCCAAACACAGAGGAGAAAATTTTTACCAGGGACTTATTCAGAACACTTCAGTGATCACTCCAATGTTTGCTTGAAAAAAATGCCTTCTATAATAACCTTTTAAATTTACTAGGTGTGTGTGAATGTGTGTACCCACTTTATGTGCTTGATTTGATTCTTTCTTCCCAACAGGTAATTCCTGCAGAGAATGAAAGCCAGCTTGTTAGGCTTAGCACCTTACTAAAGCATCTTACCAACCGTAGTATCTTACAACTCAAAAGTAAGCAAGTCAGTAAATACAGTAAGAAGGAGATAAGAGTGAAAAATAACCATCTGTGAAGGAAAACCATATTAAAACCTAATGCCTTGTACTTTTTAGGACAGGGGAGTCAGTTGCCTAAAGCAGTGTCTCAGGCACAGGTCTCCCTAGCCTCACACTTCTTAAACGTGTTTCTCATGACATTTTCAGAAAAGATAAAAGAAACTGAGTCCACCGAGAATGCATGTAACTGTCAAACTTCAAACCAAACAGTTCTAATCTATTTAATATCTGTGAAGATTTAAGGAGATTAAATATAAAGACAAAAATGGCTGCCTACCTCCTTTGCAAGCTTGCATGACAGTGTGCCACCATGAAAGCAAACCCTCACGAAGGGGTCATTCAGGTCTGTTCTAGCTCAGCTTTCTTTAGGCCTTGTTTCTAAAGTGCATGGTCTCTTAAGCAATAGGGCCTTAATTTCCATTTCTGGGATATAAACCAGGGCAAGAGCAATAGGCTGTATATTTTAGAAATATCCTAGGTAGCCATAGCAAATAACTCAAAAGAGAACTTCTCAACTCTTTAAAGGAGCATGATGACCCTAGATGTAATAATAATTTACTACAAGTATATATCCATATTCATAGACTGCATATACTGCATAGACTGCATATTCATATACATGCATTAGCGTTTTGAGAGGTGTTGTTTAGTAGTACATGTATTTTTACAGCCTTTTCAGCCATCCACATTGTTATTCTGCTTATGTCCTTCCTCTGTGTGCATTTGTTTCAATTCTACTTCCATACAGCACCCCCTTTTTTTCCTTTCCCCCACATATGTCCCACTATTCACCTTCAACCTCCTCCTACCTTCTTCTGTAGTGCCTAGAACAAGACATCTAGATAAAAAATCGGGGCAAGTGAAATCATTGTTAGTGGAAGCAAATAAACAACACTAATTTATCAAACCACTATATTCTTTAACAACTGTGTATAAACATCTGTCCTTATACACACAGGTGAGTGTAATCCTCATCCCTCATCAACAAAACAGATGCAGACCACAGATTGCAACAAATGGAGACTAGTACAGAAAACTACAACCAGTAATATTCAAAGATGCACAGGACAGTTCCAAGGAATACATCTAAAAATTGTTGCCACACATAAGGCTCATGGGACATTGAGGAAGATGATGTGGAATGACTATAAAACCCAGATTACCAGGGACTTTGCTCTGAGATTATGTCTCCTAGTAGCATCGGAAATTACACCCATAAAGTCATACCAACATGACTGCCCAAACATGAGCTGAACAAGGTCAAGGCAATATCAGGACATGCAAAGGAAACAGGGAAAAGTCAACAAAGCATCAGCCCTACACAAAGATATGTTCATAGCAACCCTACACATAGCTAACTGAAGAAAGCTTGGAGTAGAGAATTAGTCTTCCCCAGAGAAGAGCACACCAATTGCTTATCTAGTGCCAAATGGCAGAACTGGAAAACATTCAAACATGTAACGTTATATGCACTCCGTAAGTTACAATTGGAAATGTATATGTATATATGTTATATATGTATTTGTATACATGCATATATGTGTATGTCTGTGTGTGTCTGTCTGTCTGTAAATGCAATAACAAGTCATGAGAAAAGAGGCCATAAGTTTGAAGGAGTGTGAAAACAGTTATGTGGGACCATTTGCGGAGAGGATAGGGAATTGAAAAATGTTGTCAATTCAAAACAATGAATAGTATAAAAGCAAAAAGGAGGAGGAGGGATGGGATGGGGGTTTATTGGGGAGGAATTGGGAAGTGGATAACATCTGAAATGTAAATAAATAAAAATATCCAATAAAAATAAACAGAAAGAAAACAAAACAAACAAACAAACAATAATGACGACAACAACAACAAACTGAAATGACTACAGTCAACCACCAAAACACTTTAGAGAAGCACCTTGTTTTATATATAAATGCAAAGTTAAACCTTTTTTCCCTAAAGGGAAGCAAGGTAACAAAAATAACGTCCATTAGAAACTTCATAGATTTGTATAGTTTCTTGATTGGTCTAGCATTAAGTGAGTTACTTTTTAATTATTTTGTTGATATTACAGACCATTCCATGAAAATATGTTCTCCATTGGTTTGGAGCATATTATAGGATTGAACTCTGCATTTTCTTCTATTGTTTGGAAACATGACAATTTTTGTTCAGGAACTACTCATAGAAGTTACAATTATCATTTATATGTAGATACACCACAAAGTACGACTCCTGAACCATTATATTCTGATCCTTGCTACACTGATCCTGAAGGCATGTGGGAAAATCCTGAGTTTTTCAATAAGAAAGTTTGACTCCTAGGAAGACTACAGATGCAAACTGATGAAGTAAATGACTGAGATTCTGTTCTTGCACATTTGGACTAAGGTAAAGGATGCTGCTCATGTTGAGGGGACAGTAGGCTAAGAATGAGACCACATCATATACAGCAGTAAAGCATTTTCACTAGTATCCTGTCCCTGCTAGTTTCTTGAGTTTACACTCTGTTCTCCCATTCCTTTATCACAGAAATCAATGTAATTAGACAGGATAATGAAACTGCACTTAAAAAACTTGCTTCACAGAAGAGTTTAACAGTATACTAACATTTTACTGTGATTAATTTTGGTTATTTTGGAAGATAAGCAAAGAAACTGGGTAATAAGGAATATAATAAAGGTTTAATCATGAGCATAAAATTGAGATAAATTGGAGTCTGATGCTATATTTCCATGATAAAGTAGAGATGATGTGTGCATTGTCCCTCATTCGACATATGTGCTGGGAAAGTTATAAATACATGTAAAAAAAATCCAGCTGCAAATATTCTATGATCCTTTTCTTTATGAACCACTATGAAAGTTAAATCAAGTAATTCTTCATTCTCTTTCTATAAATAGTACACACCCAGTAAATTAGATACAATATTTAATTGTTATTTTATAAAATCACAATACTTAACTTTAACTTAGGCAACAGATATTCTTAGAAGAGGGGAGAGAATACAGCACTGGAAATAAAAAGTTGCCTTACCCCAATCCCCTAGCTTATGCCCAGTTCTTCAGCAGAACACCAGAGGCAGTCTTCCCTGCCTTTCCATCTCCTGCAGATCACACAGATATTCCTCTCCCTCTAACCACACTCATCTTACTGATTGCATTGCCCCAGTACCCAACTGAAATAGGGACCCCCTACTTACCCAAGAGCTTCTCCTGATAGGACAACAAGTAGGCAGATGTGTGGGTTTATTCATATCTCTCCCTCTACTTCTCCAGATCCAATGTTCCTAGTCTCATCCCCAGCTTAGGTAGAGAAAACCTACTGTGTCTCCCTTTCTTCTCTGACTCCATCTCCAATGGATCTCAGAGGTCTCTTCCAACCTTCCTTCTTGCAACGCAACCCAGTATCTTAGCCTCTAACACCAACAGTACTTCCTTATGAATATACTGGCTAAGCAGGCCAGAGGAAACAGGCAATCTAACTGAAGACCACTCTTCTTCCACTCATCCAAATCCTATTCTCCAGTCCCATCCGTATCTCTGTAAGAAAACACCTGCTGTACCTTTCCTTCCCTCTCCTGCCACATGTCTTGCGGATTCCATAGATCCTCTTCTCATAACCACCCCTCCCTTTCTCCACTAGTTTTTTCCAGAAGGCACTCCCTGCTATCTCCAAAAGACCCCTGCCAAGAAAGGATACTACCCTTGATCTTCACCTCTCCTTCTGTTCCTCTAGATCCAAACCTCAAGTCATATCTCCAGCACTATAGCAGACCCTCTGGGGAGACCTCTCCCACTGTTTCAAGAAGAAATAAGTAGATCCTGTTTGAACTCACTGTTCTTCTCCCAGTGAAACCCTTCATACCCTTAGTCCATTCCTATTCCTAGTGTGAGTTTGCAGCACCAATACCTAGAAACACATTTTTTCCTGTTACCCCAAGGAGCCATAACTATCAATTTCAAAGAAAATTTCCTACCAGGCCAAACACAAGCATCATGCTCCCTGAAAATTCAGAGAGGAACCAGAAACCAGAGCGGGGGACACTCACCAAAGATGACAAATCAAGAAGTCAGAACCTATGCCTATCACTAGCACAATCCAAGATGTGTAGATACCATATAACATGCAATTAATAATAGTGAGGGAAATGTGTTTCTACTAGGGACCAGCTACCCTGCCACAGAAGGCCTTGAATACCCCAACACAGCTAAAGCAGAGAAAAAGACACTAAAACAGACTTTATGAATGTGATAGAGATTCTTTTTTTTAAAAGATTTTATTTATGTATATGAGCACACTGTAGCTGTCTTCAGAAACACCGGAAGAGGTCATCAGACCCCATTACAGATGGTTGTGAGCCACCATGTGGATGCTGGGAATTGAACTCAGGACCTCTGAAAGAGCAGTCAATGCTTTTAAACACTGAGCTATCTTTCCAGCCCATGGTAGAGATTCTTAAAGAGGAAATGAATAGTCCCTCAAAGAAGCCAATCAAAACACAAACTCTCTTACTGAACCTTAACACATTGACCCTCATACACTAATAGTGGGAGAAGCCAATAATCCACTCACCAAAAGATAGGTCATCTTGACAAAAACTAAGAAGAGAAACACTGAAACTAACAAATGTTACATGTAAAAGTAACTCTTTCTCATTCTCTGGCTCATTCTATTTTCACCTGCAATGTGTCAACGTGTCTCTGTAAAACTGTCCTGTTAAAACTGTCTGCTCTCTCTGTCTCTGTGTCTGTGTCTGTGTCTGTCTCTCTCTCTCTCTCTCTCTCTCTCTCTCTCTCTCTCTCTCTCTCTCCCCCTCTCTCTCTCTCTCTCTCTCCTCTATTAAGTTGCCTATCTTTCCAGTGGTGTTATCTTAAGTAGTTTCTATTTCTTGTGCTCTTCTCATGAGAGCTGGGCTCATCCTATCTCTGACTTATTCTATCATTCTATCATATCTTTTTCTGCTTCATGATTTTAGTGCCCCTCAATTAGAAGTCCCATTCAAACATGGCTGCTTCCTTCTATAACTTTACCTTCATTGTTCGGGATTAAAGGTGTGCACTAAGGGTTTGTCTGTATACTAGCCAGAAGAATTAAAGGTGTGGTATTCCAGTCAGAACATACAGACCTAGAAGGTCTTTGCATGTGATCCCTGTCCATAGCACATAGCAGACATGGTGCCGGATTAAAATTCCTATACAGTTATAAATCAAATAGAAACAGAAGATATTACAAAACAATTCCACAGCACACAAGAGAATATACCTTCTTCTCTGTACCATATGAAACTTTCTCAAAATGAACTGCATAGTTGACACAAAGCAAATATCAAAAGATACAAGAAAACTGAAATAATTCTGTGTCCCATCATATCTTTATTAGCTAAACCAACATATTAAAAAAACCAAAAGCAATAGAAAGCTTATGAACTCATGAAAACTGAATAAATTTCTGTCCAATGAAAATAACATAAATAAAGAAATTCAATGAAAATGAACACAGAGCATACCCAAACTTTTAGAACACAATGAAAGTGGGTCTTAGAGTCAAGTTCATAGCACTTAATCAAGTTCACTGCATTAAATGACTACATGGAAGGAAGGAAAAAGAGAGAGAGAGAGAGAGGTGGGGGGGGAGAGGAAAGGAAGAAGGAAGGAAGGAAGGAAGGAAGGAAGGAAGGAAGGAAGGAAGGAAGGAAGATGGAAAATAATGTGAACAGAGGAAAGAACAAAAGGAACAAAATCAGAAAATACAGGGTCAGGGTCCATGACTATAAAAATCAAGGAAAACAAGAGAATCATAAGAATGCAGATTATAAAGTTGTATTCTATCAAACTCGAAAATATAAAAGAAACAGATAATCTTTTCAATAGACACCACTTACCAAAGTTAAATCAGGATCAGATAGGCACCTTGAATAGATTTAAAATCCTTAATGAAATCAAAAGCTATTGGAAGTCTCCCAACCAAAAATATCATAGGGCCAGAGGATTTCAACACAGAATTCTGACTTTTAAAGAAGAGTTAATGGCAATAATCCTCAAATTATCACACAAAATAGAAACAAAAGAAGCATTGTCAAATTTAGTTCGTAAGGCAATTGCTACAGTAATATCTAAACAACAGGAAGACCCAACAAAGGAAGAAAATTATAGCCTACTTTCCCTTATGAAAATAAATCCAAAAATACCCAATAAAATACCTGCAAATCTAAGCCAAGATTATATTTAAAAAAAAAAAACAATCATCCACCATGGTCAAGTTGACTTCATTTTAGAATTTGGTGATGGTTAAATATATGAAAATCAATAATTGTATTTCAGCATATAAATAGACCAAAAGAAAAAACACATGATTATCCCATTAGACACAGAAAATGTCTTTGATAAAAACCCACTTATTAAAAAAAAATCCTGTAGGCAACATAAACTATAATGGGGAAAAACTCAAAGCAATTCCTCTTAAATCAGGAACAAGACAATGATATCCACTTTGTTCATAACTATTCAATATAGCATTTGAATTCTTAGATAGGGAACTAAGCTAAGGTACTTGGAGGTAATGAAGAAGATAAAATTGCAATGGAAGAAGTCAAAGTATTTTTATTTGCAAATGATATGGTAGCATATAAATAATTGTCACTAAAACTTTCATATGGGAACACCTCCAGGTGATAAATATTTTTAGCAAGGTTTCTGATTAAAATATTAAATAAAAAAAAATCAGTAACCTTCCTATATACAAATGACAAATGAACTGAAAAAGAAATCAGGAAAGAGCATCTTTCACAGTTATCTCAAATAATATAAACTATTTTGGGTAACTCTAACCAAACAAGTGAATGACTTATATGATACGGTCAAGTCTTGCAGAAAGTAACTAAAGAAGATACAAAAACAATGAACAATCTCTTATGCTCACCTAGTAAATATGGCCATCTTATCAAAAGCCTCTATAGATTCAATGGATTCCCAATCAAAATTCCAACAAAATTCTCTATAGACCTTGCAAGGACAATTCTCAACTTCTTATGAAACACACATACACACACACACACTCACACAAACTGCTAAATCCCAATGTGCAGAGCTATAATAAGAAAAACAACATATTAGTCTGAAAACAGACACATTAGTCAACAGAATCAAACTGAAGAGCCAGACATAAATCTATATACCTATGTACACCTGAGTATTGTTGGAGAATTCAGAAATAAACACTAGATAAAAGACAGAGCCTTTATCAAATGTTGCTGGTCAAATAGATTTCTGCATATAAAAGATATTAAGTAGACACATTTCTATCACACAAAACTAAAGTCCAAAGGGTTCAGAGATCTCAACAACAGCAACAACAACAATAAAAAACAAAACAAAATAAAAACCCAAGCAAGCAAACAAGCAAACAAACTAGATACACTGAATCTAATAGAAGAGAAAATGGGGAATATCTTTGAAAATAGTGTCACTGGGTTTTACTTTCTGAAAGCAACACCAATAATAGCTCAGGAGCTAAGATCAATAATTAATAAATGGAACCTCATAAAGCTGAGAATATTCTATTAGTAAAAGGTAACATCAACTGGACTAAGTAGCAGGCTAAGGAATGAAAAGTGATTTTTACCACTAATTTTACCATCTGGTAGAGGACTAATATCTAAAATATATAAAGAACATGAGAAACTTGATATAAAAAAATGAACTAATTTTAAAATGGGCTACATAGCTACATAGCTACATAGAGAAGTCAACAGAGAAAGATCAGATGCTAAAAAAGAAATATTCAACACCCTCCAGGAAAATGCAAATCAAAACCTACTAGAATGGTTAAGATCAATAAGACAAGTTACAGCTCATCCTCATGCTCTCAAGGATATGGGGAAATGGGAACACTCATCCATTGCTGTTAGGAGTGAAAATTTTTACAGCCTCTATAGAAATCAATATTCTGGTCCTCAGAAAATTGGGAACTGATCCACTTCAAGACTCAAATATACTCTTGGTCATATACCAAAAAGGTACTCCATCCTACCACAAGGACATTTGCTCATCTATGTTCATTGTGACTTTATTCATATAGCCAGAAATTGGCAACAATCTAAATGTCCCTCAAAAGCAGAATGAGAACTGGGCATTGGTGGTGCATGCCTCTAATTTTAGCAGTCAAGAAGTTGAGACAGGCATATCTCTGTGTATCTTAGCGAGTTAAAGGCCAGTCTGGTACTAGGTACTAGGTCTAAGTCTTGATTGTGTATGTGAATAATTATATAACCATAAGCAATTCCCCTAAACAACCTGGAATGCAGTATCCTAATTGTAAATTGGATTAAATCAACTAAATCTCAGCATATTTGTTTGAATATTAAGTGGAATTCTTTAGAAATAATTGTAATGCCACAATTTCCAATGTAGACTACGCTAAATGTTGATGAACATGCTTATAATTTTAACACTGAGTAAGCTTAGGCACAATGACTAGAGATTCAAACCCAGCTTAGCTATATAGTGAGTTCCATGTAAGTCTGAGCTACATAGTAAGAACTCGCCTTAAAGAATATCAATCATCATAATGTTTATAATTAATTAGTTTCTAATTAAGTCTGTTGGTCTTACCTGTCACTTGAATGCTACTAAATTCCTTATGGTTAGAGGTTAATTGTTTTCTATAGCAAAATCTATATTTAAAATGCTTATGTTGTTTCTTATACAAAGTATTCTGAATTTCTTATGATAATATGTAGGGAGCTTTTTTATTTTAGTGTTTATAAAGAATCAGCAGCTCTGAGCCCATTGTACATAGTCATTAATAACACTTCAGTGTCCCACATTATTTATATGAATCACCTATTTAATCCTCTCTACATAATGAGGTACCGTGGTTACTACCCTGGTGTTGCCATGGAGGCATGCTGCACTCTGATGCTCATTACTTGCTGAGGTCACACAGTGAGGAAATAAGGGCTGACCTGGGAATCACACTCAGCCCACTGGACTCCAAAGTCCCCCCCTCCTCACATCCTGTTCTCTATCTATAATAATAATTCCTGCATAGTCAGCCACCCTACAAGGGCAACCAACCTGTACAAGGGGCCTGAATGTGATTAACTGCCTGTAAGTGAGCCATTCTTCCTTCTCATTTCTACATTTGTGAGAAAGCAGATTAAAAGAAGGTGTCCTATCTAGCTATAATGCTTCTTTTATTTAGTTTCTATTTCTATCAGAGTACATGGACTTTTTCTAACATTGGCCTGTACTACTAGGTGTACCATATTTATCTCTGAATGGCCAGGACAGGGAGCAATTCCTGCACATCACACTCTCACAAACAATTGTTAAATGAGATATACAAACGGCATTATGCTTAACATTTCACAGGGTGGTATATTTAAATTTACACCCCCAAAGCAGGAATATTTTAATATATATTCTAGATACAAAAATCTGCACTTTGCGGACAATAATTTAATATGAATCTAACGTTATATTCTCTAGTCTATATATTTTTATCCTGTTTTAGCATTTATATAATAATAAGTACTATCTGATTTCCAGGTTGAATACATTTTAAAATTCACAATTATTCTATAACTGATGATTCAGTCATTGTATTTAAAGTTTAAAATGTATAATGAAATTTAAAATTAATACGTAGTTTTGATTTTAGTTCTACTTTCCACACATGGGAGATTATATTCTTAGATAGAATCATACTCTAGTAAGCAAAGTGAAGAGTTTGTCAAACTAAATTCTCTCCATGGAAATTGTGCCAATTTGCACAATTATAGTTTAGAGACCCAAATTGAAAGACTATGGTCTTCTTCTTTTATTGTGTGAAGATCCTTTGCTTCACAGTTTTCTAGACCACCCACGGGCAACTGGACCTGTTAACAACAGTAAAGAGTGTGGAATATGTACTTTTTCTCTGCTACAAAAATGCAGGCCAAAAAAAATAAATGAGTCTGGATGCATAAAAATGCTTTCCATTTCCAACAGCCCAAGGTGACCTTCAGCAGAAGGCAATAACAAACATTTTTTTTTCTATTCTTAAAGGAAAGCATCCCTCCTCAAATACATAGGGAAGCACTTCAAACTTCAAGTGTCTACTATTGATAAGCAGTGCTATTATTGACAGTAAGACAATGACATTTATTAAGGACCATCTGAACAATTAAAACTTTCAGTAATTAAACTCTAATTATGGAATTTTTCTCAGCAGTTGTCCTCATGATCTTCCCTGTCAGCGTACCAAATTTTTCAACACTGTCTTACATTTGGGGAATGTACCCTGGTCTGATATCCACATGACATTCCCAAGTACATGCACTTTTTTAATAGTGTAGCTGGTGACTTATTCTGTAAAAATTATTATGATCTTAATTTTTAGAAGCTTTCCAGTTTCAAATTATGCAATCAATGCCGAGTGTCCAATAAAATTTAAATATTTATATTATTATACATAGTATAATCATATGTAAATGTATACATATATACATGCATACAAACATATACATTATATACTATGTATATGTAATATATATTATATATAATTGTGATATATATATGCACATGCACATACCCATATAGAGATGGTTCAGTCAGCAACATATTTGCTATAAAACCTTAAAGGTCTGAATTTGTGTCCTCCACTGAACATGGTAGCTGATGTAGTAGCTATTTGCACTCTTATGCAACTATAACACTTGAAGAGTGCAGAAGCAAGTGAATCCCTGAAGCTCATTGCTCACTCAGTATAGCTAAATATATTAGCATCACATTTAGTGAAAAACCCTTTCAAAAACTAAGTACGGAGAGAGTGAACGAACACATTCTACATCTGTGAACTAAGAATGAGTATACTCAGGTAACTTCTTGTGAATGAATAAAGGAGCCAATCACTGGACGAATAGGCGAGACTTTCCAATTGGTTAAGGGAAGCAAGAAAGCAGGAAAGAGGTGGGGTTCTTTAGGACTGAGTTAGTAAGGACAAGATGTAGCTACTAGTGTCTCCTGGTTTCAATGGTGGATCCACCAGGATTTGCTAACAGCGGATGTATATTTAATATGGCTTATAAGATTAGGAATCTAGTTGTTGCGTCAAGCAATTGAGTTACCATTGTTTTACACTAAGTTTGTGTGGTGTATTCTTTCACACTCTAGTTCGACTGGGTTCCAGAGAGAAAGATAAGGTGGCAAAGCGTGGAAGTGGGTTTACCTGATGTGCACAACAAAGGCCATGGAGGTTTTGAACCATGTGGGCTGGTGTGGTACAAATCCACCAATGGGAATTTAGCGAGCTTGGTGGAGAGATTTTGGAGCTTTGAGTCAGAGAGTCTCCACGAGATAAGAACAGGCCGACCATTGCCCATCAGTGCATGGCTAGCCAGCCCGCTGTGGCAGAGTGTAGCTGAGTGTAGCGCAGGAACTTGGTGCCACATATCTCCTACAACATATAATTATTTTAATTAGAAAATTAGTTAAGAAATCCTACTTTTGTTTCTTCCAGAAATTCTTCCTTTCCAATAATTGTGTCTTAACACACTCCTTAAAACTCTATTTGGGAGATTTTATCAAATTTACTTTAATTGTTATTTATGAAATATCCTTTTTACTCACTTTCACTTAAAATATGTAAAGCACAAATATAATTGTGTTACATGTAAAATATTCTCAATGATTACCAATGTACTATAATAATTATGAAAAGTCAGTCCTTTTCTAAATTAATATGTACACACATCAATGCTAACTACTAGATTTTACCGTGTGTTCTGGCTGAACAAAATCTTCCAAGCTATAGCCAAATAGGATTTTTCCAGACTGAAACACTCCTTGTATTTTAGGGTATATCCTTTTCATGTTATCACATAGAAACTAGTCTGAGAACAAAACTAGGAGTCAAGAAAAAGAGAGCTGGCAGATTATTAATAAGAAACATGATACAAAGAATGATGCAATATCTGGAAGACTGTGAGTTGTATTACTCTTTAAATGCATTATGCTCTGACACAGGGATAAGCAGAACCGTTCTATCAATTGCACATTATCATGTGGAGTTCAGGGATGCTGACTCACGTTATCATGTCACCTATGCTTATCAGTGTTTGTAGCTGCAGGTGCATGCTCCACAAGCAGTCTCACAGAAGTGAATGAAGGATTCAGCAACCCAGAATGTCAGTCAGTGTGTTCGACAATAAGCCTCTCAAAATAAAATAAAATAAAATCTGGAACTCTCAAACTACTCCTTTTTTCTTTTTTAACTTGTATCCAGATGGCGATATATTTTGCACTTGAGGAGTAAATGTAATTGCAGGCTAGGGGCCATTCAAAGGGTTAGGAGGATGAGGTAATCACTTAAAATTGATATAAATTGTGCTTTACATTATAGTATGAGGCAGGTAGATGGTACTTCTAAAACACCATCGGACTTCTGATTGTCAGGGACATTAAGGTGAGAATTTTATCATACTTCATTTGTTTCTTTTCCCTGAGAACACACCCTATATCATGAATTAGCAGTCATCTTCAGGTACACTTATGTATCAGTTTGTAATGAGATATAACAAAAGATGACAAACTAAGTAGTTTGTTTTTTTATTTCTTTGTGGACCAGGGAGTTTAACCCAGGACACCATACATACTGGCAAAGTCCTCTTTCAAAATTCTCATAAGTGCTGCAAACATAGCCATTTAAAACAACGTATTCATTAGTTCTAAGCTATTGTAAGGCAAAAAATGTATACATGAACTTGTTATTTGGGTTCTTTAATCATGCTATTTAGTGATTGAAATAGGGCAATGTTGGGGCTTTCTTTCTGGCTGGAGGGCTGAGAAAGGAAAGATCTGTTTCTACTTTCACTTTTGTTAGGTTGATCAAGGCTTGCTGGTTTAAACTTCTTCATAGTTTAATTCTATGATAGTCAGCAGCAGGCAGAGTCTTTTTCCTCCAGAAAGGGTCCAACTGCTGAGGTAAGGCCCATTCAAATTAATCCTACTTTATTTCACCCCTAAGTCAAAGATTTGGTATCTTACTAATATCTTTAGAAGACATACCTCCTCTTACAGGACAAGGCTTGAGTTCCTTCTAGCCGCAGGGGAAAGGGATGATTTCCTAGAGTCATTTGCAGGAGCATGAGTACAAAACTCAATACAATTATTTAAAGACTTCCTTTTGAGACTCTCACCAAGCAGTGCATGCTCATTTCACAGATGGAGAAATAACATGTAAGTATGTACTTACTATATAGCCCTAGCTAGCCTAAAACTTTCTATGTAGATCAGGATGGCCTCAAACATATAGAGATATACCTAACCCTGCCTTCCATGTGTTGAGATTAAGGCATGTGCCACCATGCCCAGCTAAATATTTTTGTTTATAATTTTGAAAAATATTTTATTGGTATAAAATTACAATAACTATTCAATCTCTAGGGCCAGCTGGCCATGCTGGCCAGGAAAAAAGATAAGACACACTCACCATTTTTCCAAATCTAGTCCCCAAGTCTCATGTCTATCTCTATACCAGACCACCTGCTGTGGCCTCAGCTCCCTCTCTGTCTCCATTCCCAGGAGATTATACAGATACTGTTATCACACAATGCTGTTCTTTCTGCTGTGGACCCTTTCATCTCTCCTCACATCTAGCACATTCAAACTCCTACATGTCAGATTACAATACCTAGAAAAACATTCTGTATCTGGCCAGCTATCAGAAGCATTCTCTTTTAGGCAAACCATAGCCACTATACTCATCTAAGGAGCAGAGAGGGCAACAGATACCAACTAAACCCTCATATATTACTCAGTCCATTTTTTTTTAAATAGACTCCAGGACCAACAGCATCCTAAAAGCGCTAGAATAACAAGAAGCAATCATATAAAAAAGGAGTGGGAGTAGATGGCAAGAAATGATCAAACTCAGGAATAAAATTTAATAAAATAAGAACAAGAAAGCAATACAAAGAACTAATGAAATTAAGAGTTGGTATCTTGGGAAAATCAATCATATTGACAAACCTTTACCCAAATTAACTGAAGTGTGGAGAAAGAGGATCCAAATTAACAAAGTTAGAGATGAAAAGGTGGAAATGATGATAGATATCCAGAAAATCTAGAGAATGATAAAGACATACTTTAAAAACTATACTCCACCAAGTTGAAAAATATAAGCTGAATGGATCATTTTCTAGATAGGTATCACTTACCAAACTTAAATCAGGATCCAATAAACATGCTCATTTTGGCTTTACTCATAATAATCAGAAGCTAGAAAAAAATATTTTTGTCCCTCAACAGAAGAATGCATAGTTAAAATGTGGTACTTTTACACAAGGAGTGTCACTCAGATGAAAAATGCAGTGAGGGAGGGGCCTGCTTTGCCATGTAGTGTCTGCTCTGCCACGTGGTTGCTGGGTGATCTAGCAGAGAGATCTCCTGTATTCCCCATTTGTTTTTCTTAGAAATCTTAAATGTAGAGAAGGAGAAGAAAGGCCACCCTTGAAGAAAAGCTTAAAGGAAGAAGCATAGAGGCTTGATAGGACAGTCAGATCTAGAAGAGTGAAAGGCTGTATAAAAGACTGAGCCATGGAGGAGATACGTGGAAGCCTGGATTGGAACCGACAGCTCCTGGGAACAGTTCATGACACTGCTTCAGTAACTAAGAACCAGAGACTAGATAGTCCAGAAACCCAAGTAACCAAACAGGCATGGTCTTTAAAAATCAATAAAGTGATTCTTGATAATGTCGTGCTATTCTCATAGATCCAGGCTTTATCCAGTCAATATCAGAAAGCCTTCCTTCCACCTGCATTCAAGTTCATAAAATAATGACTCTGAGATTTAGTTAATTATGAATAAATGCCTAGGCCAAAAGCTTTGTTTCATTCCTACTAGCTTATCACTCATTTATCTTGCTTCTTTTATTCTAAGACCCGCCACATTGTTATCTCACCTTGGGTTCATTCTACTGTTTCTGTCAGTGAATAGGTTGACTTTCGTCCCGTGACTGACTCTATCCCAGAATCCTCTCTCCCTACCAGAACTCCCACTTCTTATTTCCTGCGTAAGTTAATACATAGTCCAAGAGCTTTTTATTAACTGGTAATATTCCCACAAAGGACACAGGATATTGTTCCTATATCCTCACTGTTTAGTTGAATAACAGGCCAATTCTCTCACATCAATAAACTATACAATAAGAAAAATTATAAAAACTATCAGGGAAGAATTACATTCATAAAGTCTAGTCAATATACATTTGGCAACCTTGAAGAAAGTACTATTTATGCTATTTTGTTATGTTCAGAGTTCTGTACCTAAGTTAATTTCTATCATATCTGGTATTATCAACCTAAAACAGCTTCTTAGATTTAAAAACAGTTTCTTAAATACTAAATAACTAAAACTTATATGGAAAACTAAAACAATCTAGTCCGCAACCCCATCAGAGACCTGAGAAGAAATAACTATACCCTGAGTATTCAGAAAGTACAAGTAAGCAGCTTTCAAAACTATATATGTGACAGAGATAGCTAGCCTCTTGGATAGTCCCCCAAAATATTGTTGTGTTACTGGAGCATCATCTTCAGCCTTATGTACCAGAATATCTGACAGATTATTTGAGGAAGCCAGAAATATGAATGACTGCTTGTCCTGTATTGAAAAAGCTCAGCAGTCAACTTTTTTCTGTCTTGGTTTTTCAAATTTGGATGGCATACTGTCAGCAGTTGAATCAAGGGCAGTTTTTTGTCTCATACAAGCAAACACCTTAAGGAAATTCTTTGATGCTCATAATCTTCTTCAAAGTGGGATAGGGTACTGTCAAGAGCAGGCCTGTCTCATTGAAAAAATGGCCCTTTATAATAAAACATCTTTAGATGATATTTTCTGTAGATCTCTACTCTATAGTTTATCTGAATTGATTGTCTCTAGCTATCTACTATCTGACTTTGAAAACATATTTCTGTAATAAAATAGACAAGTATCAAACATGAACATAAGTTTGATTAACTATTAACTTGCATTTCTTAGTTATCATAAATAATTTGTAATAGCAACTTTCAAAAAGACTACAAATTAACACTGCATTTGAAAGAATTATCTAATACAATACCTTAAAGTCAGTTGATACATAGTATGTTTTAATGAAACATTACCTTAATTTTGTGCCAATATACAAAGATCTATACTAATGTACAATTTTTGGCTAGTAATTGTTCTATACTTTAAGAGTAGTTTCAATAATCAAACATTTATTCCTATTGTCCTTATATTATTATTTCTATGTCCTCCTTTTTTATCATTTCATTCCTTCTCCATTTTAACATGGATAAAAGAGATAGAATGGAGGAACGAAAAAGAGAATTTTCTGAGTCTTAATTTCTATATTTTGTTTCCTTCCTGACCAAACCATTAACAATTTGTAACCAATCCACCTTGAATAACAACAAACTCAATGAACAACCTAAAAAAAAAAAATCCATGCCTTCATTTGGGAATGGGGGCATAATTCTCTTAAAATGGTTTCCAGTTGACTTGACACACCATTTCTTTTTCTTTTTCTTTTTCTTTTTCTTTTTCTTTTTCTTTTTCT
>NW_021604720.1:6656065-6682017 GCF_004785775.1 Grammomys surdaster | reverse complement strand
TTTCTTTTTCTTTTTCTTTTTCTTTTTCTTTTTCTTTTTCTTTTTCTTTTTCTTTTCCTTTTTTTTTTTTGGCTCTACACTCCCTCAAACTGGTATACTGGTAAGTCTTAAGAACACTAGCTCTAGCATTTGATGCCCAGTCTCTGCATGCTAAGGATCTTCAGGGCTTCAGTGAGGCCTTGACTGGAATAGTCTGTGAATGAATGTTGGATGAACTAACCAGTAGGTTTGATATTGTCTTGGATGCAGATTTTTGAGGAAATAGCATTGAGACAGTCTGAGGTAGGCTCAAGCAGGTTGCTAAAATAAATATGTCTCAGTTTCTGAGCATCCCTGAGGGTGAATCTTGTCAGTCCTGTATGGACTTCATTGGCACCTGTAAACATATAAAGTTTACATACAAGTAATTTACGTTTCTGCAATAACATCTGTATGCTGCAATAACATCTGTATGGAAAGTGCAGTATGCACATCTTAGTTAAAGATGATTCTGTGCTCTCTGTTGAAGCAGGTAAGGGATCTGTCTTTAGAAGTTAGTTGGATTATATAATCAAACTGTATTATAAATATTTATTTATGCCATTTGACAGGATGGGATGATAAGTCTTGAGGATTCTGTAGCTAACAGGATTTATTGGCTATGCATAGATGCAGTCCTGGCTAGAAACATCTTCATGTCTCTGCCAGTCTCACAGTGGTTCTTATGTAGAGGGATCCGCAGGTTTGGTTACCTGTTTTGTTCTTCTTGGTTTCTTTCTTCAGAGGTGCAACCTAAATCTTCAGGAGGTCTTCCCTGTCAAATCTGATTTTTATCAACTTAGATGGAATCAATAACCTTTTTGCTCCTGTTGGAACAAAGTCAACATATATTCCTCAATATAACATATTCCTTGTCTTCCATTCTGAAATTATCACAAATTTAGGCTGATCTAATTAACCAGTCCTGTCTAAATTCCAGTCTATTTCATCAGCTGTGTGTTATCTGTTTGATTGACATTTTAAACACTTAAAGTTAATAAAGCACCTTTTAATATTTCAGGGAATCTCATATCCTCCTCTGTTCTATGAGCATTTCCTTTAAATCCCTCTTAGATATCAGTACAACTGCTTGTCCTTTAACTCGGAATATTTTATCTCTAAGAGTTGTCATTCTAGACCCTCAAGCCTTTATGCATTTTTCTCATCTGGAACTTTTTGCTGGTCTAGATTGGATTTATTTGAACCTTCTTTATTTTGATATAAAGAATCTTCTAACCTCTGTTCCATGGCCTCCAATCAAGCATTTCATCTTGCTGGCCGTTTCTTATTCAAATTGTTTTTATTCCAATCTTTCTTAAAGAGTGTATATAAACTTGTAATCATTCATGAACATACAATTATTGTTATGCTGACAGTCAAAACAAGAGGAGGGAGTGGGTGGGTAGGTAGGGAAGCACCCTCATAGAAGCAGGGGAGATGGGACAGGGGGTTTCCAGAGGGGAAATAGGGAAAGGGGGTAATATTTGAAATGTAAATAAAATATCCAATAAAAAAAAACTATACGGCGTTTGAATATCCTCTTCTACAGAGTTTCCAATTTTTAAACTCAGAAAAAAATATGTTTTTAAATCTTTCACTCCCACCTGAGGACTTCATGTTCTATTTTCAAAGAAAATATTTCTTCCTATGATTTTTTTATACGTAGTTTCTTTTCTTTTTATTGTTTTTAAACCTAATACTTCCCCACTTTAGAAGTTTGAGTCTTCTTAGTCCCCCTGAAGCTCCAGGAAAATCTGCCGTCTCCTCAGGCCAGCATGTTTCTATGGCTGCTCAGTCTAGCTTAGTCTTCTATTAGGCTGCTGACTCCTCGTTTAGCCCCTTGTAGATCAGTCCCTTTCTCTAGATAGTTGTAGGCTTTTCCCTTGTGGATCTGAATTGGGCCATTTAGCTCTCTCTAGTATGATTTCAGACCTTTCTTGAGACCTGTGACCTGCATTGGAGAAGCTGCAGCTACTGTGACCTCAGTCTCCAGTCCTAGAGAGATTGCAAAGCAGGTCTGGAAACCTCCTCTTAAAAGAGTCATGCACCTTCAGCCAGACTAGGAAATAGCTCCCTAATGGGATGACATAACCTTCATCTTGAGGCTCAGGACATGCTGCAGAACAGGAGGCTGAAAGAGTATAAGATGAAGAGGGCATGTAGGGCACCAAGGAAATAAGGTCTCCTAAACACAGCAGGATTGATGAAAAGTCTCAGAGACTTGCAGCATAGACAGGGCCTACCTAAGTCCACACCAGAGGAAGTTCTAGAGCTGAACATATGCCCCCATCCTTAGCACAAAAGCTAGCCCTATCTTCCAGCCACTTGCAAATGAACATTTAGTTTTCTCCAAGGGATTTTTCCTAAGGATACAAACCACTCTTAAGTGTAGGTTCTATATCCAAGAGTATACGGCCAACAACAACAACAACAAAAATCTCAAAGAATTATTTGGACAAGTTGTTTTGTCTCATAATTTATGTCAAGGCTTTCAGTTTTCTGTTTGTTTTGCTTTGGTTGTTTGTTTTTAACCTGAAAGGTTCTTTGTACATATATATTATGGATGCCAGTTTTGTGTGTTTATGAGATTCCTGTTTGTGCAAATATGTATGTTTTTGCATCTATATGTGCTTTTCCTTTTGCATTGACTCTTTTTCTCATGTTAGTTATGTCTTGTCCTGAAACATTTGCTTTTGTCTATCTTATTTTTTACTTATTTTATCATTATTCTTTATGTGCCTGTTTCCTAACAAGAGACAGAACAGTGTTTATCCAGATAGAAGAGAAGGTGGGGAAGACTATATTAAAGAGCACCATTTTAGACTTGGTTTCTGAAATACTTACCTTCATAATACAGTGTTTGCGTTAAAATTACAACATTAAACAGCATGTCTTTGGAATTTCTACTTGTGTATAAATCAATCTTCTTGGTCAACCATGAGTAACTATGTTTCCACTCTCCTTTGCACTTTGCCCACATCTATTCCACTGGGATTCTCTGAATTTCTACATTGTTTGTACATCATAAAAATGAAATCATGTGACTGTTCTCCAAGGCTGGTTATTTCAGTTAGCATGGTGTGCTTGGGAGGAGTTCCTATTGTCACACGTGGAAATTTTGTTCTTTTGTTCTTTTTGATTTTGTGAATGTAAGTGACAACTCGTTTGTTTATACAGCATTACTAATCATCAGGTAATGTAAATCAAAGCCAGGATGTGATATCCCCTCACATTTCTCAGAAACACTAGTATCAAAAGAAGAAAGAACAGGAAATGGGATGAGAAACAGAAGTACCTGATCAGATCAAATGTGGAGAATGATATAGAATCTTGGAGACCTTGCATGGTATTGGGAGGAAGGGAGGAATGGCTGATTTCATATGGAAAACAACATGGAGGTCTCATTGTTCTGGTCAGACTGTACTATCATGACAATATAGATGGGTGTTGCATAAGCACCACAAATGTTTTCTCACAGTTCTGGGGAAATTGTGATCAGACATGGATAGACTAAGTATGTGTTGCAAGCTCACTTACTGATGTATGGTCTGATGCCTTGTTATATCCCGTATAACAGAGATGAAAAAGGAGCTCTTTCCTGTCCCTTCCCTAAGAGAAATCATCTTTTTCTGAGGAGGATTGATAATATCCTATTGGCCCCGTGTTGAGACATTATTTGAAATTGATAACCAACATGTAAATGTGGGAAGTATAGAATAAATATTCAATCTATACAGAGGTTCTCTAAAATATAAAATATAAAACTACCACATGATTTGGTGAGCACGTATCAGGATATTTATATGGCAACTAAAATTAGGACCAAGAAGTGTTATTGGAACATCTACAGTATTTCAATATGATTCATAAACAGAAATTTAAAAAGTGTGCATTTAAAAGTATGTGCATATAAAATGATTCTGTTTTGAAGTTCTTACCATTCATTATACAGTGAAGGGTACAGCTAGTAAGGGGCTCTTTGATGTAGTGACATTCTGTACAAGGTGGACCATTTTCCATTCCATGAAAGAAGATGCTCACTGGGATACATTTCCTGCCAGATAAAAATGGTGGCTATTGAATGAGTACTCACATTCATCTCCCTGCCAAGGACTTAAAATAGCACCCTTGGAGACCTTGTTACTTCCAGGAGATCAGATAAAGCTATCCTCCTTACATACAAGTAAGAGAACATGAGAGCATACACTGGGATACCCCATGGACTCTATTCTAGCACAGGAAAAAACCCTGTAGTTGCATACAACACTTTAAAACTGTTGACTCTCAAGTAATTTTACATCTAAATATCTGTGTCTTGTTTTTTGAAATCAGAATGAAGTTCAAAGTGGGATATTTCAAGATGTTCTTCCTTAGGGTCTATGGTGAGTTGGGAAGGAAAACAATAAAGATCCAACCACTTTGTATTCTTGACCCTGCTAATTCTTCTCTGCGCTGTATTTTTAGCCCTTTATAAGCCTTGTAGGTTAATGATGAGTTCCAGTAGTTGACACACAGCTTAAACAGTTAGTGTGGCTGCTTGCCTTCTTCAAAGATTACATGAGGAACTATAAGTGTAGAGGCACAATAAGAGTTAAGGAAATTGTTTCTAGAAGTTCTAAAAGCGGCAGTTACCTGAATGTGAACTCTCCATGACTTTTAACTCCCACAACCCAGACATAAATGACAGTTCTTCAGGCACACTGAGACGTTCATTTGAATCCAGAACAAAAATATAAGTTATGGTATTGTCTCTAGTCGTTACACTGTAAACTTCTCCCTAGAGAAGTGGAGTGATCTCATGATTCTTTATTCCCTTTCCAATTGTATTTTTAAACAGTGTGAGGTAGAATCCACTCTAAAATCTTTGTGAATACTCTATCAACATCAAAGTAAAACGGAGTAATCACTTGAAAATACATGAATATGCAAGCTATCCAATCATACTCTTCTTGGCATGATAATGGAGCGCTTCAGCAAATATTCATTAAAATGCTATGACCAGCATGGTGTGTAGTGTTTTAGAAACCAGAGTCAAATAAAAAAAAATTAGTCTTGGCCCTCTTTTCCTTTGAGAACATAAATTTATTGCATAATACAGACTATGATGAAAAATACAATGTCCAGAGAGGGAAATAAGGACAATTGCTGAGGCTCTATTGTTACCAAAATATTTAATACTGTGTCCTGTGCTAGGTACTTGGTTCTTTTTCTATCACCTTGTTCTGAGTAGAATATAAATGTAGAATGCACATGAAGAAATATTCTGACTTATTAGCACTACGTATATTAATGGATTTCATCTACATTTTTCCATTTAAGTATATAATGCTCTGAACTTTCTTCCCTGAGGCACATGTCATCCCCCTTCGTCCCTCATATCCTTTCAGCCCATGCAGCCCAGACGCATTAAGAACATTCATTCTATTATTTAAGTGCTCACATCACCTACCTTCCAATTTTTTTTTCATTTTTCAAATCCTAAACCCTCTACCCATAAAAGGGTTCCTCCATGGTCCTCCATCTCCCAAGTCCTGAATGACAGCCACTTACATTCTGTATGGATTTGTCTACTTTAGGAACCTCAAATTAAAACAAAACACTGGCTTCTTGCACATAGCTTATTTTTGTTAGAATAATATACATATGATTTATACAGGTTGTAATATGTATGGCACATTTCTCTTCTATTAACATCTGATTGATACTGCATTGACTGCATATATCACGTTCTGCTTAAACATTTGTCTATCTGTACATGCTTTTAATGATTCTATCTTTCCTTTTCTTAGGGGGACAATAAGAAAGAGTAGAGTTATGAACATAAATATGAAAATATCTGTATTAATATCTGCTTTTATGTTTTTGAGTACACATATCCAGAAGTAGAATAGATAGCTCATATGCTAATTATACGTGGAACAGCCTTTTCTAGAGTTGTCACTTTGTAGACCTCCAGAGAATATAAAAATACTCAATTTATCCTCATACTCAAAATTGGAATTTCCCATTTGTATTTAATAATGCACAGCCCTGTGAGTATAAAGTGTCATTTCATTGTGACTTGTGTTTACATTTGTCTAATAATCGATAGTCTGTATCTTACCCACTGTAGTGCAACATTTGTCTCTAATGATGACTGACTGATTATATAGAGTGGAGAGCAATTAGGAGGAAAAGCAATTAACTGATTAAGAAAGAATAAAATTTCTCCATGGTGTTGTAGATTGCTGGAAACATCAGTGCAGAGGGTTGAAACATTTATATTATCACTGGTATGTTGAAAGGGACCACTAGTCTCTCTAGCTTGTTTCAGTGCTAATAGGGGTTAAATAATGAAAGGAAAGTGAAAATTTTGTTAGCATCAATTGCCATTATTCGTAAGAACCCTAAATGTAGGTGTAAAAACATGTATGAAACTGTGGACAAAAAACTACAGTCAGAAAAGAAAGGCCAAATCCTACAGTAGACAGGTTGTCTAACAAATGCCTTCATAAGAAGACATATTATTATTGGGATCATGGGCTAGGCAGTACTTGGTAGCTACCAGTGCCACCTAATGTACCAAGAAAGTACATTGAGTTCTGTTTCAAGTTACATGAGCAGATTGGAAAACTGTTTAGAAGGGATGTAAAATGACAAGATTAATTTGTAAAGGGTGCAAATTATATCCAAACATGTATTCATGTAAGGACACGAATATATAGATGAGCCTATAGAGGGACAGGTGCAAAGAAGGTACCAGCTGCCCAGACTCAGGGAGATCATAAGAACAGTAATGTACAGAAGTGAAGTTAAAGTCTTATATTTCTGAGGAATGGAATACCAAAAGAAGACTGAATGTGATTTATTAAGAGTTCTGCCTTACCAAAGCAGACTGGTTGATCAATGGACTAGAATTGAAGACCCAAAAGTATGTACACTCACCTACAGACACACTTGGTTTTTGACAAAGAACCAAGACCATACAATAGGAAGAAAAACCTTCTTCAACAAATAGTGCTGGACTAACAGTATGTCTGTATATAGAAGAATGCAAACAGACCCATATCCAATTACCCTGCACAAAATTCAAGTTTTAAGTGGATCAAATGCCTAAGAATAAAACCAGATACACTAAATTATGTAGACTAAAAAGTGGAGAATAACCTTGAGCACATTAGCACAGGAGACAAGTTTCTGAATAGAAATGGCTCCAACCAATGGAACACCAATGGCTCAGACACTAAGATCAACAATTAATAAAAGGGACCTCTTGAAACTGAAAAGCTTCTGTAAGGCAAAGAACATCATCAATAGGATAAAATGGCAGCCTAGATAATGGAAAAAGATCTTCACCAATTCTACATCCAATAAAGTGCTAGCACCCAAGAAATTAGACACCAACAAACCAAATAACCAAACCTTAAAAAGCAGTACAGAGCTAATCAGAGAATTCACAATAAAGAAATCTCTGATGGCCAAGAAACACATATACAAACATCCAACTTCCTTTGTCATCAGGAAACTGCACATCAAAATGACACTGACATTCCATCTTATACCAATGAGAATGGCTAAGATCAAAGACTTCAGTGATAACACATGCCAGCCAGGATGTGGAGAAATGGTGACATTCCTCCATTTCTGATGGGAGTACAAACTTGTACAACCACTATGGAAATCAACTTGGCAGTTTCTCAGAAAACTGGAAATAGCTATTCCTCAAGACCCAGCTATACCACTCCTGGGCATATAATCGAAAGATGCCCTACTATATTACCAGAGCACTAGTTCAACTATGTTCATAGCAACTTTATTCAGAGTAACTAGAAACTGGAAACAATCTAGGTGTCCCTCAACTGAAGAATGGATAAAAAATGTAATACATTTATACAATGGAATATTACTCAGCTATTAGAAACATAGTCAGCATGAAATTTGTAGGCAAATGGATGAAACTAGAAAAGACCATCATGAGCCAAGAAACACAGTCCCACCCAAAAAAACCCACATAATATGTACTCACTTAAGTGGATATTAGCCATAAAGTACAGGATAACCATTCTATAATTCGCAGACCCAAAGAAGCTAAGTAACAAGGAGAGCCCAAGGAAGATTTTTTGATCTCATGCAGAAGAGAAAATAAAATAGACCTCATAGGTGGATGGAAGGAGAGAACTGGGTACTTGAGTGTGTAGGGATGGGTATTGGGGTGGGGATCTGGAATGCCAGGAAAGAAGGCTGGGTGTAAGAATGGAAATTTGTCCACATAAAGTCCAAGAAGAAGGAAAGCCAAAATAGGGGTGCTTTGGTCCTTCTTAGAAGGAGTAACAAAATGCTCATGGGAGGAAATATAAAGTGTGAAGCAGAGACTGAAGGAGTGGCCTTACTGAGACTGCCCCCGCCTGGGGATCCATCCCATGTGTAGTCATCAAACACAAACACTGTTGTGGATGCCAGGAAGTACATGCTTACAGAAGCCTGATATAGCTGTCTCCTGAGAGGCTGTGCCAGAGCCTGACATATACAGAGGCAGATGCTCACAGACAACTATTAAACTGATCACAGGGTCCCCAGTAGAGCAGTTAGAGAAGACTGAAAGAGCTGAAGGGGTTTGTGGCCCCATGGGGAGACCAACAATACCAACCAACCAGAACTCTCAGGATCTAAAAAGCCAGCCTGGAAACACACATGGAGAGACCTATGGCTCCAGCTGCATATGTATCAGAGGATGGCCTTGTTGGGCATCGTTGGGCATTGTTAGGAGAGGAGGCCCTTGGTCCCATAAAGGCTTGATGCCCCAGTGTGGGGGAATGCAAGGGCTAGGAGGTGGGAGTGGGTGGGTGGATGAGTGGGGACACACCCTCATAGAAGCAGGAGGAGGGGGTGGAATAGGAGGTTTCCAGGTGGGGAGGAAATGGGGCAAGGGGATAACATCTGAAATGTAAATAAGTAAAATATCAAAACAAGAAAAAATCCCATAAAAGAAAGAAAGAAAGAAACAAACAAAGAATGGAAATTTGTGAGAGGAACTGAGGGCCTGGGACAGGGCAGGCTACCTGATGTCTATTGAGGTCTCCCTAGCTAAGGCTCCTAGTAATAGGTGACATGGAGACTAAAGTGGCTGCCTCCTTTAGCCAGGTAGGACTTTCAGTGGAGGGAGGGGCACAGCAGACGACCCACAAAACCTTTGACTCCAAATTTGTCCTGCCTAGAAATTATGCAGGGATAGAGATGGAGCAGAAATTGAAGGAATGGCTAATCAGTGACTCACCCAACTTGAGATCCATTTCATAGGAAAGAAACAAGCCCTGACACTACACAAGAACTCTGCTACACTTACAGACAGGATCCTAGCATAACTGTCCTCGGAGAGGCTTCATCCAGCAGCTGATGGAAACAGACAAAGAGACCCAAGCCAAACATAAGTTGGAGTCTTGTGGAAGCGTATGGGAAGCATTGAAGGAGCCAGAGGGTCAAGAAAATTCCAGGTTAAATCAATCAACCTGGGCCATGAAGGTTCATATTTACTGAATCATTAACCACAGAATATACATAGGCTGACCTAGGCCCCCTATTCATTTGTAGCAAGTATGTAGCTTGGTCTTCATTTGGCTCCCCTAATAATTCCATGGGGGACATTTTGAGTCCATTTCCTGCCTTTGGATCCCTTTTGCCTAGATGGTCTGCTATGTCTGGCTTCAGTGGGAGAATATGCTCCTAGTCCTGCTGTTAATTGATGTACCAGGCCAGACTGGTTTCCTTGGGAGCCTTGTCCTTCTCTGAGGGGAAGAGCAGGATGTATGGGATGTGTGTGAGAGTCAGACTCAGATGAGAGGAGGAAGGAGGGCTTCAGTCAGAATTTAAAGTGAATAAACAAACAAACAAACAAATGGGACAAAAATTATATTTTTAAGCCTGTAGATATTCAACAACAACCACAACAAAAAAAACCCAAAAAATAAGAAAAATAATTAAGGTGAAATGTAAAGTACATATACTATCTACAAAAAAAATTCTGTCTTAGATATTTTAAATTTTATGTCTTCTATAGTGGGATAAGGTGACTTGGGTGTTCTGAAGACTTTTGAGTTCCACAGCAATTGGGAATGGAGATAGCTTATCGGGGATACAGATAACTGTTAATGCTGTCTGTAATCTAGACATAGGAATGGCATCTCTGCATGAAAGAAAAGGGATAGCATAGCAGAGAACTCTAGAAAAGTCTCACAGGTAGGATTGAAAGAGACAAGGAAACATTTTGTGTGGAGGCCAGTGAGAGAGAAGTGAAAGGATATAATGTCTGGGGTGGTGGAGAGAAATTGACACAACAAAATAAAGAAGAGACCAGAGAGGCATTGCCCTTGTACAACCATGACCTTGAGTCCCCTAGCACATAGAAAGCATGACCTTTAACCACCACCAGAAGTTATTACAAAGTGACTATACTTTCTCAAGGTTCTCGTAAAGGTAAATGGAAATTACCTCACTTTTGTAATAAATAACATTATGTTCCACTTTCATGATATTCTGCTGCCATCTGTAATTTAACCGATGGCATAAAAATTCCATGTCCCAAAGTTCAAAATTGAAGATTAAACATAAGATGTATTCTAGAGTTATTCCTAAAACTGTTAACAACTAGTCTTATGTGTAAACAGATCTGACTGCAAAACTTTGTCAATTAAACCAAACAATTCCAGCTAAGTAGGAATATTTTAATTAACTTTTTTTTTTTTTTGCTTTTAGTTAAATGGTCAGGCAACTTACAGTATTGCTCAGAAAAGTACTATATATTTTTACTGTGGTTTAATTTCTAAAGTCTGCTTCTATAGTCTCAGATTCTGTTAGATTATATCCTATAGATAATTTATGAAAACTTAAATTGTACTTTTAATGAGTGAGCTATTTTTCTCAAAGAAATGAGTGATTTTTTCTTCAAGATCCCCCCTTTCTGTGTTGCTGTCTCTGTCCGTTTTTCTCTGTCTCTGTCTCTGTCTCTCTATGTCTCTGTCTCTGTCTCTTTCTTTCTCTCTGTGTGTGTGCATGTGTGTGTGTGTGTGCATCTGTCTGTCTGTCTGTCTTTGTCTCTATCTCTCTCCTCTCTCTCTGGCTAATATTTTGACTATTCTATATTCACACATGACTGTGGCCAGTGATAATGGGGAGGGTAAAAGCTACCCCAAATAATAAAGGCATATTATACAAGGAATATCCCCCCTAGCAAAGACACATACTCCTCAAATAGTAACAAGAAATGAAAGAAGTGGTGACTCTCTTTGCCTCATCACAATGAGATATACAGCAAAATGGAAGGAGACATGCAAATGAGTTCTCTGTGACTCATTCTCAGATGTAGGAAGATGAAAATTTAAAATGAGGACTGTTACAGTATGCTTTCTCATCTGGGGAGAGCTTATAATGAGCTATTGCCTCGTCTAGGAGCTCCAAATTTAGTGGGATTTTATAACCAAATACATTATCAGATGTCGGTAGTTGTATGAGAAGATTCCCTGTTGAGGAGCTGAAGATTCTTGCTTGCTACCCTTGGTCAATGGATGACAGGGACAGTAACATGTGTTCTCATCAATGTTGTTAACAGAACAGACACCAAAAGAAATATTGATACAATAGTCCCCATTAGAAGAAAAAGGTTACCATTGGCATAAATATCAGCAACCATAAGTAATGGCAGATAGCAGGTCCCAGATGAAGCCATAATATGATGCAGAATTGGACTTATCCCATAATATTTAGCCAGACTGTAATTAATTACATGTATCTTAGCCTGCATGGAAAGAAAATGATATTTTTCATAAACAGAAAGAGAAAGAAAATAATTATGTAAAGTCATGATTATTTTTCTGGAAAGGTAAGGCTTCATGAATTAGGATTGTGCTTCTATCAATTCATTATCATTGGCTGGTAATTTAGAGTTCTCATAAACGCTTGATACTTAATAGATTGAGACATCAGGAGGATAAGAGAATAACTACGTCCCCAAATCCCAGAGTCCTGACATGCAGTCTTGTCTCCATAGACCTACATTGTTCAGTCATGTAGACCATTACAGCCCCTCCCAAAGTGCACAGGTAGAGTGAATATAGGCCTCAGGCCCTAGAGATTTACATGCTAATGAAGGCCAGAGGGTGGAGCAAATTAAGCATTCTTCCCCAGACCTTCCCCCTTTCTCCCTCTCTATTTAACTCAGGTCTGCCCTGAGTTTCACGGGGGTACATCCAGAGGCATCTACCATCCACCATGAAAATAAACCCTTTTGGAACCAAGGACTTTCTTGTGTCATTGGGGGCTGCCGCCCTCAAAGCCTTTGGAACTCCAGATGTTTCTCGTGTATGTGGGACCCGCCAGCGTGGAAAGCCTCCTACACCACTGCTGGGGCATTTTTTCTCACAAGGATCCCAAAATATGCTATATCCTTCTATTTTCCACATCATTTCTTTAGTCATCCCATTATGTTTTTACTGTGAGTCACTTTTCAAATATTGATTAAAATGACTGAATCGTGAACTTCTCCTTGTGCTCTGAACTCTTAACAACTTTGACTTCCTATACAAGAGCGTAACAGTAAATATTCCAGAATGAGGTGGGTACAGACTCACATAATTCCAACATTTAGTCAGAGAGCTTCATGCAATTGATGGTCACTAAGGGAGTAAGAGTCAGTTTTTGGTAGGCATAATATTTTTGAGCACAGTGAAAATATTATCTTTTTGTTTTTCAAATGTTGATTTCTCTGCCCCCACATATTGTTGTAATCCTGACATGACATAATAATGTGTAACTGCCGTTTCTTTTGTAACGGCCGTCAGGTTCTGCTACTTTGTAAAGGCCGGCCGGTTCTGCTGCTCCGGTCGGCAGGTCAGGGTCTAGCAAGAGAGAACGTGGGGACGGAGGAAGGGGAAAAAAGGGACGAGAGACGCAAAAGATAGATACAAGCCAGAGTCCGGTGGAGTCTCTTCAAGTCTTCTTTATTCTCCTGTCTTCTTACTATATTCTCACTCCTTCAGTCTCCTGTACTCCTCTACTTCTTCCTACTACCTCCTACTTTCTACCTCTACCTCTTCCTCCCGACTCCTCTACTCCTCTACTCCCCTACTGCTCTACTTTTCTATAGAAGGGAAATCCTGGGTATTTATACCCTTTACCACGTGACTTGCCCTCGTGGACAATCTCAACTGAAGCCACTACGTCACGTGCCTTGTAGCCATGGATACCAGGAGCACCTGGCAGCTGGGGGCACTAAACAGTGTAACAAGATGTTTATCAGAGTGCGCTCAGCTATTGCAGGCTGTTGAAACAAGTCTCTTGTCAGGGTATATGGCTCGAGATGGCTGTAAAGATGATAGCCACTTTCGGCTAAGAGTCGGCTCCCAACAATAATGCTTATTGAAAATATTTCCTGTTTTAAGTTTGTATAAACAATGCTCACCATTCATTCTATGCTTTGTCAATAAAAGCTGATCTCCCAATGGTGAGGCAGAATAGAAAACTGAGTGAAATTTGCCCTTCCTTCTTCTTCTCCAGAAGAGGGGATAAAGAGGAGTAAGAGGGATGAAGCCAAGTGGATGATGAGAATGCATGATGGGAGAATGTACCTGAAGCCCTAAAAGCAAAATCAATACTAAAATGCAAATATCTCCTGAAATTTGTCTAGAATGTAGCCAGACTAGCCTAGAGGATTACAATAGGTCAATGATTGCCCAGGTTTTGTGCTGTAAACCTTGATTGAATAAACCTAGTATTCTCAGTCTCAATCTTTTGGGAGTGAGCCAGAGGTAGAGAAAAAGTAGACAATTATTAAGTTATGATTACAGGGTTTTTGTCAAAGTTAATTTCCAATAGGTTTCCCATGCCCAGGAAGTCAGCTCTATGTGTGAGTGTGTGTGTGTGTGTGTGTGTGTGTGTACATCTGTTTGTGTGCATCTGTGTATGTCTGTGTGTTTGTGTATCCATCTATGTGTTTGTGCATATTCTCTGTGTGTGTGTGTGTGTGTGTGTGTGTCCTAAGTTTAACTAGATGGACACAGGAGGAGTTGAATCATCTAAGGAGGACTTGATATAATAAAAATATATTTTATCTATATATGAAAATAATATAAACATGAATGTATAAGTAAATTGAAAGTGTAAAAAATTATCAGTTATTTATCTGATTATTTTCTATCTCTACCATCTCTGATTTCATCTTTAATCTGTTATTTTTATATTTTTAAATCTTGTATATGTTTTAAAACCACTTAAACTATTTGGCATGTTAATTTATTTTTAAAGCATATTTTTTGATTCCTTACTCTATTCACAAATATTTTCACCTGAGATCTCTGATGACCATAAATGTGATTCTTAATGTGAAGTTCTTATCACAGGATCAGCACCACTTAAGCTGCAATAAAAATATAATTTTTTCTTAATACTATAAACTTACTGAGGACCAGAAACCTCTGGGCTGCAGCTCACCACTGTGCCTTCACACACACTTCCAGTTTATATGTACACTGCTTCAGTTTTGAGATGTGCTTTTCACATAGGGCCATTGATCTCAATAGCTTATGAATAATTCCTGGTCTTTGGGAAGAAGTAGCTATACATAATTCACATACGTACATTCATACATACATACATACATACATACATACATACATACATACTTAGAATGATATTCAGATATCATTTACTTTCCATCCCCCTTGCAGCTTCTCTTCCCAATCACTCCCTCTCACTTCCTGACCCTACGACTTCTCTCCTGCCTTTCTCCTCAGAGAAGGGGAGGCCTCCCATGGATATTGACCAGTCCTGGCATGTAATTTGTAGTAAGACTAAGTTTATGTTTTCATATTGAGGCTAGGCAAGACAGCCCAGTTAGAGAAAAAAAATCTCCAAATTCAGAAAACAAAGACAGAGACAGCACTTGCAATTGTTGTTAGGAGTCTCAAATGAAGACTAAACTGCACAACATAAGTGCAGAGAGCCTAGCTTGATCCAATACAAGTTCTTTTGTTGGTGGTTGAGTCCTCCAGGGGCCCCTAAGAGACCAGATTATTTGATTCTGAATGTTTTCTTGTGGTGTCCTTGACCTCTCTGGCTCCTTTACTCCATCCTCTCCTTCTTACAGAGGATTCCCAAAGACCACCTACTATTTGGCTGTGAGTCTCTACATTTGTTTCCATCAGTTGCTTGGCAAAGCCTCTCATATATCAGTTATACTAGGCTTCTGTCTGCAATATCATCAATATCATTAATAGTATCAGGGACAGGCTCTCTCTCATGGCATGGGTCTCAAGCTGGGCCTGTCATTGTTTGGCCATTTTCACAATTTCTACTCCATCTTTACGCCTGTATGTCATGTAGACAGGACAATTGGGCCTCAAATGTTTTGTGGCCAGGTTGAAGTTCCAATCCATCCATTAGACAGTTTGTCTTGTTACAGAAGATGGCCATTTCAGGTTCCATGTTCCCCATTCCTAGGAGTCCTATAGTTAGGGTCACCTTCATAGATTTCTAAGAGTTTCCATTGTTTTAGGGTTTTAGCTCTTTCCAGAGATGCTCACCCCACTGATTATAGTTCCACCATGTTTTTTTTTTTTTCTGGGTTACTCACAATGACCTTTTTCAGTTAAATTTATTTGTCTGTGAATTTCAATATGTCATTGTTTTTAATAACTGAATACCTTATATAAATGTACTATATTTTCTTTATCCATTCTTTAGGTGAGGGACATCTAGATTATTTCTAGTTTCTGGCAATATGAATAAGGCTACTATGAATACAGTTGAGCAACTATCCTTGTGCTATGGTAGAGTATCTTTTGGGTAGACGCTCAAGAGTTGTATAGCTGGGTTTTGAGGTAGATCCATATGTAATTTTCTGAGAAACCATGAAATTGATTTCCAAAATGGCTGAATTATTTCTTTAGATTTGTATTCCATTTTCAATAGGGCTATTGACTTTTGGATGCCTAGTTTATTGAGGTCTTTATATATTTTTTTTATCCAATCATATGTAGAGTTGGTAAAAATCTTTTCCCATCCTGTAGGCTAGCATTTTGTTCTTTTGATGTTGTCCTATGTCTTACAAAAGTTTTCCAGTTTATTGAAGTCCCATTTATTAATTGTTGATCTTGGGAATTGAACTGTTGGCATTCTGTTTAGGAAATTGTCTCCTCTACCACTGATTTTCCCCACTTTCTCTTCTATCAGATTTAGTGTATCTGGTTTTATGTTTAGGTCTTTAATCCACTTGGATTTTAATTTTGTGTGGGATGATAAATATGGGTGTATTTGTATTCTTCTACATGTAGACATCCAGTTAGACCAGCACTATTTGTTGAAGGTTTTTTTTTTCTTTTCTGTTGTTTCATTTTGGCTTCTCTGTAAAAAATCAAGTTCCTAGATATTTGTGGGTTTACTTCTACATCTTAGATTCTATTTCATTGATCAGTCTGTTTTTATGCCAAAGTCTTGTGGTTTTTATTATTATTGTTCTATAGTACAGTTAGAAATCTAGGATTGTGATACCTCCAGAAGTTCTATTATTATACAGAATTCCTTTTAGATATCCTATATTTTTGTTTATCCATATAAATTTAAGTATTTTCATTCAAGGTCTGAACAGAATCATGTGAATTTTGATAAGAATTGCATTGAATCTGTCGATAGCTTTTGTTAAGGAGGTCAATTTTATACTGTCAATTTTATCAATACATGGGCATGGTAAATCTTTCCATCTTCTGAGACTGTCTTCAATTTCTTTCCCCAAATACTGAAGTTCTTGTCAAACGGGTATTTCACTTGCCTGGTTAGAGTTATACTAGGATATTTTATATTATTAGTGGCTATTGTAAAAGTTGTTGTTTCTCTAATTTCTTTTTTAGCTCATTTATCTTTTATGTATGGGGGCTTCTGATGTTTTCGAGTTAATTTTACCTTCAGTTAATTTGCTGAAAGTGTTTATTAGTTGTCCAAATCCCCTGGTAGAATAATTGGCATCACTATATATACTATCATATCATTTGGTACACATCTAGTAGGAAGTAAAAGACCATTTACTACTTTAATTTTGTGTGAATGTATTCCTTGTATAAAGTTATGGGCTTCATTATAGTATTTTTATAAAAGCATATCCAATGAGTGGACCTCATTCACCCAACTTTAACCTCTATTAACCCACTCTTTCTTCCCGATAATTGGTCTATATTCTTCCCAAATTTATGTCTGCTCATGTGTGTCTATTTGTGTGTGTGTGTGTGTTGTTGTTGTTGTTGTGTGTGTGTGTTTTTATAGATTCTGCATATGAGAGTCATGCTTCTCTTAACACAATGATAAGATACCACATTCATTTTCGTTTAAAAAGTATAATTGCATTTTCTTATGGTTTAAAAAATATCTACCATTAATATCAATCCCATGTTTATTTTATGCACTCATTTGTTCATGGAAATTTTGGATAATTCCATATTTTGGATACTATAAAGCATGTTACAATAAATGAATGTACAGGTAGACTGATTCACACTTTCTACAACCATCTGATTTTGAAACAAAGGTATCAATTATGTATATGCGTGTGTGTGTGTGTTAATCTGTGAAAGAACAGTCACTGTTTTCAAAAACTAATGCTGTTTTATAGCACAGCTTATCCTGGTTCCTCTGTAAGCTCTCAGAATTTAACATTACTGAAGAACTAGTGCCATTTGACAGACTAAATCCTCTTCACATATCTTGTTACTTGATAGAAGGTTTTCATCAATTTTTGAATGATATAAATTCTCTGTTCTTCATGATTTATTTCTTAAATCAAGGACTAAGAAACCCTTCGTTCTTATACACAGTCTACTATAATTTCCTTTTATTTTCCTGCAACATTTTTAAAAAATATTTTCTTATGGTTGCTTCAATTTTTTCCAACTGCTTTTTATCTATTCTTCACTAAACTCACTTTTACTCTCTATTGGCACAAAGAATTTTTTATAGTGTAGTTCTAAAAGTGTTTATGAATGCCTTAAATTGTCACTAACATAAAATATCTTCATTTTTAAGGAGACATTAATGGCAGAAAGGAAACAAACACATGTCACTATCACTCAGGTTCCAGGATGATACATATAGAGGACTGTAATATAACCTGAGTATAGAGAAGAAGAAAATAGGTATGGTTTGAGCTTGAAACTTGAAGAAGAGATGTTCTCAAAGAGTATGAATATGACTTATTACATGAGAGTAAAAAGTTGTGCAATCACTGCATTAAGCTTTACAGTCTCATGTAACAGTACATGTGGTAAAAAGAAAAAATTAGTGTACTGGAAAATAAGAATCTGAATGGGACATTTTAACTTACTGTGGAAAAATTCTAATACCTCTCAAGGAATTCAGCTCATATAAATGCATGAATTATCTCAGCACTTTGACAAAGGTGGGTTTTGGTAACTCTTCTTTACTATGAAACAATAGCCTATAGCAACTTCAGATTTGATATGAGAATGATAGGAAGTATTATTTATAAATGAACATTAAGTAACATAATATTGAACAGAGTTCGAGCAATAAGAACTTGGTAAGGAATAAGAGTTCCAATGTTGGGGCTCTGGGTTGTCATAGAAACCTAAAATAATATAAAGAATTTTAACATCACATACTTTTGGTAATGAAGAATAGATTTTTACTATGCATTTATTTTGAAAATTGTAATATATAGAAATATAAATAAAATTATAAATAAATAAAAAATAAAATATAGGAACTGGTCTCATCAAGAAGCAGAATACAATTATTTTGTGCATGATTATTAACATCCTGTATGCCAAATGATCATGGCAAGCAGTTTCTGTTACTGAGTTACATTATCAAGCTTGAGAATAGAAAGTATTCTGTATCTAAATGGGAAAGATGCATGATTTTTACAATTGAAATGGAATAAGGAGTTAATAACGCAAATAAAAACTAAAACTCTTTGCTTGATACTTTAGAATGATTTATTATATTAAGTTTACTGGGATTTTAAGGATTGGAAGGAATTCATTTGTCTAACAACATATTATTGCTAATACTCCTTACACTGGAAGCTGATATCTTACATGTATTCACAGGACAAGTTACTAAATAGGATATATACTCATAGAGGAACACAAACAGAATGATAGTAAGCATTCTAAATTTACTGTGAATACTTAAGTGTCAGGATTTCATTTTTCCTTAGCACTAAAACCCTTGACACATATCAAATAAAATAAGAATTCAATTTAGAACCTACCATCTTATCTTTGCAGATATGGCTAGAAACTCATGGAAATTACATCTTGGGAAGATTATTAAGGGTAAAAATGTTGTTCATCTTGCCAACTTAGCTGCTGTCCTGTTCCCCACCTCTCAAGTTATCTAGTGGTAAAAGATCCTTATGTTTTCTTTGAAAAATCATACCCTCTACATTCATAACCTGTATTTCTCAACTCTTGCTCTGCCTTTCCTCTTATTTTCTTGTCATATAGAATTCACTTTTGATAGCTAAGAATAGTAACAGTCACTGGACATTTAACCAGCAGTGAAATACAGTATGTAATTCACCATGTTACAGATTTTTTCTGTCTTCTTAACTACTTGAAAAGATTCTTGATAATGTGAAACACATTTTGCATTCATCTTTTCCTATGTAACACTGAACAGTGCATATTTCCATATCTAAAACTATTATTAGACACATTTTATGTATGATCTACATATACTGAAAAGATAAATGTTCTCTAGTTTTGTACAGCCTATGTAAAGTTCTAATAATTGCTGCTTAAATTGCCCTGCCTCATTGTGCTGGGCACTTGCATTCAGCAATTGTGTTACAATTCTTCTTTATATTCTCACAATTGTTTATTTGACCCTGCTATTCTCCCTATGCTTCACCCTCCAATTACCAGACCAACCTTGACAATACATTTTATATTAGGAATCTCCTTGTTAAGAGTAGAAGTGATAACTCCTAAAAAGCCATTGTGTCTTTGTAACTCTTCTTTGCAGTCTGTACCATAACTCTTGATGAAGTAACAGGAGAGGATTGTGGGAACACAGGCAACAGTGATAACAAGAGAAGAAATCACTTCAAGATACCACAACCACAAAAGTAATTGTACAGAAATCTTTGCATATAAATTAGCCTTGTGATACAATTTTTATAAGCATCTGAGAGACAGAGTGATGCAGTGTCCCAAGAGGGGTTAAGGCTTACTGGATATAAGGTTCAAATTGATCTGTTCCAGGGCATGATCTCAGATGTTATACACATGTACAGTTTGCTTTAGAACCTATAATTATCTTTTACCCAAAATTTCTGAGACTCTCTACACAGTATATTTTTCCATTTTTCATTCTTTATTTTTGGCCCAGTATTTTTGGCTCTATCATGTGTTCTGAACTAACACAGGATTTCAAATATCTAACGCAAAATTCATTTTTGTTATTGTTACTGTTAATTCGTGTATTTATTCACTTTACATCCTGATTGCAGCCCCCAATCCTCTCTTCTCAGTCACACCCTCAGAAACTCCTGACCCCATTACCCCCTCCCCTTTTCCTCAGAGAAAGAGAAGCCCCCCCACCATGGGTACCCAGCAACCCTAGCACATCAAGTCACAGGAAGACTAAGAGCATCTCCTTCCACTGAGGCATCCCAGCTAGGGGAAAGGGATCCAAAGGCAGAGAGCAGAGTCAGTAATAGCTCCCACTCCAATTGTTAAGGAAGCCACATGAAAACCAAGCTGCAAATCTGATAGAAATATGTAAGAGCCTCGGCCCAGAGCTCCTGCATGCTCTTTGGTTTAGTCTCTGTGAGCCCACATAGGAAAAATTCTTAAAATTATGATTTTTATTTTTTTCTTATGTTTTGCCTCAAGATACATGCTAAGAATGATTAAAAGGTGTTAATTGTGTATTTATGTATTAAATATAAATTTTCCTTAATACCCAGGCATACATAACCTAACCTTACTCTGCATGAAACTCTCGATGACTGAAACTTTTCAGTTATATCAAAGGATTCTTTGCTGTCTACTTCTGCAAATCAGTTTTGTGCAATGAAAGGTACAGGAGTTGAGAGAGTGAAAGGGAAGAGAAGCCATTCTGCCCATGGATAGGAGATCCTATCTATCCATTTGCTCATCAGAAACTTTGAAGCTTGTAGATTTGCTTTCCCATATCCATGAACTTCAGTCTTTTATCATTACAAGCCTGTCATGTCCCCAGAGTACTACACACTATCTTAGTGACTTCTGAAAATCTGGCAAGGCATAAACATGTGTGTAGCAGTTTATTTACAAATCTTTTTAAGTTCCTGGTTTAAATGTATCAAAATGATGTCTGTTGATTATAAGATTTTTATTCTAAAACTTTATACATGTATACAGTTTGTCTTGGTTGTGATCACCCTCTTGCAATTCCCTCTTTTTAAATTCGGCAAAACCAAACTTCCAAACTTTCATCTCAAATTTCTCTCCTGTGTGTGTGTTTCTTTTTCCTGTTTGGTTTAATCCACTGAGTCCTCTTAGTATTCTCTATCTCTCTGTCTCTCTCTTTCTGTCTCTGTCTCTGTTTCTCTGCCCCTCCCTCTCCATATCACAGACATCAGCATCAACTACCAGTAGCCAGCTAGGGATATATTTTTGGGACCGTCTCCCCATTCCAAGCTGAATGGTTTAACTGGCTTCGTTTTGGGCAGTGTGCAGGTAACCAAAACTTACCCACCTGGTGGTGTTTCATAAAATTATTTCATGCATCCTTAATTTTGGTTAAACTATTTTGCTAAATCTCTTAGTTTCCATTATCCCCTCCCCCAATTCTTTCATAGAATGCACACACACGCACACGCACACACACACACACACACAAGTCCTTTAAAATACTTTACTTGGGTTGCAAGATCACAGATTACCATATAGCCTGTTCATGGACATTTCATTTCCCGTCTTTCTGACTCTACTACCTACAGTAACGCACTGTTCACATGATTCCATTTTCTTTCTTCCCGTTAGGGTACCTCTATTCTACTATCCATACTCCTTAAATGTATTCTTCTTCCTGTCTTCCACATATGAGTTAGGCAGAAGACACAAAACAAAAGATTCGGAGCTAGTGTCCATACATGAGAGAAGGCACATGGCATTTGTCTTTTGGCTGGGTGATCTCAGTGAGTATAGTTTTCTATTTTCTTGTCTGAAATTTTTACATTTTAATTTTTCCTCATAGTTGAGTAATATTCTACTGTGTATTTGTGTCCCTTTTTCATTATCTGTTCACGTACTGGTGGGCATCTTGGTCAGTTCCTCTTCATAGCTTTTCTTAATACAGCAGGAATAAAGGCAGAATTCCAAGTGTCTTCATAATGAGGTATAAAGACTTTATGTATAGCTGACTCTTATAGTCACATTTCTGTTTTGTTGTTGTTGCTGTTGTTTTTCTGCTTTGCTTTGTTTTGAGAAACCTCCAGACGTATTTCCATAGTGGAAATTTCCTTTGTTCAGGAACAAAAACAGAAAGTTTTTGTTTCATGACATCCCATATGTCAATTGCTTGTCTGATTTCCTTTGCCACTGGAGTCCTATTCAGAAAAGCACTTAAGTTGTCAGTTTCTTTTTTTCTTTTTGGACAAACAGTGAGTTTACTAGCATCGATCATTTTTGCATAGAGAGGGATATGTGTCTCAATAAGCTACATCAACCAAGGGCCAACATCAGCCTGATTGATGACTAATGAAATCTATATCAATGAGGTTCCCTGCTCCATTAGACTGCTAGAAATACTCCTGATAGTCTCCTCACCCAAGGTACTGTGTAGTGCACATATAACCTTGAGAAGAGGAGACATATTGTTTTTCTTGTTTATGTTGTTTTCATGATCCCAATGAAGTTCAGTAAACTGATGACTGTTGTGTGAACTTCATGAGGCTCCTCCTTCTCTCCAGGTGAAAACATTTCAGACTGGAGAAAACATTCACACAACAGAGAGCCTTCATAACTGCCTTGGGCAATTATCATCTTTGTACCATGACTGTAAGTCCCTTAACTTGCTCTTCATACATATGTCCCAGTATCTAAAACTTTCAAGGAAAGAAACAAGCTTAGACTACAAAATTGCTCATTGTGACTGAACTACCATCAAGAGAGCATCAGTGAGATAAACCTAGGCCCTCTACAAATATGTAGAAGCTTCTAAAGCATAATCAGGGGCTGTCTCTGATTATATTGCCTGACTTTGGACCCCTTTCCCAAAACTGGGATGCTTATTATACCTTCAACGGAAGACAATGTGCCTATTTTTGCTGCAGCTTGATATCCATGGAAGGCCTCCCCTTTTCTGGGAAGAAGGGGTGGTGGAGTGGATGGTGGAGGGAGTTGAAAGAGAGGGACTGGAAAGAGAGGAGGGAGGAGAAGCTGCGATCATAATGAAAAATAAATAAATAACTTAGTTAAAAAATCTAAAACACTGTATTATTATCTTTTTCTAACCCTTGTTTTGTCATGCTCAACATTTAGATTCTAATTAACTTTCTACAATCTACCACTTTGCTATAATAGTACTGGGAATACTTTTGCATTGTAAGATTTGAATGTCAGTGTTCAGAGATTTAAAGTTGGCTGTGACTTTCCATAAAATAATAGATGTTGAGTGACTTCTTTGTCATTTCCCCACCCTCCTAAAAACTCTTAAAATGTAATTTCCCATCAAGGGAGACAACTAACAAGTTGTTCTCAAACATCTACAAGATGGATATGTAGGCATGAATATTTCCCTGCCATGCACTATTCATATATTACACAAACACACACACACACAAAGAGAGAGAGAGAGAGAGAGAGAGAGAGAGAGAGAGAGAGAGAGAGAGAGAACACACAGAAGAAGAATGAAAGAATGAGAAGACACAACAGACAACCTTTTGGTCCCTGCATCTTACCAATAGAAAGTGAAGAAAGGTAGGATGAATGGAAGGAATATAATAAAGAAGGGATGAAGGTAAATGAGGAGAGTAGAGAAGGAATAAAAGAAAACAAAGAGGAAAGGAAGCATGTTCTCTATCTTTTTCCCTGACAAAGATGGAAGCACAATGTGCTAAATCCTAACAAACTTCCCATCTCACAGACAAGGGTGCAGTACATTTGTCTCTCCTAGTTCATTCGCATATCCAGTTTGCTGACATGGTGGGGATGATTAAGTTTCATACTGCAACCTGATGAAGGAAGACAGTTAAGGTCTTAGTTTCTTGTTTATGATGGTCCTAGAATGTCCTTGAACTCAAATTCTAGGATGTTCTGTCTATTTATTCTCTACCGTCTGCCTCCTTATCGGTACCACATTAGATAATAATTACCTGTTCTTTGATGGTACCTAAGCCCCAACTTTCTCTTAAGCTTTTTAGATATTTCCTTTTAGTCACTAATTGATCTTATTTATTAAAATGATCATATGGTACACATAAATACTTGGAGTAATACATATTTTCATATTTATACAATTATTTGTATTCATAAACAGTATTTGACAATAATTTTGTGTCTTATTTGCTTCATTATAATGAAATGCATATTAGGAAAAGGTAGCATGCACAACTATAAGATTTAGTCCAAAGCCACATTTCTCCACGTACTCTGGATCTTATCTCAAATACACAGAAAATGAGATATTTCAAGGCAAGAACAAATACATTTAAAAAAGATTACCACTGTATTTGTATGCAATCTAGTTTTACATAATTTATTGAATATATTTTGTCTTGAAATGACAAACATAAGTTCCCATAAGATAATTGGAAATATTTTATTCATAGTCTTAATTTTTCATCATACATCACATTTCTAGATCATGATGATATTTCTCTCCTGAGAATAAGTTTGAAAGCAATCCTCATCATGATTGTATATGATGTAAATGTGTAAACTTTGTTTTGAAATGAAGAAAATAAGTGAAAATTACAAGGATATTACTTTCCTCCAATTAGAAGGCCACTATACTAAGACATTAACAAATCAATTATTTTAAGACTATTTACAACAGTTTGGTTGTTTCTCAGAAAACTGTGAACAGTTCTATCTTAAGACCCAGCTATATCATTCTTGGGTATATACCCAAAGTGTACTCCACTATACCACAGGGACACTTTCTCAACCATGTTCATAGCAGCTTTATTTTTGATTCCAGAAACTGGAAACATCCTAGATGTCCTTTGATGAAAGAATGGACAAAGAAAACATGATACATCCATCTACACAATGAAATAGTATTCAGGTTTTAAAAACAAAGACATCATGAATTTTTCAAGCAAATAGATGGAACTTAGAGAATACTCATTTTGAGTGAAACAGGATTCTAGGAAGGCTGTTCTCTGAGAACCTCTACCCAGAAGCTGATTCAGACAGATGCAGATACCCACAGACACATGGTGAATGGAGATTGAGGACCCTTATGGAAGAGTTGCAAGAAGGATTTTAGGCCCTAAAATGGATAGAGACTCCACAAGAAGACCACAAGGTCAACTAATCTGGACTCTTGGGGGTCTCAGAGAATGAACCACTAACCAAAGAACTAGGAACTAGGCCACTTGCACATATACAACAGATGTACAGTTCAGTGTTCATGTGAGGCCTGAACAATTGGAGTGGGAACTATCCAAATAGCTGTTGCCTATCTGTGGAATATGTTCTACTAGCAGGGCTTCCTTGTCTGACCTCAGTGAGAAATGATGTGACTAGCCCCACAGAGACCTAATGTACCATAGTTGAGGGATACCCAGGAATGGATCCACCCTGTCAGAGGAGAAGGGGAGTTGGAGAATAGGGGAAGGATTATGGGAGAAGTTGAAGGGAGGTGGGTTCACCAATTGGGTTAGGTTGTAAAGTGAATAAGAAAGAAAGGAAGAGAGAGAGAGAGAGAGAGAGAGAGAGAGAGAGAGAGAGAGAGAGAGAGAG
>NW_021604720.1:6655496-6656055 GCF_004785775.1 Grammomys surdaster | reverse complement strand
GAGAGAGAGAGAGAGAGAGAGAGAGAGAGAGAGAGAGAGAGAGAGAGCTGCATTTGAAGAAAGCAGACTACACACATTTCTTGCTTTTTGTCCCTATAATAGTGAGAGGAGAAATTTTTATTAAATTTCTGTCTATACGAATGTTAGTGCCTCCTTAAAAACTCCAGGAAGCCCAATTTCATCACACTATATTTAATAATATAAATTTGATTAATTCATCACCAGTAGAATTAAAACCAACTATCAATGGAAAATTATATATCAAAATTGAAATATTACTAAAAGGAATGCTAAAATGTTTTGATATCTTCAGATGAGTTCCTACTATTCATGATTATTACTGCCATAAACAAACTTTAAAAGCAACTAAGAAGTTTTATTTCTAGTATTTTGTGTTCTATATTAGCTTAATTATACTTATGGCATAATATAAATCTTTGCTAAATAATTAAAAAGGAAATATCTTCTTCTAAGAACTTTACAAGTATAATAGCTTTGCAGTACTCTCTCCCTCTTTCTTTCTTTCTTTCTTTCTTTCTTTCTTTCTTTCTTTCTTTCT
>NW_021604720.1:6652815-6655486 GCF_004785775.1 Grammomys surdaster | reverse complement strand
TCTTTCTTTCTTTCTTTCTTTCTTTCTTTCTTTCTTTCTTTCTTTCTTTTTTTCTTTCTTTCTTGACCCTCCAGATTTTATTCCCCCATCCACCCTCTGATTGTTCCACATCCCATACTTCTAACCAATCTTCTGTCTCCATGAGGTTGTTCCCACCCCTTACCCTACCTGACATCTAAACTCCCTGGGGCCTCCAGTCTCTTCAGTGCATCATTTCTGATTGAACACAGACCCAGCAGTCCTGGGTTGGGGGCTTCATATCAGCTGGCGTATGCTGCCTGGCTGGTGGTCCAGTGTTTGAGAGATCTCAAGGATCCAAATAAGTTGAGATTGCTGTTCCTCCTACAAGGTCACCCTCCTCCTCAGCTTCTTTCAGCCTTTCTCTAATTCAACCACAGGGGTCAGCAGCTTTTGTACATTGGTTGGGTGCAAATATCTGCATCTGACTCTTTCAGCTGCTCGTTGGGTCATCTGGAGGGGAGTCATGATAAGTCCCTTTCTATGAGCACTCCATAGCCTCAGTCAGGCCTTGGACCTCACCTTAAGCTGAATCCCACTTTGGGCCTGTCACTGAACATTCTTTTCCTCAGGCTCTTTTCCATTTCCATCCCTGTTCTTTTAGACAGGAACAACTATCGGTAAGAATTTTGTCTGTGGAATGGCAATCTCGTCCCTCATTTGATTGCTTGTCTTCCTGTTAGAGGTGGACTCTATAATGTCACTCTCTCTACAGTTGGCCATTTTACCTAAGAGTCCACCCTTTGAGTCCTGAGAGTCTCTCACCTCCCAGGTCTCTTGCATTCTGGAGGGTCCCCCCTACCTCCTACCTCTGTAGGTTGCCTGTGTCCATTCTTTTGCAGTTATTTACAAAAAAAAAAACCTCCCTCTTCTTCGTTTTTTAATACAATAAGTAGTTGCATCATTTGCCTTGCTGTGAGAAAGGCCACACACACGGAGGAAAAAAACCTCTATAATACAAAGAGTTGAAACATTTTAGCATCCTGTAAAAGACAAGCAGATAAGGAAATGTGTCCATTACACCTGAACCGAAGTGACAATGACTGAATATTGGCCCTTAGAGGATATATTTTTATTTATTTATTTATTTATTTATTTATTTATTTAATGTTTGTGTTTGTGTGTGTGTATGTGTGTTCATATTTGTTAGTGTTGGCTCACATTTCACAGTGCAATTGTTGAGGTCAAAAGATAGCTTAGGGCAGAGTTAGGACTAACTTTCCCCACTGCTGAGATTGTATCATTTTATGTTTAGCAATGTATATGTCAGGCCACCTTACCTGTATGCCCTTGGGAATTCTTTTTCTTCACTTTTCACCATAGTAGTGTTGTTATTATATATGTTCACTAGCATGTTTTATTTACATGATATTCGATTTCTGGTCACAATTATCAAGGGCAAATGATTTAACCCCAGAAAGGCTTCTTTAACCCTTACAGAACCCTTACAATCCTTTGAGGTTGACTTGACCCATGAGCAGAATATCAGTGTGCTAATTTTTCTGTGAAATATCAACAATTGTGCTTGTTTAATTAGAATTCATACTACAGTGAATATTTGTCTTTTCTTGAAGAACACACAATTTTATCTCCATTAATATTTAAAACTATGATTCATTCAAAAAGTATATTATTTTTAAAAATTTGTTTACTTGTGTAATTATTTAAATGTAGGAGTCATGACAGAAGGGGACATCAGATCCCTTTTTAGGTGGTCATGAGCCTCTGTGTGGTTGCTTGCAATTTAACTTTGAACATCTGGAAAAGCAACCATTACTCTTAACTGCTGAGCCATCTCACCATACTCAGCAAAAGTGTATTTTAATAAATATTAGGAAAGTGGAAAATTACATACTGGTCTTAACTGCAAATTTGGAAATATATAATGAAATAGATATAAGAAAAGTGTAAGAATATGGTCTCAGTTTGTTTGCCTTTGCAACAACTCAAAATCCATAAATATGTGCTAACATAATTCTCAGAAATGACTGAGTAGGTTGAGGGTAAACATCAAATGGACATGTCCTTTTGGATATCCTTTAAATTCACTTAAATCCATTCTGTTTTGGGATCTTTGAAAGCATTGCTCTTAATATATACATGTTCCTACATGTTACTATTAATCCTTCTGTGAGAAGTACTCATGAATACTCAATTATTCACAAACAAGTTTGAAGTATTTTCTCTCAATCTCCTTTGAAATAGGCCTTCAAACTTGCCATAGTTCCCTAAACTCAATCATGGCACATAGATGAAAAGCCACAGTTCCTTCCTACACCAGAGCAAATCTTAGCCTTATTTCAAATGAATTCAATAAGAGAGATGTTAAAATAACATAGATATGGAACCCAAGCTGACATATCTTACAATAAACAGAAACACAGATTATCTTTAACTCTAATTTCAGTGTTATATATTTAACTTGTTATGCTTATATTGAGATGATAAAATGACGATTTATATAAATTATAGAGACCAGGAAGAGCTGATATAAAAAATATGATCAATGCTCGGGCTGTATACTAGTAGACAAAGCTACTTGCCAATACAGCATGAGGACCTGAATTTAATCTCTAAAACCTATGTAATAAAGAGTATACATTGGTGTGGACTTCTGATCTCAAGGCTGGAGGCAGAAGAAACTATGATGCTT
>NW_021604720.1:6631286-6652715 GCF_004785775.1 Grammomys surdaster | reverse complement strand
AAAAAGTCTCAATCAATAAACCTCATTTTAAAGACTTAGTTACTCAGTAAGAAAGTAATTACTTGATATGCCATTATATTTCCTGTAGTAGATTCTCCAGAGATACAGAATAATTTAATTGTGGGTTTGTATAATTTGTATCTATGTGTCCAGACTATATAAAGCATCAAACAATATATATATATATATATATATATATATATGAATATATATGTATATATGAATATACAAAGATATAAAAAGTCATCTTACATGATTAGCAGAGGAGCCATTCCATGCTCTGCTGTTTGATCTGGCAATCTGCAACCTATATTCTACAATTATCAATCCAATTCCAAAGGCCTGAAATCCAGGAGGACACAGTATATACTTCTTGCTTTGGGTGTGGCCAGTTTGAACCTCAGAAATGAGTAATATTTATTTGAGTCAAGAGGCAGGAAAAGAATTAATACCACTGTTTTTTAGAAAATGGCACAAGAGTTCACCATAATTATTGAAGAGTCGACCTTATGTCCTGTTCAGGTTTCTGCCATATTTAACTATGCTCTCTCATAACAGAGTTGCATCTGCTCCATTCAAGCTACCTTTTTTGATTCTAATCTCATCTGAAAATACCTATAAGGACACAGTGAAAATCCTTATAAGCAAATATCTGAACTTAATGCCATGCCTTAGTCCAGTTACAATACCAAATGAGTCACCACATCCTTGACATTCCTATCTACTAAGGGAAACAAAGAATACATCTTCCAATGTTTATATAACCCCATAGCATTAACTCATCCAAGTCCTAGAGATAACTCTGCTCAAGTATTTCCTGAATCTCCACCATATTTCAGACCCTGAACATAAAAATAGGGTGCCAACCCAGATATGAACCAGGTGTGACACTTGACTCTCATTTCACCAGAGCGATCATGGACTCTATCTTACAAAATCCATGAAACTACAGTGTTGAAATAGATATGTTGATTAAAATTGCCTTTGAAAAGTAAATTTTAGGATAAAAGGTGGTATTTTACATGCCACTAAATATGGAATGACTGTAGAAACTGCTACTCACAATTCATATTGTCTCTATTTATTCTCACTCCTTAAGTGGTAGTATCAAATATTTAGGTACACATATACACAAATGGGAGAAATACAGAAAGTTTAAATATATATTAGCATGTCAGAAGGAATGAGCAGTTAGTACAGTAGTATAAAACTGTCAGAGGCTTCCATCAGCGTCTGCCTGTGTTCTCAATATCAGGCCTTCAGCAGTGTGATCTAAAGGACATTGAACAAATAAACAGAAAAAAAGAAGAAATCCTACAACAACAGGTATTAGGGAAACACTTGTATAAACATTTTCATAGACAAAGAATGCTAACTATGATGCACAAAATGAAAGCTAGTCCTATGACTAACTCACTCAATTAGCACAGAAAAAGATGGAGAAGTGTCTTAAAAAACAAATGTGAATGCTTTGCTATCTACAGGGGAAATGTTCATATTAAATGACTGAATTTTCATCAGAAATAATGTTAGTTAGATGACATTATAATGATATATTCAGAGGACTGAATAAAAAAACCTGAATCTTGGAACCCTATTTTATGTATACAGCAAAAGTATTCACTAAAAATTAGGACAAAATAATGGTACTCTAAAAACGTACTTATGATTTGCATGTAAAAGACAAAGAGAACTCAAAAATGAAAGAAAGAAAGAAAGAAAGAAAGAAAGAAAGAAAGAAAGAAAGAAAGAAGGAAGGAAGGAAGGAAGGAAGGAAGGAAGGAAGGAAGACTGAAGAATGAATGTACAAGGAGAGCTATGTGTGCAATACATATAGAATTTTGGGGGACATCTGCATGGCAATTAAAATATGACTTTAAAGGAAACTTCATAACCCATATATTGACATAAGTATACATGTGGTTTTTATAAGCAAATTTTAAAATGTAAGACATGAAACCAAAAGAATTACTGTTGTCTGGTAGGAATGGAAAGAAAAAACTAGCAGAAGGATGTGAGGAGAAAGGAGAGAAGAAGACTGATAAATTGGTTCATATATGGTATATCTGTATGAAAATGTCTTTGTGAAATCTATCATTTTGTATAATAGTTACATGTGAAAGATCTATGATAATGCGAACATTATTTTAAAGAATAAAATGTAATACTTGAATTGCAATCATCTCTCACAGTGTTAGATGGCGGATATATATTATGCATATATACATATACATATACATATATATATAATTTCAAAAAGAAGTAATAAAGGAAGGAGGACAAAATTACAGTTAGTTGCTTTGAATTTACTGTGGTTTAACTGCAACTGTGCATTAGACCCTCTGTACAATATGTGTAGGGCAGTCTAACAGCAAAAGCCAAACAGGATGTAAGAACCTTCTCATACTTTGGGTTCACCTTTAAGCTATCTCCAGCTTGATCATCTGTGCTTGATAATTTACATTATCATTTTTCCCTTTCCTCTCTCTTTCTCACCCTGCTTTGGTTGCTGGTAAAACAAAGTAGGGTGACTACTTATAATCATTTACATTCTGATAATTCATACTTTTTAAAAGAAGACCAGTATCTTTAGTGTCTTTTATTGGTTATTTTACTTATTTACATTTCAAATGTTATCCTCATTCCTGTTTCTCCTCCCAAAATATCCTATCCCATCCCTCATCTCCCCTGCTTCCATGAGGGTGTTCCCCCACTCACACACCCACTCCTGCCTTACCACCCTAGCATTCTCCTACACTGGGGCATCAAGCCTCCACAGGATCAGGTGCCAGATAAGGGCATCCTCTGCTACATATGCAGGTGGAGCCATGGCTCCCTTCATGTGTACTCTTTGGTTGATGGTTTAGTCCCTGGGACTTTTGGCAGATTTGTTTGGTTGATATTGTTGTTCTTCCTATGTGGTTGCAAACCCCTTCAGCTCCTTCAGTCCTTCCCCGAACTCCTCCATCAGCATCCTCATGGGGGCCATGTGCTCAGTCTATGGTTGACTGCAATCATCCAAATCTCTATTGGTCAGGCTCTGGCAAAGTCTCTCAGGAGACAGCCATGTCAGGCTCCTGTCAGCATGCACTTCTTGGCATTGTAATAGTGTCTGCGTTTGGAGACTGCATTTGAGATGGATCCCCAGGTGGGGCAGTCTCTATATGACCTTTTCTTCAGTCTCTGCTCCACTCTTTGTTCCTGAAATCATTTAGACAGGAGCAGTTCTGGGTTAATATTTTTTAAGATGGATGGGTAGCCCCATCCCTCAACCAGGAGCTATGCCTAACTTCTGGATATGGTCTCTGTAGATTCTCTCTCCCCTTGTGAAGTATTTAGTTAATGTCATCGCTGTTGGGTCCTGGGAGCCTATGCTTTCCTGACATCCGGGATTTTCTGGTAGCTACCCTAGAAATTCTATGGCAAGATGTTTATTTCTACCAAAGTCCAATCCAGGTCAAATATTGCTTATAAAAAGAGAACATATTTTGACTAAAACGTGTTGTCACTGTTTAACTCCAGTCTTCTGTAATAATGAGGGTTTTCTTGCTCACATCAAGTCTCTCTGCCATAGACACTTCCTTCACCATGGCTTCTACTCAATTACAAGACACAGTGACAAGGAGATTACAGAAATGACTATGTGCTTCAGAGCAATTTTTCTTATGCTTCAAACCCAATTCGATCTAGGAGCCCTGAAAATTAAATAATATCTGGGTAAAAATAACACAAGTGGTTTCTTTTCTTTGTGTCAAATGGTGTAGAAAATGTTTCCTTCATGGTAGTATATAGAGCTGGAGAGCTGGCCTAGCTGTTAAAGTGTGCTTAGTGCCCTTACAGTGGACCAGAGTTTGATTCACAACACGCATATCAGAAGGCACATGCCCATCTGTCTCTCCAAATACAGTATATCTAAGTCTCTTGTTCTGACCGCACCTGTCACTCCAAATGCAGGTTATCTACTCCTCTCTTCTGGCCTCCATAGGCACTTTCTCACACATGCACACACTCCCCATGATGGCCATACATATAAAAATAAAAGTGATTTTCAAAGTAAGAATGATAAGAATCCATGACACATGAATCTAATGTGTACCACCTAGCAGACACTGTTTTGAGCTTTGAAATAATTCAACACTATATTCTACCAATAGTAAATTCAGATGGGATGTGCATTTCATATAAAATTGTATTCTTTATGTAATTTGGTTATTTATGAAATATCTCTAAACAGTATCCATGAATCATTTTGCATTTCCTTTCCAATATAAGTCAAAGTATTAATGTCTAAAAAAAATATTCTCCTGAAACTTAGTACAAAGTCATTAATGTAGTTGTTATGAACCAAACACTAAATGTAAAACAAGCATTATACACTGTTGAATATATGTGCATGTGTAGAATACATGAGTATCTGCATATATTATTTATACTGATCTACAACATGAGTTTATAGCTTTGCTCTCTCCTTTGGTCTCTCCCACATATTTCTAATTATTAAAATTAAAATAAGTGTGGGTATGAGTGGGATATCTTTCTCCTGATTGTATGTGAGTTGAGGGAATTATCATTTTGAATGATGTTATTTGATTTTGGATGAGATCTCTTTGAGAATAATAGGGCTCAATGTTAGTCAGGTATCAAAGAATGTATCATTTATAAATCAATGTGAACTTGCCTTTGTCTTATTCCATGTCAAGAAAATGAAGTTTATTTTAAATGGAAAGGCAACAATTTCAAAGCAGATAAGACAAACAGATCTAGCATTTTATAGGCTCATAGATACTGTACCCTAAGAATTCTACAAATTTTTTTTTCATTTCCATAGTATGCTTTTTGTGGGGATTTTGTTCAAAACTTATTGCTATAATATGATTCCAGCCATGATGCATTCCTTCTAAGAAGGATTCAGTCTTTACATCCTTGCTTCCCAAGCAAGCACATTAAATGTCTTGTTGAAGGGTATGCAGCAACCAGTAAGTCACTTAGGAAATTGATCAAAGAAATCCTCATTTCCGATCCTTTGTTCCGGTACCTTAGCAAAACTGTTTTCCAAAGATAGAAACATATTGCTTTGCAGCTAAACAGCAAATTAAAGACATGCTGTCTCATGTAATCTTATAAATATGGTATAAAAGCCACCAGGACCCCTGAGAGATTTGCCATCTGGTTCCCATGGTAGAAAAAGAAATGAGCCAAGCGTGGAAGAGAAACAGCCTTCTATCTTCCCGGTAAATCTCAGCTTTGGTTAGGCTTCCAAAAATCAGATTTCTAGAATGTCTTTGGAAAGGTGAAGCTAACACTTCATGCATCCCATGTGAAAATCATCAGATTTAATCCAGAGAGTATAAAGAGGGGATGATCCTTAATAAAACATTAGCAGATCATGTTTTATAAGTGTTGAGTGTTGAGAGTTTACTTCTTGTGATAGTAGATCTTCAATATGTCACCACTAAGCCTTAATTACATGGCCTTGTGACAGGCTACCCCACATTAAAGCAAGACTGACTCATAAACTTTATTACAATTATTATTACATTGTCTCTTAGGTCTTTCTACCATGCTGGGAGAAACTTCAGGAAGCATGATGGAATGGCATCATGAAGAAGTAAATTTCTTGTCAGCTACCAACACTGGCTTTATCTTGAATTATATTGACAATGTATATTGAAGTTTCAGATACCCCTTCAGCAAACTACAGCCCCATATGAACCCTCAGAAAATAAATTTTCTGTCACATGCCTCCTCACCAAATGCCCACATAGTCTGGCTGCTTCAAAAACCCTGATACACAAGGAAAAGAAGATATAATTACTGTCTACTTAGCTATTGAGTATAGAATTACCTCTCCCTCCCTCTCTCCCTCCCTCCCTCCCCCCCCCCCCCCCCCCTCTCTCTCTCTCTCTCTCTCTCGTATTCTCTACATCCTGCTCACTCCTCCTTCCTATTCCCTCTTATCACAGTCTTTCTCCCCTCCAATTCTCCTGTGTTTCCCCCAACCCTGGCATATGAAGTTTCTGTGGAGCTAGGCACATCCTCTTCCTCTGAGGCCATTCAAGGTTGCCTATCTAGATGAACATATCTCACAGACAGGCAACAACTTTTGGGACAACCAGCCCTCATTACAATTGTTCAGGACCCAAATAGAGATCAAGCTTCACATCTTTTACATATGTGCACTGAGGCCTAGGTACAACCTTTGAACCTATTCTTTGGTTGATGGTTCAGTCTCTGAGAGACTCAAGGTTCCAGGTTAGTTGACTAGTTGGTCTTCCTATGGAGTTTCTATTCTATTGAGACTCACAATATTTCCTCCTATTCTTCTATAAATGTCCCCAGGCAGCTGCTGGGTGGAACCTATCAGAAAACAGTCATGCTAGACTTTTGTCAGGTCACTGACTTTGGAGCTTGCCTGAGCTCTTAAAGAAACTAGCAGCAGAGCTAGAAACATTGGAGCCTGCTCAGCTACAGAGAAGAATTGGCATCATGACCCCCAGAAGAACCCACCAATTCTCTGGAGAATTATTATGCTGCCATGCACAGTGAATATACACTCGAACAACTGACCATCCTGTAGAACATAACTGTGTATATTAGTTGTTTCAAGTCAGACATAGTAGCACATATCTGTAATTCAAGCACTTAGAGCAAGACATAGGTGGACCTCAGGTTGGGGTGTTCCCTGGAATGCATAAAACATTTTAGCACATTGTAGAGATAATTCAGTAGGGGAAGTGTTTGCTATGTAAGCCAGATTACTTGGCTTTATATAACTCCAGAGCCTGGCTTTCCTAGGATCAAAGTGACCCTGCCTCAAACAAGATGCAAAGACAAGAGCCAACACACAAAGGTTGTTCCCATACATAACACACAAAGGTTCCTCTCATAGATATGGCAACATTTACACACCACAAAGTAATATACACATAAATAAAACAAAATAATAAAATACCCAAATAAATCGGTGTACATGGATGTGGACCAGATCAGAAGGACTCCCTTCATTGTTAAGCTCTGTTAGATTTTCTTAAGTAGAATAAAAATCAGTTGCAATTATTAATTCTGTATTGCAAGAAATTCTAAATACACTATTATATAACTTGATGGATGGCTTTCTTACATACAATGTGATTATTCTGAAGTTATAAAGAACTTTATTTTCAAGACATTCCTAGGGTGCCTGACAAGACAATTGTAAGTATAAACGATTCTGGATTTTCCCTGTACTAACATGTAACAATAGCTGTGTCATTCTTGAAAAAGATTGCTGTCTCACTATTCCCTCTTCTGACCCTAGCCAGATCATCTAACTCCTTTGACAAAAAGGTACACAGAATTTTCCAACTGAATAACACCCAAGACAAGATCCTAAAGAGAAAGAGAACATCATCTGGATCTCACTGGCTCTCTGATGACCATATATGCTCACCATTTCATTTTTCTTATTTTTAATGAACTTTAATAGAATTAATATTAAATGATGACAGTTTACTGTCACTTACTTATAATCTGGTATGGGAGATAGTGGTTTGCACATGTATGCATGTGCACGTGGAGGCCACAGGATAGAATGGTTGTATCATTATGGAATAGCTTCCCATACTGTACTTATTTTATTGATATTGTTGATGCCTATTCAATTGTGCTTTGTGATAAAGTCTATAGATAGTCTGGAGCTCTCCAAGTAGACAACACAGGTTGGTCAGTGAGTCCCAGGGATCATCCTCCCCTCATATGTCATGTCTTGCATTTTGGTTTTAAGTGTGTGCCATCATGCCTGGAACATTTTAGTGTACAAGTCCTGAAGAGTAAAAAGAGGTTCTCATACTTATGAGAAGCACTTTACTGACATATCCATCTCTATAATCCCCTAGTGATATTTTTCATATGTGATCATTCTATTAGCACACATCCATTGGTATTTTTAATAGACATTAATTAGCTCAAAGGGTTAGTCACCCTCTTCACTATCCATTATATTCATCCCTAGGTTTGTCTAGTGAAATAAACATGGTGCTGTCCATGCTTGTGACAACACCAGCTCCCTTTGGACCGTCATTTTTTAGCACAGACTAGAAAGAATTATGTCTTTGGACTGTCCTTAGATCAGCCTTTCTAAGAATCCTCTGATCCTTTTGGGTTTATTCATTTATCTTAGAGCCAGGGTGTGCTGTATCCATTTCTCAGCCTACAACCCATATGAAGAAAACAATCAAAGTGTTCCTAAAATGTGATTGATATTCTTCAGAATGTTCTATAATGATCTAAGTGCTCTTCGTTTGTAAACCCATTTTATTTATTTACATTTCAAATGTTGTCCCTGTTCTTGGTCATCCCTCTGCAACCCCCTCATCCAATCTCCCGTCCCCTTTGCCTCTAAGAGAGTGCCCCTCCACCCACCCACACCAACCTTACTGCTCTAGCATTTCCCTATGCTGGGGCATCAAGACTCTACCAGTCCATTCTTAAAATCCAATGACAACATTCTTCCCACTCAAAACTGCTATTTGATTCTCTTCTCTAACTTGCTTGACCCTCGCATGTTTTGCAACTCAATGATTCTTACAAAAGCAGCAATGGCTGGTCTAAACTGGATCATAAAGATCAATATAATCTACCTGGTTCAGTCTCTTACACTCAAGTCATGTATGTTAGCAGCTCAGAGCTCAATTTGATGAAGATAATATGGTAAGAAATTTCAAGGACAGGTGATCCTAAAACTGGGAGAAAACTAAGGACTATACCGTTTTTAGTAACATAACTTGTGAATCGTCCCAGGATACAAACAGATTATCAAACCAGATACTTTAAATTAACACAAACAATCAGTATGCACTTACCACTCAAAGGAGGCAGCCTGCTACCCACATAGTGAAACAAGAAACCAGAGAGATTACTGCCACTATGTTTGGGATGCTCTGTTACACAGACAATCAAAAATATAAACAACTTGCTATATTTTATTCTTTGAGAATGTCATATGTGCATATAAAATGTTTAATCAATGTATCGATCATCTATCTATCTATCTATCTATCTATCTATCTATCTATCTATTTTCAAGAAGTCACATATTCCAAACACATGCATGTAAATCAGATGACATCTCATGGGAATTAGTTGTTTGCTTCCATTATATGTGTCTTAGGGATCAAGCTCACATAGTCATGCATGGTAGCATGTGCTTTTACCAACTGTACCATTTCCCAAGCCCCATGGTGAACTGTTTTACTTTTATATTTATAAAGTAGTTTAATATCAAAATTTCATCATTATAAAGGTATACATATTTTGAAATTTATTTGAAATTAATTTATTCTTACTCTTAATGTTTCTCAGTTTCCCCAATAGTTCCTTCCCACCTGTCCTCCTTCCTGTTTTTTTTATTCTTTCTTTTGATTAGTGCAATTGAATTCATAGCCTTGTAAACAGAAGTTGGTTAAGTCCCCAGCCTTTTCCTTACTTCTTGATTTTTTTTTTTACAATAAGAGTTATTACTAATTCACTTATGTTTTCTTGAACTCTCCATAAGCTTAATGGGTGAAAATTTCTGATGTTTTATTCATATCATCATTACCTGTAGATAATAATAGCAGTCATGCTTGAGACTTAAAGATTATTGGAGAATTAGATATATGTTTAGTTGCTATTGAAAATATCAACAAAGTTAAGCGTACATATAATGGAAGATATGCAAAAAAATTGAAGATTTGACTTGAGGTTATTGAACAGTAGAATAAATGTGGTTGATGTCTTCCTTTTACGTAAAAGCCTGCATTGTTAAATTCATATATTAGATACAGCACATTCATTTATTCTTATATTTTTACCCTTGGGTCATATTTAAGTTCCATTAATTTTTCTTCCTATTATATCTGAAGTATCATTCAATAGTTTAAATGAACAATGAACTCTTTCATTAAACAGGGGTTCTTAGGGCTACCTGTTCAATGCTGTTGAAATCTTCTTTTTCCTATTTCAATTCGTTCTCCAATCAATTCTGCATTTTATGAGCACTTAAATATTCTTTCCTGACCTTGCAAGGCTTTTCAAAAGCTATTGAATTAATAAGATCCAAATTTAATGTGCTGTTTGCTCGTTTTTGATCATTAATGAAGATGTACAACAAGAAGAATTTTCTAGTCTTTTGTCATATTTCTTGATTTGCCATCCTCAGCCAGTCATCATGGTCCTTAATAGAGCTCCTATCACATCCAATTTTGAAAGATGCCCTTTAAAAATACCTAATTTCAAGTTTTTTATTCTCGACACACATTTTCTGTGTGCATCAAAACTAAGGCAAAAATCTCACAGTGTTTTCCCGGGAAAATAAGATAGAAGCTCAGAAAGAGATAGAATAGAATAAAGCATTGCTGCACCTGGTCCTAATATCATTATTGTCTATGAAATAAAGAAATTTGATCTGACTGGAGTCAGGCAATTCTCTTCTTGACACATGGCTTCTTAAATGAAAAAAAAATAAAGAAATAGACTAGGCAGGCAGAGTTGATATGGATAAAATCAATTTGGGGGAAGACTAAGAAGGCTTGCATTTACCCCTGTTCATGCTTTCTCCTGTTACTGTTCTGGGTCTCAGATCAACAGGATCACATTACACAGACCTTCTACACTTGGGGGTCTAGTTTAGCATTCTGTGACATTTACTCTGAGAAGCCCTCAGATTCATAGATTCTTCCTTCCCTTTTGTTTGAATTGCCTGCTGTTATAATGTAGTTATACATTTGAGGCATGGGGACTCTCCCTCTGGAAGTCACTTTGGATTATATAAGCAAGGCAATCCAATTCTAAAAGCAAAATGTCATTTGATAAAAAATGTACAAACACTATCGTACAATGATGTGCCAAAATTTCCCTTGCTGAACTCCAGTAAAATCATGGATGACAGTCACTCCTTCAATCTGAGGGCAGTCACTGATTCTAAATTCCTTGCAACAATTTGTCAAGAATCCAAATAAACAGATCTCCCATTGTCTTAGCCTCACATAACAAGGAGTTAATAATGTTTTCTTTATTTTTTCCAATCAGTTTATAATTTCAAATATTTTAAATGTCCAGATTTAATAATAATGGAATATTTTTGTCCATGTAAGGGCAAAAAGCTAACGAGGCATGTGCTCCACCATCCCCTAATAAAGCATCTGTGGTCTCTTTTCCTATTCCTTACCATAATGTAAGATGGCAGATGTTTAAATTAGTCTCACATTGAGAATCAGAAATGATCACGAAAGAAAACATAAAATCACTGGAGTGGGTTATTTCAGTCATATCCTATGTTCTCAGATAACTCAGGTGCTCTCTCTCTAGGGCCTCTTCTTCCTATAGCATTTCCATTGGGTTCAAGTTCTTTGAATCATCCTTGGAGGAATTGTAAGCTCTGAACATCCCTAACTGGACAGCAAGGAAAACCATTATTTTTCTGTGCTGTTCATTACCACATAGACACATTCCCAGAACTGCTGTGCAATATCTTGCATGTATTCCTTAGGTATGTCCTTCTCCTGGTATTTGGATTTTCCACTCAGGCTCACAGAGACGGCCTAGTATGTGGTTCTCTCCTAGGTAGGAAAACCATCTACTTCTAGACATGTCTCTTTCCACCTGTCTAGCTGTTCATTTTATTCAGTTCCTGTTTGCAATTTCACTTCTTTTCAAAGAACTATAATGCTTCCCAAGATGAAGAGTCACTTTGCACCATACACTGAATTTCACTTCAGCAGTTGCACAGTAATCCCAAACTACCCAGCAATGGAGAACATCTAATACCTCTCTGGGTTATTCTGAACCTTCTGAAAGCCTGTTATGGCTCACTTCCTGGTCCAAGTTCCATTTGTGGAAGTTCAGCTGATCTCTCACTTATTGATAGATATCAACTGAGGACTACAACTCAATACAATGTGCCCCAAATTAATATGCTATATAAGGGCATGAATTTAAGTTTTTTCATTAGACTTAATACTGAGTGTATTGGCGAATAGTTAGACACAAACAGAAGAATATTTGAAGACTTGAGGAAAAGATGCAACATGTAAACTGTAGTGAAGCTTAAAGTTACAGCAGGCTGATAACCTCTGGACCTCAAGAATTCTAGTACCAAATACAACTGACTTTGTTGTTAAGTCACCTAAACTATATAACTCTGTCTTGGTAGCCTTTGGAAACATTTAAAAACACATGTCAGTTACAATGCAGATCACTTTACATGAAACTCAACTTCTACAGGCTGTAGAAACATTTGAAAACTACTGTGTATGACCTCAGGCATCTCTGTGTGCTCTGTTGCAGTCACATTACTTACTCTAAGACGCATTATGTTATCCAAAGTTGGACATTTAAAAGAACAGGAATTCTAAAGGACTGATTCCTATATGAAAATTTCTTAAAGAACAAAGATCTTTGTAGTGAAAGCACTAACAAAAATATAATCAAGTTTCATGGCTTTTGTTAATTAGTTTTCTGCTGCTGTGGTTGACTACTCTGCGATAACCCACTGAGAGGATGAAAGGGTCTCAGAGGTGATACAATTCATCATGTTAGGGAAGCCATAGCTGCAGGAGAATGAGGCCAGCCTGCTGGTCAGGAAGGAGACTGATTACATTCCATCTGTACACAGGTAGCAGAGAGGGAAAGAACAGGAAATGAATCTATGCAATAAATCCTCAAATCCAGTGCTTGGTGATGCACTTCCTCAATCAAGTCTCTACTTGCTAAATGTTCCACAACCATCCCAAATAGTACCGCCAACTGTATGTTCAAATACCAACCTAGGACAGGAATTTCTTGTTCCACCCTCCTTAGCAGTTTAGTAAACACCATCATTTGTACGCAATGTCACTACTAGTCTATACTTTGTAAAGTCATGATTTCTGCTGAAAGCAAAGTCATGAAGCTTAATCTCCTAGCAGCCAGCTTGTTAATTTTCGAAAACTGGATCCAAATAGAGACCTGGACACTTTTGGTGTTAGTGCTACTCATCTAAACTCCCTTACCTGGTTCTCCAGACTAGTAAATAGTAAATACAGCAGTGATTTCTAACATCACACAAATAGCCACTGGACATACTAAATGCACATGTTTCTGCCAGTTCTAATATATGTTTCATAAACCATTTTACAATTGTCCAGGCTTCTCTTTAACCTGATCACTGGAAAATATTAATGTCCTGAGGGAAAAATCAATATAAACCAGTTTTCCAATCTTCAAATTAAACTGACATTATTCTCTGCTTTCAAAGTATTTAGAAGGTAATTAGCATAAACTATTCTATCCACCCACTGTCTATCTATCTATACAGTGACAGCTTGTATGACCTTTAACCGAGGGACCAGATTACACAGTATGCTGAGATTCAAATATAAGTTCAAGTGTTAATAGCTCCAAAATATACCAATCTGTGTGAAAAACATTCAATTTAATTATATACCCCCATGCCGCTGCAGAGCCTGCATTATCCCATGAATATTTTAATGAATATTTTATAGTTTCTCTTAATATCTGCAAGCAGCAAATGATATTTCACCGTGCGTGTTTATTTAGTGGACAACTATTTAAATAAGCAATTTCATGTCTACTCTCCAATTTTAACATAACATTTTATTATACTTCAAGACTTATAAAATTGAGAGACTTGAATCTCTCCAGCTCTGAGAAGCTCAGCTTATGGATAACATTCCTGGTTAAATATATCATGATATCCTAGTTTATGTAACTGTATATAATCTACCACTGACCAATAGTTTTGCAGGAAGTATTTATAATTCACTTTCAAACATCCATAACTATAGCAATGGGTCAAAATGACTTTATGATATATGTTTGAGAGATAAATGACAAACCCGGTGGATGAACATAGATATGACGAGTGAAAGGGAAAAAGATAACTGACTAACTCTATGTCGTCTCTATTGGAATCAGGAGATGTATCAGACAAATACCTCTGATGTCAGGATCCCTCTTTCCTAAGTAAACTAAGTCAGGAGAGGAAATACACAAAAATTAATATAGGAATTGTATATGTTGTTTGAAGGATGAATTTTTAACATCTATGGAAGCCAAGCAGATATATCTTGAAACCTGAGTGTGCTACTGTTAACTCTATCTTTACCCCTCCACACCTTTTTTAAATTACTTTTATTTTATGCACATTGGTAATTGGACTGAATGTATGTGTGGAGGTGTCAGATCACCTGGAACAGAAGTTGAACATATAGAGACAAATCTTGGAGCTCAATTTTTATATTCATGGTAAATATCTCTACAGATTGCTGTTAATCTAACTTACATCAAATGAGGGCAGCATAGTTTACATGATACTTACATGTGTAAGGATTAATATAAAATACAACTTAAGGAGCAATCACATGATAAAACTAAGATTTTAAAACATAAAATTCCAAATTTCTAAAAATATTGGTTAAATTTAAATGTACAAAATGCAAAAACTTCAGAAAGTTGCTGATAAACACACACAGATACACACACACACACGTGTACACACACAATTATAAGTAAAAATAATGCAAGTCATGAATTCTTCTCCAATTTAATATAATAATTTTCCTGACGCAGATAGAGGTATTCCACATCAATTCACTGTTCAAAAGAGCCTGGTTCACCTTGTCAGCAAGTCTAAAGTTGAAATTAACATGTTTTAACTCATACCCTATATGGGTATATTACATTCCTGTATTGTGTTTCACTAACAACAATCTACAACAATTCATCTGCTGCCCCAAGAGGTGCTTAAAATCCTGTGCTTCATTTACTGCATCGTACATGTTACTTGTGTGGTGGGCATCTGCTATGTTCCTGCCCATGTGTTCTGAATTGCACCTATGCCTAGTATCTCAAGTCTACAGCAGACTTTAGGTATCAGAATTTCTAACAGATAATGGTAGAATCAATACAGTCAATTGTCTTTAACTCTCTTTTTACTCTGATTTGAAAGAGCAAAGCTACTAAGAGTCAGTAATTGTCAGTATGCTAGATTTCATTTGGGGAATAGGAAAATTATTCCCCTTTCCTTCAATGAAGAACAATTTCATTTTAGGTACACAGCCAACAACCTTATTGAAAATACAGACTGGAATTAACAAGTCTAGATAACCTCGTTACTCTAAACATTCAGCTCCTCATTTTTACTGTATGCTCCCCATTTCCCTGTTACTTGCTCCCTCATTTCATACCCCATTCTTCCCCACTCTCTGTGCAAATCTTTCAAAAACATATGCGTGTATTTGAACAAAGGGACCCTCTAGTGGCTGTTTTCCAACAAAACCCACAATTACCTTCACAGAATGCAACAACCTCATTTATCTCAAGTTAAGGGACAGGGCTACTTTCCCTTTCTTGTAAGCAGGGAATGAACTGAACAGTATGTTCTCTTGCTCCCTGCCTGGTAATAGTGCCTATCTCTTATCTTTATCAGACAGCATAGAGATGCTCTTTAGTCTGCTGTCTTTACACTGTGCCGATATGGCAAAACGCAGCTTTGGAGAAATAAACATACACATCACCATCTACTCTTAAAAAGTGTTTCCTTGTATTTCATGTTGCCCCTGGAGAACAGATAGTGCCAAAGTAATAAATGAAGTGGGCGATTTAGTTATTGAACCTGAGAAAGACTCATGGTGTGAATTCTTCCCCTTGAGAGAATTTGCTGAGTAGCGTCAGGCAAGCTATATTCTGACAACTCATAGCTAAAGCTTAAATGGAAATTAAATGTTTCAGAACCATCCAGGTAGATGACTCATGGTGAAACCGAAATTCTCATGTGAAATACAGGTTTCTGTGGAGGCCTTTGTTCAGAATTGAAAATGGAAGCAGCTGAGAGCCAGGCATTGTAGAGCAGCTTCATTTCAAACCCGCTGCTCTTTGGAGCTAGCTGCCTAGGGAGATTGCGTCTTGGATTTTAATGAGTTAATTAATTTCAGGCAGCCCTGATCCCCATTTAGAAAAATACTTTCCCAAGTATCTAAGCCCGAGTGTTACAAAGAATCACAGTAATATGGTTAAGAATATGGAGTATGGAAACTGGGGTATGTGTTGAATGCCTTTTTTTTTTTGAAAATCAAAATAAAATCTACCTTAAACTCAGCTAAAACTTAAAAAGAACATAGTGGCACTACCCACTAAGTCCAGTGGTTAGCATTGTTCTGGAAATGTCTGACTTAAGATGCACACATCTAGCTGTCTCCCTGTCTTTTACTTCTCTCTGAAGGCACAAAGAGGAGTGTTATAATTTCAAACATGAGTGTGCCTCTATTTCAAACAGAGCAAGATAGGATATCTCCTTTCAAAGGCTTCAGCAAGCTTCACAATCACACCTTGACTCCAATCAAGGCTAAGGAAGCTGCACAGTCGTACAGAATGGAATAAAAAGACGTACAGTAAAAACCAAATGCAAACTGAAACATAGCAATTGGCCAAAGTGGGGCAGGAGAGGAAAGTAAAGTGGGAAGATGTTGAGCTATAGCTTTCACTCTAGACCAATTATACCAGAATTGTTTGGGTTGCATTGATAAATCACTATTTTCTAAAGCTCCCCAGTTGATTCTAATGCATATCCATCTCTGGAAGTATTCCTCATAGCAATCAAGTCTACCTTCTTCAACAATCCTGTCTACTATACATGGCAACTTCTTGATCATGTACCTTCCCTCAGTCCTTTGGACAGACTTTGGAGAAGTGAGTCAGTTAATATAAATGCGACATGACACATAGGTGTTTTCATGTAGGGTCCACAAGGCTTGGGTCTCAGATACATGAAAACTGTGATAGTAAACATAACTGTTAAACAAGTAGCTGCCCAGTCAATCATAGATTATTCTCAATGATTCAGCTAATCCTCTCAATAATGGCAAAGCTTTGTCCTCTTCTCACTTAGTCCTAAATTTTGAAGCTGATATATCTCCATATTTTATGTCTGTATGTATGTGGACATGAGTATATGCACCTTTGTTTCATTTTTGTTTTGTTTTTCTCTTGTTTTTCACCATCCAAGACAGATAACTAAGGTTTAGATTAACATGTTTGTGGAACACCTCATAGCTATCAGATGGGTTGGGTGAAGCTTGAAGCCATCTATGATTGACTAGGTAGCTATTTATTCACCACTGCAGTTTTCATGTTTTTGAGGCCCTAGTGAGCCACACATGAAAGCAAAGTGTCACATCCCAAGTGCACCTGCTCTCATCTCCTTCTTCTGCACCACGGTTACTTCTTTTTCTGCATCTTGTTCTCCATGCAGACCTGTGTCTTTGCATTCACAGGTTTTACCCACATAAGCATAGTGCACTATTGATCTCACTGTAGACCCCTTCAACGCCCTGCCTTCATCTTCATTCTTCGTGTCTTCTTGCTTATTCATAAATTTTGAAGCTCATATATAGTAGGATCGTGAAGGGGTCTTGGGTTTTGATAGAGCATTGGCTTGGAAATGGCTGGAGACCCTGCGAGGGAATGAATACACTTCCCTATGCTCCCAGATTCCAGACTCCTAACACGTGGGCTACATGTCCATTAACAAGCACTTTATAGTCACATTTGGCTAGAGAGGGCATGACTACAGGCCTCAGGCCTTAGAGAGATTTATATACTAATGAGATACCTGAAGGCCAGAGGGTGGAGCCAATTAAGCATTCTTCCCCAGACCTTGCCCCCTTCTCCCTATTTAACTCAGATCTGCCCTGAGTTTCATGGGGGTACTGCAAGATCCATCTACATCTGCAATGAAAATAAATCTGTTAAACCCATAGACTTCACACATCTTTGGGGCCCGCCATGGGAAAACGCAAAGGCCTTTAATGCTGAGCAACCACAGCCGCCTCCCCCCCACCCCCCTCAATATAGCTCCACAATTTGTGTGTTTGTGTTTATGAGAAGGTAGGTATATGTGCATGCTTGTGCTTGTGTGTGTGTGTGTGTGTGTGTGCATATGCATGTGGGCAATAGAGGTCAACTCCAGGTTTCATTTCTCCTTTTTGAAAAACGATCTCAAGCTAAGATCCGCATCTCACCAATTGGAAAAGAGCTGGCCAGTGAGCCCTTAAGGATCCCTGTGTCTCCATAGCCACAGTTTGGGGATTAAGAACAAAATTTGTAGCACTGCACCAAGAATTTTATATAAATGGTAAAGGATTAAACTGGGGTCTTCATATTTGCCCAGGGAACATTTTAGAAAATTAACATGTTGCTCAGCCCTAATATCCACATAAAGTGTCCTGAAGTCTCTTGTTACATGTTGCCTGTGCTATCTTTGTTGAAAAATTGCCATCACTGGAGAAAATTTGTTGTATTTGAGAGTTTTGTCAAGTTTTCTGAGAACAAGTTTCACACATAAACATCTATACTTACTTACCTTGTAATTCTCTAATTTCCATGGATACATAGAGGCTAGTATTTAGTGTTACAGTGGTAGCCAGGATTATTTATCTGTATATCCAAAATTCTCACTTACATTCATTTCTCACTTTGTTAATATATAATTCCATTCATAGAAGTTTTGAATGAATGAAAATGTATTATAAAATTCCAAGATTACATTACACAATTGTGGTTAAAGTGCTGGGAAAATTTCCTTCTGTGGTTAGAAATGCTCGATTCTATTTAACGTAATGGAGATCCTTACTTTATGATAAGAGTATATGTTAGAAAAGATATAAAAGAAATAAAATTATATGTTGAGAACCAGATGTCATATCAACAATAGTTAATAGATATACATTTACTCAAAGCAATGGGGTGGCACACTTGCTATCCTTGACTTACAGTGTTCTGCACTGAAAACATGTTTATAAATCTGATAAATTTGTCACAATTTAAAATCCCAAATTAATGTGTTATTATATACATTTAAACTTCCCCTTGGTTTCTTTAAGTTTTTCTCCATTGCAGCATTTGACCTAGAACAACATAGTCATCAGTTTTTCACACCATAAATGTATATTTTCCTTTCTCAAATACCATCTTGAAGACAATTACTGTGCATAGCTGACTATCAGTGGGCATAGCTAATACTAATAATTAAGGAGTGTTGCACCATCTTTGAAAGAGTAACTAGCTACATGAATTCATTGGGATTTTCCATAAGGAAGAATTGTAATTTTCACAAAATTATTTATTCATTTAACTTTATGTATGTCAAAACTCAGTTAGGATTGTTGATTACTTGTGTTTTAAATATAACATATTTTCTGGTATAAATCCACACAGGTTGTTCATTAAGGGAGAAGTTAGCTTCTTATTGACTTGGAATCCCCATTTATGATGGTCACATATTTTGTTACTACTACTAAAATACTTCTTGAACCATTTTAATTTTCTGATACTACAACTACAATTGTTATATACATTTATGTTCCAAGCTTAGAGATCTCATTTCCTCAAGGAACTCTTATTACTTTATTGGACAATAGTTTTAGAAATCCAATTCTGAACAGTAAATGTATCTGTGGTTAATAGGGTTTTGTTCTTGTAAAGCTATATAAACTATCTATCATCTATGTATCATCTATCTATCTATCTACCTACCTATCAAACCATCTATCTAAAAGTGGCATATGAACTCATCAATAAATATATTTATCTATTTCCTTTTGCATCTACTTTATCCAAAACACACACAAACACTCCAACACACACACACACACACACACACACACACACACACACACACACGTATTGTTGAAGGAGAGATGGCAGCTGAATTAGAGGAGCAGCATATGACAATATGCATGGAAATGGCTGGTATCTGGAGATACCATGCATCATATATGATGACAATGAGAAATCTGCTTTTTATATGTGCTAGTGGTATGCATCATTATTATAGTCCATTATGCACTGCCAAGTACTTTCAGAATTATTAACACATACCCTGAAGAAAGCATCCTCATTAATTGGAGCACCTAGAAACCATTCCTTTTGCAATTCGTCATACATATTCCACTGGCCTCCAAGTCTATCTACTCCTACAAATTATTTCCTGCTTCATCCTTTGAGGTTTATCACATATATTATAGTTTTGGAATTTTTGTCAAATTATGCTTTCTGTCAGGTAATTCATCTCAACTACAGATTTTCATCTGCATATGTTAGTATATTATTTGTACCTCATGTTATATGAGTTTGGATAATGGCTTATATGCTCTTGCTCTACAGCATCAAAGATTCCAGTGTCACTGTGATGAGATCCTCAAGGTCCATTTATTCTTTATTAAGTAGTTAAATGTTATTTATTTTCCCAAATGTGTTAAAGGCTACTGTGGAACTCTGTTCTCTTCATTGGATGGTATAATCCTCTTTGGACTCCTATATATGTTATAGAGGATAGTTAATTGTGTAGCTGAATACTGGCCTGTTTCACTTAACCCTACTGATGTAGATTCAGCTATATCTTTTCATGTGTTGATAGTAGAATAGTATCCTAGTATCTAAATGATTCAATTCCCCCAAATAAAGCTGCTGTTAAGTTCCTCGTGGAGAAAATTATTGTCAGTGTATTGTTCAACTTAGTCTATATCAATCTTTGAGTTGACACAGTAACAAGGGTGAATGAGCATAGAAAAAGTCCATGGAAGTAACCCAAACTGCTTTGCAATATGGCTGAAACACTGTTCTTTCCTACTAGGACAAAATAGGAGTATCTGATTTTAGCTAGGTTAACAATTGCTATCTCCTGCTCTTTGAAAATTATGCCTGCTCTATTGGAATGATCTAGTGTCACTCTTGTTTTAAGTTACTATAATCACAAATCATATTCAGTGTTTTTCATATGTCCATTTGTCAACTGCATGCTATCAGAGACATTTATTCACATACTCATCTAATTTTTATGTAATTACCTATTTTCTTATTGCTGAATGTTAAGAATCCATTGTCTATTTTAATCAAATATTTTTAGAGTACTAATTTGCAATTGTTTTTTGTCATAGTCTAAGACATGGGTTTTAAATTCCTTATAATCATCTATTCTTACCATCATCTATTCACTTTACTATATAATGGATTAGTCTCTATGCATTTAGAGTATGTGAATCTATTAAAAGCTATAAATGTAAGACTCAAAAGTATAACTGTTTACTAAGTATCACAATCTTTCAGGTTATTGGAGACTTCCTTTATGTAGTTATTTTTAAATGGCGTTAGCTAGATTATGATAGTTTTATTCAGAGTTTAAATTGGAGCAGAGGAAATAGTTTGACACAGTAACATAGAAAACGTCCCTAGAAATAACCAGAGGAAGGGAGATAAAGAGAGAGTAAGAGGGAGAGAGAGAGAGAGAGAGAGAGAGAGTGAGAGGTGTGGGGGAGGGAGGGAGGAAGGGAGGGGGGGAGGGGGGGGGGGGGGGGGGGAGGGGAGTAGGGGGGGGGAAGGGGAGAGAGAGAGAGAGAGAGAGAGAGAGAGAGAGAG
>NW_021604720.1:6582742-6631186 GCF_004785775.1 Grammomys surdaster | reverse complement strand
AATGGAAGAGGAGAGAGAGAGAGAGAGAGAGAGAGAGAGAGAGAGAGAGAGAGAGAGAGAATATGATCCATCTGTAAGGGTTGTGAGGTGATCACTGTTATAAGGACAGTTCTTCAGTTGGGCTGTATTTCTGACTATTAATGATAGTAGAAATTAATTGACCAAAATGCTTAGTCTAAAATTTTTCCATTGTAATTTTTAAAAATATTTCCATATGGAAATATTAAAGATATAATCTTATAGTCTTATTCCAACCAAGGAACAGATCACTTTTCAGAGTACTGTGAAGAGAAAATTATGGAAAAAAAACACAAAATTTTCATAATACTATGAGAAACATATCAAATGAGCACAAGCCACAGACAAATGTTTTACAATTGTGAGTGTAATGAACATTTTTCGATTCTTTAAATTATTATTAGTTCCCAGGCATTTCTTTCTCCAACCAGCCACCGAGCATAGCTGACATCAACTGCAACAGTTATATCATGCTTCATTATCTTGAGCTCCTTTCTGTTTATTGGGTGTTTTATAAGAAATATTAAAGATTTCTCAAATAAATTGGACCTTACTTCGTAGTTGGAAACTCTGAAAGGAAATTTAAAAGACTTAAAAAATAAATCACTCTTACATGTATATAATTTAATGGGAGTTTTCACTCAGAAGCGGTAATATTTGAAGAAAGATCATGTTAGAATGTTTCAGAATTAGGAAAGAAAGTATTCATCCAGGCATTCCAGGATGCTCTCGTTTTAAAGAAACATAATTCCAGAGGAAAAATTGAGAATAAGAGAAAAGAAAAGGACCATAGATGTCAAATCGTGGCTAATGTTTTTGAGACAAATCTGAAATGACAATAAATACATTCCTTTCCATATTGCTTAGGTTTATGCTTTGATTTGGAGCATTATTCATTAAATGCCTCTGTATTTTCTAATCCCTGCTTCATTAGACTCACAAGAAGATGCCTCTTTTAGAAATAAAAATGGATTTTCACTTTACACAATTATATTTTTCTGTAACTATTTTGTTTACTCCTAATTTTGTTTAATAAAAGCTGTATATATAAAATTGTTTCTCACATGGACATCTCTTGCAATATGAGCCTGCCTTTTATATATTCCCAAGTCATCTCTGATATTGGGGAACTTGGTTGTCTCTGTGGACATAGATGAAGAGGCTCAAGGCATTGCACTACAATACAGACTTTACTGAGGTTCTGGTCATGTATGTTCTTGGTAGAGCTTTTAGACAAGGGGTATCAACCACTCTAGGCTACATGTCTGTTGTGCTCAGATCTCTGGTTGTGCTCCTACTTTAATCAAGGCTTACTCCATCAAATAGGTGTTCTTGGATGTTATCACTCTCTTCCAAATTCCTCCTTTCATTGCTTGGCATCCCAAATGGTGTATCTAGACAGTGGGCAACATGACATTTTATCTAAGTCTCTCATGGCTTTCTTTTACAGTGCTATCTCATCACCACTATCCAATGATGTTGACTGTGTGACTAAATAAGAGACGTCTTATAGAGGCCTTCACATCTCAGTCTATCACATGCCAAAAAGGAAATCAGTTGTTAACCTTGAGTTCCTTTCAATTCTGTCTGGGTGGTTCTATGTGCTGTTCTCATCAACACTGTGGCAACACTAGAAGAGCTTACAACTTACATCCGGCTATATTTTGATTTCTTCCTTGCCTAGTTACACACTACTTTTCACTATGAGAAGAGGAAAGAATTCCTTCTTATGGAATTTATTTGTGTCATATTATTCTTTGATCCTTAGTAAAACAAGTAAAACAAAAAACAAGCAACAAGTAAAACAAAACTTACTAAAATAATAAGTAGATGGTTGGATGATTCAAATCAATGATTGTTGTATTTAATCCACAAGAAACAGGTCAATGATCATTGGCATGTCTTTGCCAGAAACTCATGTTAAGCCCATTTCATTGCATAGTAAATGAGATTAAAGTTTTTCCAGAGAAGGACATGCACAAGAACAGGCTGAGATTACTATATAAACATTGGCTTCCTTGAATAATTCTGTCAACTCCTATAAACACAAACACAAAAATTCATGAAACTTTCAAGATATCCCTACATTACTTATTACCTTTTTTACACAATAGTCATGTTCTAAGGATACTACCTCCAATAAACAACTGTTACGTGATAAACTCACCATGTTCATGGAAGGCTTCTGTTATCTTTGATTCCCTTGAACATTATATTCCAACCTACCTTGTATTCTAAAACCTGAATTAATTTTATGCTTTCCAAGTTCATCTATCCTATGTACCCTCTAATTTCTTGATGTTAATTTATAGATGATATTCTTTCTGGATCTGCATTTCTCTTGGATTTGTCCTTTAATCATTTTTTTTCTGTTTGCCTTGAATAAAGATGTCCAAACATGAGTAAGTTCCATGGACCTTTTCCTTGTTAAGTTCTGTTTGTCATTTCTCTCCCTAGTTTCCTCAACACTATTACCAGACCTTAAGTAAGAAGGGCTTTTCTTCTTAAAATTTCTACTGCATGGCCTGACTTCAGTGGGAGAGAATGCACTTGATCCTGTGGAGGTTTGATGCCCCAGAGAAGAGGGATGCTAAAGGGGTGAGGTGGGAATGAGTCTGTGGTAGGAGAAGCACCCTCTTAGAGGCAAAGTAAAGGGGGAGAGGTTGGGGTTCTCAGGAGACAATATTTGAAATGTAATTAAATAAAATATACAATAATAAAAATTCTACTGGAGTTAACTTTATGTTTATTATCCCTCTTTTAGATATATTTTCATAGATTCATTGATCCAGTAATTATATGTATCATAGTTTATCACTTGTAAGCCAAGAAGCATTTTACTAAGCCTCTTCCACTAAATTCTAATTCTAAGAATATCAAGAATATCATGTAAGCTGCAGTTCATAAAGTTAGTTTGAAAAACTGTGTGTAATACAAGGATGCAGAATATCCTATTGCATTATTTTTGCTTTACTGGTCATCATCCCCAGTGTGAAGGAATTCTATGAACTAAAAAAGAAACTCACATTGAGAAAGCCACACAGCTTGAAGTGTGATCCCACTTGTGCACTGAGTAGAATGTTTTTCAAAGAAAGCAATGACTCATCTCCGGACAAGCACATTAACAAAGAACCACGAATCCTTCATTGTTCAAAGGATATTTTTCAAGCTGATGGCGATAGGGTGGCAGGTTTAGAGATCCAACATTTATACTCAATGTGCTTCTGCCTCAAAACCCATCTTTTATGCTTTTCACTATTCACATCTTACTGCAGTAATAGTCTATGAAACACTGTGAAGCTACCTAAGAATACCAATCCTTTATACTTTATAAAAAGTTGATAAAATATTTTGATGAACTGTTCTCTAGTAAATACATTGTTTTACTATTCTTTATGTATGATGTATATGAATTTGAAAGAATTAAGGGAAACAGCAAAGCAAACGGTTCTCCACACATTATACCAAAAGAGACTTTGTTGTGTATTAAATTTAGTCTAAATAAAATGAAGAAGAGTAATTACTGAATCTAAAAAGGGCCTAAGTAGTATATACAAGTAACATTTTCACCAAATGAGAATGATGGTACTTTTGCTAAGGCCTAGAAAATACACTTTCTCAGGATATGAAAATCCTAAATTATGATGACCTTTGACTTGTGTGCAACAAGGGTTTTATAGAAATTATCTTACAAATTTGGGACTTTATTGATGGCAACAATATTTTTACTATGCTTTCTTAATATTTTTACTATGCTTTCTTATTTTTCTATGCTTTACTCTGGATGTTCTATGACTGAAATCCCACTTTTTGGTTTATTCATCCAATTCTGCTTTGCCAAGAAACATAACGAAGGGCCCTAGACTATACATACTTAAAAGCACTAAGAAATCACTGCTTTGTTAGTATTAAATATATTGTTTCAAATTAGTGAGACTGAGCTCATAAACTACATATCTCCCACAAATAAAGCCATTTTGAACAATTAATGCTTTTAATTTTAACATTAACAAGTTCCATAAATCTCATAATCAAAATTTAATTTTATTTATGTATTTCATTTATTTGTGATGCATACATAATCTTGAGCTGATAAGCTCTACATACTAGACAAGTCATATACTGTAGAGTTACATTCACAGACAATTATTTCTTTCAAAGTCACATACAATGTTTTGTGTAAAGAAATGCAATAAATACAGTATTTCTAAGACGTCTCTTAGAAAAATTATAAACCTAGGTATTTATTCAGTGTACACTAATCATAGATTGTTCTATTTTAATGTTTATATTTAAGATTTATGTTTCAACATCAAGCAATATACTTCCAAACTTATATCCTTAAATATAAGATATTTGTGGAACTATAATTCCTGTGTGTGGAAGTTATCTAATTTACTCAATTGTGAGCAAGCAAATGATATTCAACTAGACAAACACTGCTCTTTTAGCTTAGTTTGTTTTCTATTGTTATAATAAAGACTGACAACTAAAAGTAATCTGTAGAGGAAAGGGTTTATTTCGCTTACACAACCCAGGTTGTAGTTGATCATCAAGAAATCCAGGGCAGCAACTCAAAGCAGGAACTTGGAAGCAGGAATGAAGCAAAGACCATGAAGGAATGCTGCTTACTACTTTGCTCCTTACTATTTATTCAGCCTGCTTTCTGATACCTCCCAGGATTATCTGCTCAGGAATGGAACTACTCACATTGGCTATGTACTCCCACATTAATCATTAATCAAGAAAAAGTCTCATAGACCTTCCTTAAGGAAATTTTATCAATTAAGATAATCCTGTCAGTAAAAGTCCAAGAATGGAGCTATGTGAAAGAAATTATTTTCCCCATTAACTAATTAATTAATTCACTTTACATCCTAGTTGATTTACAACATCTTCTCCTCCACCAATTCCCCACCCCTCACATCCTCTTCCCATCCCTGCATTGTCTTCTCCTCTGAGAAGGTGGATGCCGCCCCTGAGAATTTTCTAAACTTGGCACATCAAGTCTCTGCAGGACTAGATGCATCATCTCCCACTGAGGCCAAAATAGGCAGTGCAGCCCTGGTGATTCCACAGACAGGCAACAACTTCTGTTATGTGTAAAGACAAGAGCCTAGCACGACTGTCCTCTGAGCAGCTCCACCCAGTAGCTGACTGAAATAGATGCAGAGACCCACAACCAAACATTGGTCAGAGCTCGGGGACTCTTTTTGAAAAGTTGGGGGAATGGTCGAGGACACAGAAGGAGCTAGGTCCTACCCAGGAAGAACAACAGAGTCAATTAACCTGGATCCATGGGGCTCTCACAGACTGAACCATCAATTAAAAAGTATATATGGGCTGGAGCTAGCTCTGCCCACCCCCAAACCCAGACATATATAGCAGACATGCAGCTTGGTCTTCATGTGGGTCCCCCAACAACTGAAGCAAGAGAAATTCTTAGTACTTGTGGAAAAACTACAAAAAAACAAAGCAAACAAACAAAAAGCAAGACAAAAGTCTCGTGTCTTAGTCAGGGTTTGTATTCCTGGACAAAATATTATGACCAAGAAGCAAGTTGGGCAGGAAAGGGTTTACTCAGCTTACACTTCCACATTACTGTTCATCACCAAAGGAAGTCAGCACTGGAACTTCTACAGGGCAGGAACTGGGAGGCAGGAGCTGATGGAGAGTCTAAGAAGGGGTGCTGCTTAGTGGCTTGCTTCCCTTGGCTTGCTCATCTGGCTTTCTTATAGAACCCACCCATGATGGACTGGGCACTCCCCCATTGATCACTAATTGAGAATATGTCTTATAGCTGGATCTCATAGAGATATTTCCTCAAGGGAGGCTTCTTTCTCTGTGCTAACTCCAGCTTGTGGCAAGTTGACACACAAAACTTTGCAGTACATCTTATGACATCACTTTCTTTTAAAAACATAGAATTGTTCTAGGAATGTGCTTTTATACCCCTCCCAGATGTAGTGAATAAAAGTGAACTCGTTTCAGATTATTGATTACAGTTGGCTATTGCTATTTCTTTCTTTATATACCTCTATAGAAAATATTATTTTGTGATATGCAGTTTATTCTTGTAATTGTATGCTTTATTCAGGTTATTCCTCTTAAACTGATGCTATAAATAAATTTGACTATTGAATGAGAATTTTGTCTGTTTAATTTATAGTCCCCACACCCAGGTTCATGCCATCAACTATAGCAGTAAACAAAATCACTTTGCAGATGACCTAAGTTTGTGTCAAATTGACAAGACAAAAGGATCATAAAACTAACTAGAAAATCTCCTCACTCTGAGACAGTAATGAGTCATGGAAGACAGTTTGGTGTAAATGTGGAAAAAAATAAGACAGAAAATAAAATCTGATGTTTGGTTGAATCTTCACTAGACTATATATAAATTTTCTTAGATTTTCCCTTAAGTATTAAACTAAATTCATTTCAGTCACTGTCAGATATTATTAATATCTGTACATCAGAAAGAGGGGATCTATATAGAAAGAGGCTTAATCAATAATTAATAAAATCTTTATAGACAACAATGCTTATGTAGAGTCTCAGCAGAATGTTAGAATTCCTTTCAGAGTCTGCAGGTAGAGCCTAGTATTGATGAGCATGATGGATCCCAAAAAGATTTAATACATAAAAACCAAGTGTGGTAAGTATCCTCCTGCCTACTTCATATTACTTCATTTTATTCTTCCTGTATCTGTATTGCTGTCTGTTATTATCAGTAGTGTAGGCCCCCAAAAGCAATTGCTTCATTTACCTAAAAAATAAACAATGATACAGAGAAATAGTAAAATCCCACTGCTATCACTGGTGATGGAATCAGCAAAATGAATTTAGATCTTAATATTTACAAGTAATTTTTTATCTAGTTGTAATTTTTGTTGCCTTTGGTGTGCTAAATCATCTGTCAATACACGATGGTTGTATTTTAGCAGGAGAGGGAAATTTTCATATTTGTAATGAATCTGGAGTTGTTTTGATTTGATAGGTTATGTTGATTCAATGGTTTGAATGGATCTCTTCCAGAGCTAAAATTTTGTTAACATGGTATAATTGAGATATAGTGCCCTTAAGATATACTCATCCCAGGAGAACTCCAGTATCTATTAACAGGATAAAACTTCAAAAGAGGATCCCTGAAGCATTCAGTTAACCAAACCTGAGAAAGCCTTCATCTTCAAGTATTTGTCATCTAAAATTATATGAAAAGAAATTTCTGAACTTCCTTCTGTCTGGAGATATATATATATATTTCAATTTGGGCAAACCTGTAGTTGTACAATCTCATTGGAAGGTAGTTGACTGTTGTTCATTGACAGCAGGCAAAGAGTCTCCAAAATATGTGTCAAGTAGTCTAATAAGTGCTTTCTGGTATACTATGCATTTGAAATGGAGAAATAGCCTTTGTGTGAAGATAATATAATTTTATATAACAGTGCTACCACATCTCTATTTACCATTTTCTCTCCTGGGAAGTGTATCATGAGTTGAAAGCAGAGACAGTTGAAAATGCAGTAGCACATCTCACCTCTCGAAGGCTTTTAACAAGCAACTCAGTTCACTCCAGAATATAGTGGTCATTGGTTTGACCATGCTGCTGACAGTGTCTGCAAATGCTATTCTTTCACAGCCTTGTAGGTCTATCACAAAACATGGCAGGAAATGGTCGAACTACAGAGTTAGCACTCAACAAATACCTATCTATCAAAGCCTAAGCTGCCTCATTGTAAGTCACTAAATATATAGACTTTCAAACTATGCACTCAATAACTTGTCATGTGTCTTATCTCTTAATGACAAATAGTATTAAATTTTATGTTTCAGGAATAGGCTATTGTCAGTTTATATGATTGACATAAATATATATCAAAGTGATCTCATTTTTGAGGGTTTTGCCTTTGGCAATCATGAAATAGAAATTTTCCAAGATAGTATTTGTTTATATTATTATATACCACACTGCTACATATTGTCTACTTCATTATGTTAGATGTTTTTACCTAAAGTTCTATTGAGGGATGTGAATGTCAAGACAGCATTAACTTTGAAATCCAAGCTCATCATTTAATTTTGAGCAACACACTGATGGGACAACTTAATTCATATATCTACCTTTGTTACTGAAATATAGTGATAATAGCAGTATTCTTTACAGAAAAATATATGCCTCTATATGTTTGTGCTACAGCATCAAATACTTTTATTATTTTTCTGAAAATATACCTATTCTTATTGTTATAAGTTTTATTCCATGTTATGTATCATTCATTCCTTACAGCAATTCCTATTACTATTTTGTTTTCTGGAAGAAATAATATTTTATATGGCATGTGTGTACTTTGCTGAGCAAATATTGTCTTACTTTATAGTAAACAAAAGCTATGAAATTAAATTTAAATCAGAGAAAAAATGTAGTGGTTCTAAACTCTACTGTGAGTTTATATTCAGAATAATTATTTAGTCTCTTTGATATTTCCTTATTAATATTGTCAGGAAAGTAAACTTTTAACAAGAATGAAAAGCATACATATATACATATAAATTTTAATTTTAAATAAATTAATATTTGAAATGTTAGATACTAATAAAGTGATTCATTATATATGACAAATAGTAGATTCATTGTGCTGTGGTGGAAAAAGATTAATTTACTCACAGAAAAATCAGCAAATATCTCCACTAATTGATGGACAAAACTTGCATGCAGGTCTATGACTTACAGTGTTTTACTGAAAATTGAATCCTAAAACTTATTTATTAAAATAACTTTTGGGGTTTTATAGTTGGTGTTAAGATTGTCATCTATCATTCCCAGAATTTCAATATTGAGTCACATTTGTTTCTGAAAAGATTATACAAGTCCTGTATCATATGCTTCCATTGAAACAGAATTACATCAATTTTCCCTTTCTGCCATCCTGTTCCTCCCAGCTACCCTTGCTTGAAGTCTCTCATGTTCCTCTCCAACCCTCACATTAATGTCCTCTTTTCTACTGATTGTTTGTTGTAGAAGTTTCAATCCCTACCCAGGGTTTCTATCCTATCTTGATCATTCAATTCTTGGATAAAACACACACAACCTTTTACTTTATACTAAGCCTTACGCAGCACTAGTGCTGGGCAGATATTTACCCTCTAAGCTCTTAGAATCTGCTTTCCTATTGCTAAGCTCGAGTTATTACTTACTTTGCTTCATCTGGGCTGCTTTTAACTTCAGTTGACCAGGCCTCAGGGCCACGTTTATTAATGGCTCACCCAACACATGATGGCTTCTCCTTCCACCTTAACCTTCCTCTCCTCCTGGTTCCTTTCCAACCCCCCAAGACTGGGAACCATAAACACCACCTATGTCTCTTATGCCCAGATATTGGCTGTTGGCATTTTTATTTACCAATAATAAATAACTTGGGAGCAAGGTCATATAGAGACTACATGCAGACTCTCTCTTCTATGAGACAATCAGTCTCAGGGAACCAATATTAGCATTAGAATATAAGCAGCATCAGGCTAACCCACTACAATTGTTACCCATATACTGTATATATGAATACTATATGTGTGTGTATGTGTGTGTGTGTGTGTGTGTGTGTCTAACCCACTACAATTTTTACACATATACTGTATATGTGAATACTATATATATATGTGTGTGTGGGTGTGTATATGTGTGTTTTATGTATGATGTACTGTGTATATGTGTGTACAAATGCATTTATGGCTACAAGGATGACCCCTTAACACTCGACAAAGAATTCTCATTTTCCAATCCATTATTAGCTGCCTATAGTTATTTTTCTAGGAGTAAGATGCTGTAAAATTTAAGCCTTCCATGATAACATATTTATTGATATTATCATTGCTCTACTCTTATTTATGTAACCATTTCTGGAAAAGACTTTTACAGCAGATTTTCTGGTATTATGTCTTGTACAATACTTCTGTTCTTGCTTCCACGGTGCTCACTGAGCCATAAAAGCATTTATTCGCAGCAACTGGAGATTCTTACAAAAAGCAAAACAAAACAAGAGAAAACAAACAAACAAAAACCCAAAACAAGACAACAGAAATCAATGTAATGATCAACAGATTGTGGGGAGCCCAACCGCAATGGATTCATGTTCCTCTAGTTTGTTTGTAAAGAGCTTTTAGTTAGTGTCTTGATACCTGTGTTAACATCAGCAGGCAAAAACATACAACAAAGATTGTTTTTACTTCATCAATATTAAAAACCATTGTGGCAGAAAGAACACTGTAAATGGAATAAAATAAGTCCAAGCAAATTCTTCGCTACTGAAGATTCCTGAATCTTAGTAAGTTAGTAACTGTAAATTTGCTACTGCTATGAACTCTAATGTAAATATTTGTGTTTTCTGATTGTCTTTGGCAACCCTATGAGAGGGTTAGTCAATCTCCAAAGGTATTGGGATCCATAAGTTGAAGACATCTGTTTTAAAATGTTGCTGAGGGAAGTATTTGAAAAATCAGCAAGTGGCTCTGCTAGCTCCCAGGCAATCACCATGTTCCCGCTCTATGTTCTCATACTAACGGTGACTGAGGCGCCAGCCTGGGAGCACTGGCCATGGCTCCATGAGACATTAACATGGCTTGGCTGCTGTCTCTGCCAGTCAGCTCTGTGGTGTCTAAGCATGGCTCTTGAGCCAACTCTACCACGCTCATAATGCTCAGCTCAACCACTAACAATATCACTGTACCTGGTAGAATGAATATTCTTAATGCTTAAGATTATCCAATAGATTTATATATTTGCAAATGCTCAATACACAAGATGCCCACACAATCAGAATTGTTAACTTAATATCTAACCCTTTGATATGAATAACTACCCGAGACTCCTAGAGACACACATGTCTTCCTCTATCTTGCTTCCTTCTTCTTTCCCTCCTTCTCCTTACTCCTCCCTTCCTCTTCCTTCTTCTCCCCACCTACCTCTTTTCTATCCAACGGCAGAGCTCTTGTCACATTAAAATGTAAGGAATTCTTATGATTAAGAATGCATCATGTTGGAGTTCAAGGTGAGTTTGCAGAACAAATTCCAGGGCAGGCAAGCTTAGACAGCGAATGAGTTGGAAAACAGAAAGCTGGTGATAATGTAATAGAACAAGGGGCTCCTGCAAGCAGCAGAGCTCAGCAGCTTTGGCCATGTAGCTCTGGCTTTGGAGTCAAGAATAGAAGAGACTACTGGGACAATTGATATGGTTAGCTGGAACTAAGAAATTAGTGGTGATTAAGAAGAGACCAGCATGACTGAGGTAAAATCTTCTGGGAAGTGCTTTCTGAGATCACAAAGAAGCTGTGTTCCAGAGATAGCCAAGATTGTACCTTGTGCTGCAACTGGACTTGGTAATGTGTAAGAGTCACCAGGTGGTACTGGTTTTGTAGACATGAAGAAGTCATGAAGGACAGCTGAGGCTTGGTACTATGAGAGGCCATGGAAGGCCACTGGTGAAGGTGCAGCCTCAGTTGCAGTTGATGGCCCAGGACTGGAGGGGTCAAGCATAGAAGTTGAGGCTTAGAACCATGAAGAGAGCCTATGAGAGGCTATTGATGAAGCCTGGTTGCAGCAGAGTATTCCAGCAAATTGGAGATGTCACCACCAAGAACAATAGTAGCAGTGGAGGGGAGTCAACCAGAGCCTAGAATGCTACAGATGGCAGAGCTGGAGAAGTGGCCCACACCATTTGGAGGAGCTTAGCTCACGTGTGGATCTCAGACATTGGAACAAGAAACTGTAAAGTTGAAGCTGCTTTGGATACCCCAAGATGTTCAAGATGCCAGAGCTATGGGATACCTGCAAAGGAAAGCTACTAAGAAGGGGTGGAACCAGCCCAAGAGAATGAAGTTTGTTGCTGCTGAATCACAGATCTGCCAACAGCAGTCACCAAGTATGAAAGGAGTTGGAGATCTGAAGAGTGCTTTGACATTGGGCATGGAGATGAAGAGTTTGGAGTTTGCCCAGATGGTTTTCTGTGTTGCTTTGGTCCAGTATTGTCTCACCATGAATCATGATGCTGGAGGTCTATTCTCCTCTCAGCTACATAAATCTGACTGGTTGCCCAACATAGCTGTGGGACTCGCTCATTAAGGATTGGTGTGTGATCTGAAGGAGAACGGTGCCGGGGCAGCATTCACAGAGAAGTCACTAGAAAACACCCCTGGCAGACATCGTGAAACCACAGCGCAGTCCACACAGGAAGCCCTAAGGAGCCAAACAAATATGGAGCAGAATGGAAGGGATCCGATTTCTGGAATCCTCCCCAGAGTCTAAGCAATACACTGACAATAAAGGAAAAGGTAAAGATGGTGGCACGGAAGTCCAGAGCATGGGCCTCTGGAAGTGTGAGAACACTTGGCAGTGAAAAGGTAAAGATGGTGGCACAGAAGTCCAGAGCATGGCCATCAGAAGAGCACTGATTCTCAGGGTAAGCAAGGTGGAGCCTCCAGAGGAACCAGAATGCTCTCCTCGGTGGTACAGACTGATGGTCACTGAAAAGGCCTCCCTCTGCAGTACAGATCCTGCAGAATTATTGACTTCGTGAATGTGGGGCAGTAGAATGCAACAGATTGAGAGACAAAGTGGCCTTGGTCTTCCTTGAAGCCCTTAACAGTCACTTACCACAGGTTTCTGCACCTGACCTAACAGGTTCATGTCTGTCAGGCAAAACTTTCAGAACAGACCGTGCTGGTGAACTTAGCATACCACCGGCTTCTTCCAGCCCTCAAGCTAAGGCCGTGGCCTGACAGCACCTGAGGACTGCGTAGCAGTTCACTTTGCTCTGAGATATCCAACCCACAGGATGTCCCTGCCAATCTACCTAGTAAATAAATGCACAGACTTCTGAAAAAAAAAAAAAGAATGCATCATGTTTTAAACATTGGATTGAATTTCAGACCTAAGAATTTATGTGACTTTAAACCAATTACTAATTTTGTTACTCCTTTTGTCAATATTACTACTACTGATATTATGTTTGAAATTCAAAAGGCATTTAATTAAAAGTAGGAACAATAATGAATTAGTTCTGGTAGAAAAAGTACCTTGCATTTGTATGAGTGTTGCACCTGTTGATAATAAATACGATAGCTTAGGCAGGAAATAGGTTCTGGAACATTCTGTAGGCAGAAATGATTCCAGGCTAATGCAAGGCAGGAGATCCACCAGAGATGATGTGATGAGACAGACATATGATACCTGAGCACAAGTAACCAGTCACAGAGCAGAATGTACCTTAGAATAAATGTGTTATTGTAACTTATGACCTAGTAAAGAAGAAGTTAGCTATATGGCCAAGATATTTGTTAATATGTTGTGAGTTTGAGTCCTATTTCTGTGAGCATGGGGCTGGGAGGAAGAATGACCTAACTTCTACAATTTCTGGAGTTTATCGCCTTTACTTGAAGAGATAAATTATCAATTTGACGAAGAGAGTCATTTTAACAGAGTGTCCTTTGGGTATTTTGATACCATTGATTTATTGTAAACCAACTACCACATTATTAGGAAAATGTATCACATTATCAAATGTTGACACATCAAAATTATGAGTATGAATACCAATACTGATCAAAACACAAGAGTCATTTTCATCACATGTTGTTAAACAGGTAGAAAGACAACAACAAGAAACACACAATAGAATGCATGCAGTGATGCCAGCCTTGGCTTCACACACAATAGAAGGCAAAAGGCCTTCTGAAAACAGTCTAAGATATCATATTTGAAAATACATTGTAGAATACTTTATGATAACTTTATTTTCACAAAAGGACTTTAATGTTGCCAAAATGTGGTATGTGCAACTGGGCATCTCATGAGCTTAGGAAATATATCTATTGTATCAGAAGTCTTACTGTTTATGGAACTGTCAGTGCCTTTTCAGAAAAAAGATCTTTGTCTAAGACTTAAATTATCTACTTAATCAATTTTGATTGCTAAATTCTTTGTAGTCATGGTTAAACAAATGACTTCCTGTATCACCTCAATGATAGTTAATACAATACTAATTTTGCCCTCAGACTCTTTAAAAATCTGTAGATTTGAAGTTCACCAGCTCCTGAAGTCTATTTGAAAACAGAGAATGAAGTTGTCAGGCATGTGCACAAGTGACTGTGGAGGTGTGCCTTCCACTCTTTGGACACAGAGCTGTCATCATGCCCTTCTCAAGCACACTTTCACCTGCATGAACACACTCATGCATTCATCAAACTTATGTCTTGAAACATTTTTGATAGTACTCATTCCACTTTCAGCCACCTGTCAAAACAACTGCTTAATTAGGTTAAGCTGTCTGGCTTTGTGAAAAGGTTTACTGTGCTCAGTTGTCCCCGTCATAAAATTAATAGTTTGACCAACTTCTAAGGAGACAGATTTTTGCACTCTCGAAAGTCAAATTAAATCCACCTTTGCCAAACAGGTGATAAAAACACTGTGTCTGAAAGTTTGAAAGCAGCACTTCATTTATTATAATCTTTCGAGTGCCAAAGTACAAATTAGGTAGAACTGCAGCTGCGAGAGATCCCGAGTTACAACATACTGCTCTTGTGACCCTCTTAGCAGGCAGCCAACTACAAGATGACAAACGGAGGGAATGACCGTACCCAACCCTGCATGGTCAAATTCTCAACCAAATTCACAATAAGCAATGAATCATTCATTAAATTAGTATTACTCACACTCAATTACTACCAGTCACAGCACTTAAGGGCATGATTCTCATGGTGTTTCTCCGACCTCTTTTCGTCATTAAACCCTGGCAAGTGTAGAACTCCTCTAAAGTGCATATAATTTCATTCAGGTCTTGCTATAATGGCAGCAGAACCAACATTCTTCTCAATGAAGTCAACATGTGATTCATGATCCCAGAGATTATTAAAGGTGTGCTAAGTCTGCAAAATGTTTTTAAATTTTTATTTGTGTGTGTGGACACCATGGGAGACAGGTTTAGATTTAAAAGAAACCTTTCAAGTTCTCTCTGTTTGTAACATGGGTCCCGGAGAAAGGACTTGAGTTTTTCAGTTAGCTAAGAATGATCTATGTATCTTCTTGACTTCCATATGGTAAAATGTATTGCAATTTGCCATAAGATATAACTCAACTTTTCTGGAACAGTACATTATTTTGTTATAAACCATTATTTTTGAAAAGTGGTGATGTGTGGAATATATTCTGAAAATGAAAACCCTGACTATAACTGACACACGTTAGACATATAGTATCTGTAGATCATTTGCATTACATATTTTACCCGTAGGATAGTAACATAAAGAGTTATATTTTCAAATGTGTCTGGTATTTTTTGAAAAAATTTAAATTCTTAGAATTCAGAAATTGAAAAATGTTAATAAGATATGTATGGATATATTGTTATAATGCATCACCTAGTTATATAAAATTTTAGAGTAGAGGGCTTAAATGGAGGTTGGAGGAAAAGGTATAGGAAGCGTTGAAATTAGAACAGGGAAGAAGGTAAATGATATAATTATAAAAATGTTAATATTTTAAGTCGTATTATAAGTTGTTTTTAATGCAAGTTGCCAAAGTGAACCTCTTACTCCAGCATTTTATTATTCAACTGCACAAAAATTTACTCCTTAAAAATATTGAGAAAATTTATTTTAATGACTTTAATGAAGGTAACATGATTGAACAAAATTTGACTGAGTCTTTTTGCATTCAGCTTTGACCTTTCAGTACATTTGGATGAGGTTAATATTTTAAAAAGTCAAATGGGTTTTGCAATAGACTCCACAATCAAGAGAAGTTTGATAAAATTTAATGATCTAGGATATATTTTGATGGATATAGTTGCAGAATGAGAAAGAACAAGTCAAACAATCTAGATAAAACGATACTAAAGTTTTACTTTTAATCTATCTCTCACATAAACATCAAATACTTTTATGTTTTTCACATAAAATCAAACTTGTTTACAATTTGTTGTCCTTAATTTTGTGCTTAGCAAACATAACTCAACTTTGAAAAGACATAGACCATTTTGAGGTACTTCTTTTTAAATCTAATTTAGTACTCTTAGATGATTTCATGTTAATGAATATGCACAATCAGCCAGTCTTCAAAATTTTTATTAACCACTTTCTTTGAACATAAAACTTTGTTGGAATTTGTGACAATACAGGGCCTCTAGAAAATATCGGTATCCATCCAGTCTTCCATTTCCTGTTCTTTTGCTCTTGTGAGGAGATAATTAAGAAATGCTGATTTGAAATACATTCAAACATGCCTCCATGTTGCTCTCAATCAAATCTTTTAGGGTATAGCACATGAACATATATGGCCTTCTGATAATAGACCCTGACTTTTTTCCCCAGACAATAATTTCTCCTATTGACATCATAAGAATTTCAATCATTTCCAAACCTGTTTCCATATGAAAACAAAAACCCTCATGACTTAAATATAGATGTAAACACATGACAATTAAATGTAAGCAGAAAATCTTGACTGATGCCTTTGACACTTGAAATACTCTTTAGATGATATGTAAATTGTTGTATCTTCTACTATTTCTAAGATAACTTAAAATATGGACATGGAATGTGCTCATGAGTTCACTTCACTCCTGAGGGGTATTGATAATTGGTGATCTCTAGAAGAGAGAGAGTCAGTTTTAGTTATAGCTATTGTAATTAAGTCTGTCTATCATCCAGTGAATGGTTCTACATATAAACACTTATTGGCAACATCAGGTGAAGCCGCTGGGTTTAAAAAGGAGCACATGAGCTCTTTTACCGAGACCCGCCAACATGGGCCGCGTTCGCACCAAGATTGTGAAGAAGGCGGCCAGGGTCATCATAGAGAAGTACTACACGCGCCTGGGAAATGACTTCCACACCAGCAAGCGCGTGTGCGAAGAGATCGCCATTATCCCCAGCAAGAAACTTCGGAACAAGATAGCCGGCTATGTCACGCATCTGATGAAGCGGATTCAGAGAGGTCCTGTGAGAGGTATCTCTATCAAGTTGCAGGAAGAAGAGAGAGAGAGAGAGGAGAGATAATTATGTTCTTGAGGTCTCAGCCCTAGACCAGGAGATCATTGAAGTAAATCCTGACACCAAGGAAATGCTGAAGCTTCTGGACTTTGGCAGTCTCTCTAACCTTCAGGTCACTCAGCCTACAGTTGAGATGAATTTCAAAACACCACGTGGAGCTGTTTAATCTGTTATGCCATATTTTCAATAAACCTGAAAAAACAAAAAACAACAACAACAAAAAAGGAGCACATGAAACTGTGTGAGGAAAATAGTTTAATAAGATCAGAAAAACTGTATGATACTTTCTTTAGTAGGGGTAGATTTTGTTAATATATATATATATATATATATATTCCCTTATATATGAATATATATAAGTGTATATACATATATATAAAGGTATGTATATACACTATATATGAATACATTTTATCTATACTTATACACATATACGTATGTGTGTGTGTGTGTGTGTGTGTGTGTGTGTGTGTACAGTGATGTCTATTCTTGGTTACTAACTTGACTATGTCTGGAATGAACAACAATGTAGAAATGAGAGCACACCTGTGATCGGGATCTTGATGTTGGAAGGCATCTTGGCTTTAATATGGATCTAGAGGCTAGAAACACAGTCTTCTGATCAAGATCTTGAGGTGGAAAATACATCTCTTTAATTCTGATCTTGAGGCATGAAAACACAATTTTAATGTGTGCCACAACTTCTGCTGGAAGGCTAAGGACAATGGAAGAGGGAAGGTTTTGTTCTTTGCCTTGCTAGAACATACATCCCTTCAGTGGCATTGGAGCCTACTTCCTCAGGATTCCAGCATGACACATCTAACATTGTGGAACTAGGTAACTACTGGATACTTGGACTTTACATGCACACCTAGCTATTGTTGGATTAGTTGAATTGAAGCTATTAGTTATTCCAATAAATTCCCTTCTAGGAGAATATCTATATCTATTCTCTCTGTCTCTCTGTCTCTGTCTCTGTCTCTCTCTCTCTCTCATAGACATAGACATAGGTTAGATAGATAGAGATAGATATATAGATATGTTAAGGAATAAGTAATTAAAATAGAGTTTTGAGATAGCTCAATTGGTAAACTGGTTTTACATGCAGAATGACTTGAGTTAAATACCCAGGACTTACATATAAAATCCTAAAAGTCTAATTTTGTAACATATGCCTATAACTCTAGTGTTGGAGATCAGAGATAGCAGATCCTAGAAGCTCAATGGCGAACCTACTTAGCTAGAACAGGGAATTTCAGGTCAAGTGATAGATACTTCACAAATAAGTTAGAAATTAACACACGAAGACACTTCATATCCTCCTCTGACTCTCACATGTGTAACTTTCACATGCATACCCTTATATATATATATGCGTATGTACATATATCATATATACACACATACATAATAAATCTATTAAATAAATTGAAATAGGGAGTAGCTATCCTGTAGAGTTGCTAAACTAATGTCAATTTTTTTCCTAAAAGAAATTTGAGATGGATGTATTTCCCTTCCAGAAGGAGAGTTGGTTTATACCTTAGAGTTGTGTTCATTGAGGCATTGGCCACACTGACATGTTGTTCTGTGTTCTGTAGAACACACAGACCTTAATACCTCAACTACTGTGGACTTAGGGAATCAAGGTAGCTGTGAATTGGAGACTGAATGGATGTGTGTGTAAAGTGACATGTCTAATAATTACTAACCTGGAATCAGCTTGTACCTTGGAATGTTCATGAACCATCAGCCCCACAGTATTTTCTACTCTTGTTCACATGAATTACTGGATTCCTTTTCTGTCTTCACATCGTTTCTCAGAAGAACCTAATCTTGACCCTCTAAGTACGTACAGTATTTATTCAGAGTTCAGGATCTTAATCTGACTTTGCTTGGAAATTTCCCCCAGGAACCACTGTTAAAGAAAATCATTTAGTAAAATTGAAACAATAAAACCAGATATTTACACAAGCTCTTTGCAGTATAATACTCTCATTAGGGATTCAGAAGCATCTTTCTAGCCCCAGACGGGAATTCTAAGGTTCCAGAAAGGATCCCAGAGCTGAAACAGCAATAAGCAATTCAGATTGATCATGGACTGTTAACATCTGAAAAAAAATATATAAAAGGAATAAAAGAAACATGTTCGTGTTTGGGGGTCGTAGTGAAATAGTAGATGTAATTAAAATGCAGCCAGCTAGATTCCCCAGACAGTCTGGATTCAAAGTTGTAGTGGGATATAATTTAGCAATCACAGCAATGCTGTCCAGCGGCTTTTCCCGGCTGTTTGTGATATGTGTATGTGTATCGTCCTGATGGTGCCCTGGTGGTCTATTTGTTGGAGGTCTTTTTGTTTTTGTTAAGTATGCATTTTGGCATGATCTCTACCTCCCTGGTTGGTTCATTCACCCTAATTATGATCACCTGATAAAAAGTGGAAGCGACACTTCCAAACCTCTATTCCAAACAATCCTAATAACCAGGAAGCCCTGCCATTTGTCTAATTTAAATAAGAAGGCACACTTTACAGAAAGGAAACCAAAGCAGCCTGTCACAGAAATGCCTTCCAACCAGTTTCTGTTTCTGCTCAGTATTCAACATGGTCTTTTCAGCAACAGGCAGTTATAATAAGGGTTAAATGATCCTCTACTTTTTTCAAATGGAAGTCAGATTTAGAAGGTGTTAGGTTCTTACAGAACTGTTAAATTCCTACAACTAAACAGGCTTTTAATGCGTAATCATGAAATAGCTCAAAAATGTATTTGGCTTTGGAAATATTAAACGAAAATCTACAGGGGTGCTTTGTTATTTTTAAAACGACTTAGAAAACACGGCATAGAAAACAGCTAATGCATTCAATTCCATGGGATCCTTTTCAAAAAGACGGGTTAATAACTGTATAATATTGTCATGACTATAGAATATATGGTAATTGTGATTGCCTAGTATTACCAAGCAAAGGCTCACTATTGACACCGAGATAAAAGGCTAAGGATGACAGACTGGGAAAAACATCCTAGAAACAGCAAAATCTGACAGTCTACCATAGACTCATTTATTTTTTATTATTCTTTTACAGTAAATATATAAGGCTATATCCAAAACCCTTCTCTAAGCAGGTGCTTAGGAATTATGGAAATAGCATTGTTTTGAGATCACATCTTAGTTTCTTCAGCTTGAAGACAAACAAACAAACAAAAACCAGTTAGGCAAACAGAAAAAGATAATCTTGAAAGAGGAGTCTATGGAACTATGGAGTTTGCTGAAGTGTGAACTTACCACAGAGCAGGCAGGGTCTGTGGTCCCTCTGGCTTCTGCTATAGTGGGGCAGATTGAATGTGGTAGTCAAGCAGCCTGAATCCCTTACGCCCTTCCTATTGCTTCTCAGTTTTCTATTAGCAAGATGCCCTTATTTACATTAATTGAATTGTTACAGTGAAAGGATGAGAGGTGACCCAGCAGTGATGAGAGAAAGCCTGGACTTGATATCAAACAGGACAGAGCTACAGTCTCTAGCTGCCCTAAGAGAACAATCGTCTCAAGTTCCTCATATCACAGAGTTAACGAAACAAATCAAAAGTATACTTGTTTTAGAAGAAGAGTCATTAGTTATTAGTCATTTGAGGAGTCCAGATGATGACACTATTTTTCTAAGATGAAAATTAAACCGGAAGTGTTAAAAGAAAAAAAAATTACCTTTTCTTGGCCCTGTGTATCTTACCAAATGTCTGTGGAGTAGTGTATCTTCTAATCATAACTATAGACATGTTTGTGTCATGTACTTATTTGTATCAACTTGTGAGACCCCTGAAATTAAATGTCTTTGTTCCTCACAAAAGTTCAAACAACTGAAGCAGTCCCTTAGCCTGCTGTGGGTTGTTTTTCTACAAATGTATGTTCATATGAGTTTCAATTTCTACATAAAGTATCACATGCTCCTACATCATTCAAGCGAGCATAACCACTTCTTTTTCCATTTTCTTTCATTTAGTTTTCCCCTTGTATTGAAATAGGCATTTTTCTCATGCAATATATTCTGATGGGTTTCTCCATCCTCTACTCCTCCCGTCACACTCCTACCTCCCCTCCTCTATGCGTCGACTCTCTTTCCGTCTCTCATTAGAAAAAATGAAAAGAAAACAAATAAACAAACAAACAAACAAAACAGGTTTCAAAGACATAACAATCAACCAAAACAAAATAACACAATAAAATAAAATCATCATATCAAAATTGGACAAGGTCAAGCAACAAAAACAAAAGAGCTCCAAGAGAAGGAACAAGAATAAGGACGCATTTGTTCACACAGTAAACAGCCCCATAAAAATACTAAACTGAAAACTATAATAGATTTGAAGAGAATCTGGTGCAGACCCATGCAGGTGCTTGTGCTTATTGTTTTAATCGCTGTGAGTTAGAGCTTTACATCATTGATTTAGAGAGCCTTGTTTTCCTGATGTCCTTCATCCCCTCTGGTTATTACATGCTTTCTCCTTCCTCTAGCACAGAGCTCCCCAAACTCTGAGGAAGGGATATTAAAGAGACATCTCATTTATAGCAGTGTGTTTCAAGCTCGCTCTCTCTCTCTCTCTCTCTCTCTCTCTCTCTCTCTCTCTCTCTCTCTGGAATGTCTAGTTATGGTTCTCTGTATTTGTTCACATCTGTTGCAGGAAATAGATTCACTGATCTATGAATATAGAATATGATTAGGTGTCATTTTATTATTACTTTTTCTAGAGCAGTACTACTTTTGGGAGGGTTGATTTATTTTTTGTTTGTTTGGGTTTTTTTTTTTTAACCTTGTTGTCTCTGTGCTATCTAGGCTATCTAATCACTGGTTCTTCATCACACAAACAGTATTCGGTATGGGTTTTAACCATTATGTGGCCTTATTAAAATCAGACATTGATTGATTACTCCCACATACTTTATGCCACCGTGAAAACCGCATGTTTTCTAGGCAGGACAGATCATAGATCAAAGATTCTGTGTGTCTGCGTTGGTGTTTATATCTCCTTTTTGGAAGCTCAGAGAATACCTTCCCAAACCAAAGACACTAGAATATAGGGGTAAAGGTTCTATATATATATCTGTATGGTGTGTGGGTGCTGCCTTCAACAATGGGACATTGCTGTCTGTTTGCAGAAAGCAACTTACTGTCTTGCCAACAGCCAGGGTTGTTTGGAGATTTTCATTGCACTCCTTGACCAAAAACTCAGTTGGATATAAGCCAGTTCCAGCACTAGAAACTTCATTTGATGATAAGCCAGCTGAGGTTCTGGCTTTCTCATCATTGGGAGACTTCACTAGGTCACCTTCATATATTTTAGGAAGTTTCCAGTGTCCTAGATGTCCAGACCACTCCTAAATTTTCTCTCTCTCTCTCTCTCTCTCTCTCTCTCTCTCTCTCTCTCTCTCCATTCCTTCCCTCACTCTCATGGTCCTTCTCCTAACCCAACTGATCCTCTTATTACTACCACCCTGCACTCTCCCCACTCCACCCATACAATCTCTTTCTGCTTTCCAGAGAGAACCATGCGTCTCCCCTTAACTCTTCTCCTACACCTAACCTCTCTGGGTCTATGGTTCATAAAATGGTTATAATTTATTTGATGGCTAATATTCACATATAAGTAACTATATACCATATTTATCTTTTTGGGTCCAGGTAACTTCACTGGGGCAACTTTTCCTAGTTTCATCTATTTGCCTACGAATTTTCATGTCTTTTTTTAATTGCTGAATAATAATTCATTCTTTAAATGAACCACATTTTCTCTGTCCATTCTTCTTTTATGGTTGTTTCAATTTTCTGGCAAATGTCCTTGTCTTAGGATGAAGCATGAGGACTCAAAATCCTGTACTTTGTACTCAGATATCTCAATATCAATATGTAGACATTGAAGGATGACAGGACCTCAGCTATTCCTCTACCCAAGATCACATTGGGTTGGTTCTCTCATAGATGGTGATGCTGAAATATAATTTTTTCCTACTTCATTTGGGCCTTATAGACACTTAAAATTACTTTTTCTTCTGATGTCACTAGATCCTCTTCCAAATGGAGAAATTGCAATTGGTGTGTGTGTGTGTGTGTGTGTGTGTGTGTGTACATTTGGTGTACAGGCAGAAGGTGAACATAGGGCATTATTCTCATTTATTTTTATCCCTGAGGCAGTGTTTTCATTGATCTGAAACTTGGTCATTCAGTTAGCAAGGCTGCCTAGTGAGCTGCATGGATCTACATGTCTGTGTCTGTGTCCTCCCAAGTTTACAAATACCTGCCTCCATTCACTGTGGGAACTGCTACCCTGGAACCACGTGGAGTTGGATGGAGCAGAAGTGGGGTTAAGTGGTGAACAAGAATGGGGTCAAGTTTTGTCCAACCCTAGAGCTCTCATTTAGAGAGTAGTAGGAGTGAGGACCACTCCCTCTCCAGTCTTGGTCCTGCATGCCCCAGCACAGGTAAGTAATCCTGTGTCCCCCAAACTTTTCCCTGACCAGAGGAGGTTATGAAGTTGCAGCCAGGTTTAAATTTCTATCTTCTTATAAGGTCATGGTCAGCAAGCCCCTGAAATTCTTCTTTATGCAAAAATGGCATTCCCAGCACCTTAATCACAGCCAATGATGTACACTCACTCTCAAAGACTCTATCCACTACCCCAAAACTTCAGTAGCTTTTGTTCCCTCTAGTTAAACAAGCTACTTATTGAAGCCTGCTTCCCAAATTGTCCATTTTTTGCCCGGAGTTAACTTTGCCTAGAAGGTTAAGGGAATCAGATTTCATAAATCAATTCACCACCTTTTTAAAAAAAGTGGATACTAGGGGTTAAATCCTTGTTTTCGAATTTGCATGATAAATACTTACTGAGTCAGTTATCCCCCACACCCAAAAAGCTCCATATTTGTGTTCCAAATAAACAATTTCATCAGTCTTAGACATTATCAGATCTTAACACATTGATTTTTTTTAAAAAAAATACTTTTTGACTTAATTATAAAAACAGCATGTGGTGATCACATAACACCACTCTTTATGTTCAGTGTTGAAGTGAATAAAATGACCATATAGCTCTATGAAACTCTGACATCACATTTATTTTTGATCCATTATAACTCCCTAGTTTCTCAGCAAAATGTTGAGCACATGATAAAAGGTAGGCCTAAGAAATTTAACCTTTTCCAGGCTTTCTCCTTTGATCTTCCTGTGACATTAAGTCATGGCATTTTCTCCACTTGATTTTGAGGAAGTGGAGCCTTATCTCAATATGTTGCCTAGAGGAAGACACACACATTTAAACTTTTCTGGAAATGTATCCTGCTGGCATTTCTTGTTATAGTTTTTAATCTTTCCTGCTTTTCTAATATTAAAATCAAGGTAGTTGGTTTCTCTGTTCCCATAACCCAGATTTAAATTCAGTGTCTTCCAACTAATAGAGATAGGGTAAACCATGCTATTTAATATGACGGGCGTTTGAGAGTTCTTATATAGTGGGATCCAAAATGGGAGGTTTGCAAACATATGTTTAAACTTTCTTAGGAAATACATTCTAAGGAAATCCCCTTCCTGGTGATGAACAGACAATGTTTTGCAGGTTCCTTTTAGTGTGGCAATTCTTGTTTAAATGTATCAAAGAAATGGAATCCAACAAGACAGATTAACCTTTTGTTTAATTTAGAAAACTTAGACAAGGCTCAGGCCTAACACTTGGTGTCCAAGGATTAGATAATGGACCACAAATGACAAGTATAATCCCCCCATTTTCAAATAGAATTTTCACTGTTACTACAATAATCAAAGTTCCCCCAAATTAAAAATTTTAATCTGTAATTAGCAGCTGAAGTCTGCTTAGTTGTAATATAGCAATTCATAGGCATGTTTGTTTTTAGTCAGACTTAAAGTGATCAAAGTTAATAAGTACAGACGTAAGCCCACCATGTGCTTTCTGATGGTATACACTAACAGGGGCATAACATTTCTGTGGTATTCAAATGTCAGGAATGCAAATGTGAATTTAATGATGAGTACACATCAAGAAATCTCCAAATGAAATGACCTATATAATGTATGTTCTGTCCTCTTCTAAAGTCATGAAAGATAGAGCATCCCTGGCTTTCAGGAGGGGAGACATGGCAAATAAATGTAAGGTGGGATCATGGACTGTTTTGCACTGTGGGGAAACACAACATATTAGTAGAAAATGAGCTAATGTAATTCAGGTCTTTATAACTTAATTGTGTTATTTACTTTGTACTTTCTCCGATTGGACCATTATAAATGTAGCTGTACAAACATTTCTCCATTTGGACTGCTGGAAAATAGGTATAAAGGAACACTTTGCATATTGTTTGCAACCTGAAATGATTTGAAAATGAAAGTTGTAAATTTTGCTAGGTTTAATAAAGGGTAGTGATCACAACAGACATATGAAAGTGATAACAGCAAATTTAGGAAATAACTAGTGTGATTTAACTGGCTACTATTAAGCAGAGGAATATAGTATTAAATGGAACTCAGCAAAGACGCTGTGAGAAGTTACTCAACCTAATGTGCTGCTATAGAGTCAAGTCGAGGAAAATATAATTTTCAGTGTATAAGAGTCTATAAACTATGTTGAATCTGCAAACCTTTGTTTTAAGGAAAAGAGGAGAAATGTGTATAAACCTCCACATCACTAAGACAAAAGCAGTGAAATTTATATATTTCCCAGTGTATGAGAAAAGCTACTTAGGAATCAGTGGAATGGTTCAGCAGATATAAAGAGACTTTCCACCAAGCCTGAGTAGTTGGCGTCTACCAATCCCTGAAACCTATATGATGCAAGAAAAGAACCAACTTCTTCTAGTTGTCCTATCTCTTACACAGAGATGCCTTAGCATGTGTGTACCTACACACATACCCACTCATACACACGCAAATAAAGAAAGGCAATTGAAAATTATAAAGAAACCTTCAGAATATTATAATGTATCAGTACTTTAATTTTTAAGAACTTTCAAGTATCCTGTAAACAGGTAAAGGTGGCAGTTAAAATAAATGTTTTATGTGCATGGTAACTATAAGATTCTCATGTGATATTCTAAAAAAACGAACACATAAATCTCAGAGTGGAAATTTTAATCATCAGGTCATTTGTATGCTCTAAGATTCATAATATGGGAAATACTTCACATGTATCCATTGGTGATAGAAAGGATACTATTTTCTCCAATTTTATATCCTTCCAGTTGGTGCATCTAAGTATATATAAAATGAAATACTCTATCAGGATATTCAATTTGCATGGGCCATTTGATCAATATTACCTTTGCTGGGGAACAATCTATTGAGCATTATGTATGTGAAAAAAATGAAAAAAAATCAACTTTCTCAGCAATCTACCTAGTATGTCCTAGGAGTCAGAATCTCTCAATCTCCCTGGCAGTCAGAGGACACATTCTCCTATAAACATGAGTGTTTCTGCATTATATGTATTATCATTTAGTATGATGGTTAGTTTTAATTGTCAACTTGACACAACATAGAATCACCTGGGAAGCAAATCACAGTGATGGATTGTACACTAGGAAGGCCTATGTGTGGGGAAGGCTGTCTTAAGTTAATTATTGTAGGAAGACACCTCCCATTGTAGGATGTATCATTCCCTAGACAGAGGGTCTTGACTTATAAAAGGAGAGAAATTCAAGTGAGCTTGAATGTATTTGGTTCTTTCTACTCTAACTACATATGAATGGACCAGCTGTATGGAGTTCTTAGTCTTAAATCCCCTCCTGTGTTAGACTGTAACCTGGAATTATAAGCTAAGTTACATTTTGTTAATGTGTTTTATCACAAAAACTATTCAGTGTATTGCTTCAGAAGATAGCAACTATTAACTGTGATGCGATCTATCACATTTGGAAATGAAAGTAAGTAAGCATACCTGTAAATTCATATGAAATTGACAACTCAGAATCAGTTGTCTGAGATAACTGATGTGGCATGTGACCTAAAGTGAGTTCATGGTAAGTTGTTTACTTATAGATGGCCTATGACAAACAGTTTAGGCATTGAGGTCTTCACAGTCTAGATTTATTAACTTGCCATGATGACAATGTATGCCTACAGACTTGCTCTACCTCCTCTCATCATCTAAAACAATAGAAAACAAAATTTGTATACACTCCAAAATTTTCTGATAGTCTCCCAACAGTAAATACTTTCCACAGAGATTTCAGTACTGCTCAGCCTTGCTCTCCAGCTACCAGCTTTAAAGATACTTCAAGAACATCACAGTCCTTTAAATACTAGTGTTCCTCCTGCCATTCAACACTCCAGTCAGGTCTTCATGGGGAAATCTTGGTCTATAAGTTGTCATGGTCAGTCTACCTCTTCCATTTGTGTCCCTGTTGTCTGCCCTGAGAAGCAGATGAGATTTTCTTTCGCCGTGCTTAGGGCAATCACATGACCTCTCAACATTCAGCTCTGCCAGAGCTGACATTCAGCCTCTTTACACTGATATTTGATATTGCAAATTGTTTTAGATAATTTCCTCCATGTCAAATAGGAGGTGTAGACACACCAGGGATTTCTGGGTTTTGACCTTGCATGTCATACAGGGTTTCCTGTTGTGGATTAATAGCCTAAAGGAAGAAAAGTGTCCACATTAGGAGGCCTGGTGCCCTTACAAAAATACCAGACTCTTCAAGAATACAGAAGGAAAAACACTTGGTTTTCCTTATTAGGATTACTACTTTAACACCCTATAACTAACATTACTTAGCCAACTGCACTTTAATAAGCTATGATTACTCTCAGCAGTATGGCTTTACAGAATTATTGAATGAAAAAAATACTTTAGTTAAAATTTATAATCCAAACTTTTCTGGTACAGACGTGTTTTAATTTTTTTTCTTTTTAGCTTTTGAGGTTATAATATAATTACATCATTTCCCCTTTCTGTTTCCTTTTCCTCACTAACAGCCCTTGCATGTAACTCCTTCTTTGCTGCTCTCTTTCAATTTATGTTTTTTTTCCTGTAACTGTTTTTACAATTGTGTGTGTGTGCATGTGTATATATGTGTGAGCATGTATGTATGTGTGTTTATATTCCTAAATACATAAATACAACCTGCTTACTCTTCATAATGTTATTCTGTTATGTGCATATATTTTCAGAGCTGACCACTGGGTATTAGATAACCAATTTCTGGGTTATTTCCTAGAGAAAACTTTCTCTCACCCTCAGAATTCCTTAGCCCTCTGTAGCTATTTGTCTAGGGTTGAGGCCTAGGGAGCTTTCCTGTTTCTATATTAGCATGTGTATTGGTAGCATCCTTTTCTAGGCTATGTTCAAGTAGTCATGTTAGACAGACATCATGAGTGTAGCTTCTGAGACTCCTAGAAGACACGTTCTCCCAGGAAACTTTCTGTTCTTTTAGCTTTTAAAGGATTTCCACTCCTGCCCTTCCACCATGAATCTCTGAGCCTTGATATCGGAGTTGTGAATGTATCAATTGGGACCAGGTATAGCATCTTTGCATTTTAATAGGTTGTAAGTTTCTGTAGTGCTCTATCTTTATTGCAAAGAAAAGTCTCTAGAGATTTTCTTTTCTCCAAAGTTTAAAGCATAGTTGAGAATTAGCTGACTAGAGAATTAAGCCATAGTGGGAAAAGTACAGTACATTCCTGTGTAGAGAAATCTTAAGGATCTTGTGTTCTAATCTCAGAGCACTTTTCTCTTGTGTATTTTTCAAAGAGAAACTAAGCTCTCCACTGGGATTCATGCCCAAAACACGAGATTTGTCTTGTCAGCTGTGACATGTCATTACCAATGGGAAGGCATTCAACTCTTTGAGATTCAATGTTCCTACTGGAAAAATGAGAGTTACACCAAGGACAAAAGTTTCTAGTTAGTGTTAAAGGAGGTAATATTAAAGAAAGTCACTTTAAACAAATCACATGGTAGCCCGCATCTTTAATCCCAGGACTAGGGAGGCAGAGTCAGGTAGGTCACTGAGTTAGAGACCACCTTGGTCTACACAGTAAGTTCCAAGACTGCCAGGGTTACACAGACGAACCATGTTTTGAAATACAAAACAAATAAACAAACAAAAAATTCAAATGGAATCAATTACTATTCCAATTTTAAAGCCCTTGCAGAATCTTCATGCCTTCACATTTCAGGATAGTTTGGGTGCTATAAAATGAATTCATGGTCTTAGATACAGCCCAGTGACAGATGACATCCTTGATGTGTGAAGAGAACTAGACTCCATCTACACAGCAAAAATAAAATGTAATATACTGTAAATGTGGATGTAGAGAATGTTACAACTTCCAGTTATTACACTGAGTTAATTCAATAGGATTGTTACTAATAGAACACTAATATTCCTATATTGAAGCAAAATTGCCGGTTAGATTAAGTGGCCTAAGTTATGAACCTTTATAATTATTTCATACTGGATTCTTTTTCAACAAGAATACTTGTGTATTCTAGAATAATGTTTGTTCATATTTTGGAGTTAGCAATGAAAAATTGCCAATCTTTATTCTAATATTTCAACACACAATGGTATTCCTCTTTTGGGAAAGTGCACGTGAATTGCATTTTTAAAGCATGCTTCCTGAATGTCCCAATAAGATCTGCTTTCTGTGGAAGATATATAGTGGAAGGAAAAAATGGCAGAGCAAACAACAAGAAAAGGAAGAGAAGAATGAAAACAAATGGGAGGGGCTAAGGAGAGGTAGAAAGGAAAAGGAGAGGAGGAAGAACAGAAGAGGGGGAAGAAAGGGGAGCAGAGGGAAAGGAGGAGAATGAATAGGAAAAAGAAAACCACTGAGTTTCATCGGTACTTTTGAAAATCACTCAACAAAGAGAGTTAATTAATGATGATAAAGTAAACTAAAGAATGGGGAAAATGTACAAAGAACTCATAAAGTTTATCATCAAGTGTCCACACTTGGACCATTGCAGTATATTGAGCTCCATAGAAACAGTGCCAGGGAAAGTGAAAGTCGGAAGAGCACTGGGCGACTCTGTGACTCGTGGAAGTAAATCAACTAAACATGGACAAAGGAGATTCTAAGAAGCCAAGAGGCAAAATGTCCACATATGCATTCTTTGTGAAAACATGCCAAGAGTAGCACAAGAAGAAGCAAGTGGATGCTTCTGTCAACGTCTTAGAGTTCTCCAAGAAGTTTTCAGAGAGATGAAAGACCATGTCTACTAAACAAAAAAGGAAAGTTGAAGATATGTCAAAGTCTGATGAGGCTCGTTATGAAAGAGAAATGAAAACCTACATCCCCCCAAAGGAGAGACTAAAAAGAAGTTCAAAGATCCCAATGTACCCAAGAGGCCTCCTTTGGACTTTTTGTTCGGTTCTGAGTACTGTCCCATGTCCCCAAATTAAAGGTGAGCATCCTGGCTTATCTATTGGTGACTTTGCAAAGAAACTAGGAGAGATATGGAACAACACTGCAATGGATGACAAGCAGCCCTATGAGAAGAAGGTTGCCAAGCTGAAGAAGTACAAAAAGGTTATTGCTGCCTACAGAGATAAAGGAAAGCCTGATGAAGTGAAAAAGGGTATGTTCAAGGCTGAAAGAGTAAGAAAAAGAAGGAAGAGGAAGACAATGAAGAGGATGAGGAAGAGGAGGAAGAGGAAGACAAAGATGAAGAAGAAGACAATGAATAAGTTGGTTCTAGCGCAGTTTTTTTCTTGTCTATAAAGCATTTAACCCCCATCCCGTATACAACTCACTCCTTTTAAAGAAGAAAAAATGAAATATATATATTTCATTTTTATATATATATATAAAATGAAATACATATATATATATATATATATATATATATATATATATATATACAGAGAGAGAGAGAGAGAGAGAGAGAGAGAGAGAACACTCAAAATCAGAAGACTTCAGGAAAGTAATGCGTGGGATCCTACAAGCAGCAAGCACCACATTGAAGTCACAGTTAAACCCAGCTAAAATAAAAACAAAATCAAAAGGAAGAGAAATAATAAAAGCCACAAAGAAACATCTTCTTGGTCCATGGCCTAGAAATGCCTATTGAGTATTCGCCCAGTACTTTTTGGTGCAGCAATTACAGGTGTCCAACAGGAACGCAGCAAAGTCACAGAATTAAATGCAATCCCCTTACACTTGGAACTGTTCCTTTAAGCATCACTTCCTGTTCTGCTTGGGATTTTTGCCTCCATCGTCTACCACACATATAAAGCATTTCCAAATTGCCTTTAACGGAAACAGTTCGACATGCTAAATTAAACGGAGCTCCGGAGACATTTGTTTTCAGCAGCAAAAACAAACTCAACTAGACAAAAAAAAGAAAAAGAAAAAAAGGGAAAAATGCCTAGCCCATCAAATCTTAAACCATATTTCTTTTTCGTCTGAGTGTTAAATGGCAATAATGTAAATGAATGTGAACCGCTTGGCGAGTTATGAGAAATTAAGCTGCAAATTACAGAGCTGGCGAGTGGATGCTGGCATGGGTGGGATGGGATGATAACACGGTGGGTGGGGACCTGAGCCTTCATTAGGGATTCTCATTTCTCACTCATTTCATTCCCAGTTATAAAGTCCAGCGAAATGGATCTCAGTAATTGCAAAGTTGCTGGCTCCATTGGTTTAGGGGAAATGAGTACAGCCATTACATTTTCCGCTTTCTCTTTTCTTCCTCTTCTGCATTTTTGTTGCATCCACTGGAGTTTTGGAAAGCTTTTTTGAAGTATCAGAAGGGCAAAATTCTATAGTAGCTTGGACATTTCTATGACTTACAGCCTCTACCGCAGTTTTGTTTTAAAAATTGAGATGTGATCCCACCAACAGATGACAAGCCAGAAACAAAGTTCTGGACATACAACTCCTCCCTCTGTTAAGGAAAAATAGAGACACAAAAATAGGAAAAGAATACAAAACAACACTCAGATTGGCTAAGAGAAAGAAATAGGAGAAGGCAAAACGTTTAGTAGAATTAATAATATTGATAGGACACAGACTACAAAATCTATAGCAACACAGATGCTCATCAGATTGTATCAGAAGCTCTTTAGAAATTAAATGTATTATAATTTAATAACTTTAAGTAGGTATGAAATTGGTCTGGTGTTCATTTTTCCAAATTAAAAGAAGCAATATGTTAAACAGTGACACTCACTTTCTGTCCTTTAGAAAAAACATGTTATGAATTGACTGGGTTTAGGAAACCCTCCCCACCCTCAAAATGATCTAGACTTCTAAACAACTACTCTAGACCATTTATGTTATGGTGAAAGATGAAGAAAAAACATAAAGATGATTACAATAGGTGGGTTGTAAATAGGAGTGATATATTGGTACAGTTTCTAATCTTAGGAGAAATTTACCAGAATGTAGAAAGATTATAGTTAACACAACAATGTATAACTATGCCCAAGTATCACCTTATCTTATAGAACTTGATCAAAGTTTCAGGATGATGCCTTTCTGTTAAAGTCATCTATTAATACACTTTGCTAATCTGTGATTTTCTTTCCAATATTTGTTTTGCAAAATTGAGTGCATCTGTGTACAACATATGTATGTTTAGAATTGCAGTGCATGCTTGGTATGGTGTTCCTTTAATCAGCAAGAAGTGACCTGTGATATATAAACAAAATTTAATTCATCAGCTCTGTAATGAATGAAATTCCGCCATTTATAGGAAAATGGATGTGACCAAACATAATAATATTACTTGAATGAAACCAATCCTAGCAAACGTTGCATGTTGTCTCTCTCCTCTGTGGTTCCTAGATTTTAAACATGGAGTAGAAATTAAACTCTTTGAAGCCATATTGTCAACCTTCCTAATGCTGTGGCTCTTTAGTAGAGTTTCTTATGGTGTGGTGACTCTCAACCATAAAGTTATTTGCAACGCTACATCATAACTGTAATTTTGCTACTGTTATGAGTCATAATGTAAATATACAATATGCAGGTTATCTGATATTTATGTGACCCTCCCCAAAGGGGTCGTGATCTACAGGATGAGAACTGCTGCTCTAGAGTAACAGAGGATACTAATGGAAGAGGTGGGATAAGAGACAGTTGGAGGATGCGGGGGTAATAAGCTCAATGTACAGTATATATACTGTTGTCAAAACTTTAAAATTAATTTCATTTAAAAAAATCAGTCATCAACATGAGAAGGCATAACTGAAGCATTGATGCTCTTGATATATGACCATTTTTTTTCTGCCAAGAGAAATTTTAAATGAATACAAAGAAAATGTAAATATCTCTAAGTAAATGTTCTGGAAGAAAACAAGAGCAGCTTCAGATGGGTGAGACAAAAGGCTGATACTTTGAGCAGTCAGGGCAGTACGCAGTTTCTCAAAAGTGTCTTACTTCACAGTAAAGGGGATCTTCCTTATCTATTTGGATTTCCTTGAAAGTCCATAATTATGCCCTCCACAACTCTTCTCTGTCTCTTCTTGGAGTAGCCTTTTACGTAATCAATTAAGATACAGAGAAACTTTTATTTTTAGATTTAGATAAATGCTTAGCCATTCAGTTCCAAGATGTGATGTTCCAAGAGTCAAACCTGTCAGCTTGACTCTACAACCAAATGGTCAGGTGTTTGGGCCAACCTCTGAGGACTTACACTGATATTTTTGGATAAAATCAGCTTTTTAATTAATAGATTAAGAAAGACCAATTGCCCTCATCACTTTATGTGAACCCTATCCAATCAGTAGAATACTTATGTTAAAAAAATGGCTGTATGTGAAAGATGTAAATTAATTATTCCTAATATTAATATTCATGTAAACAGTGAATTAATCTGGACACTATAGGTATTCACCTTATGTTAATTCTTAATAACTTTGTAGATAAACCAAGATGCACTTAAAACTGCACCTCAATAGCTTAACATTAAAATAATGTACCATAAACCTCTTTGGGAACCTAGCTACCTCCGAGTTCTATCCCATGATACTTGCATATTAATATTACTCTGGATCTTTGACCCCTTCTTCATGGCTACAGTTCCTGCATTCTCTCAGCTTCTCTGAATTCCCCCCTCTCTTCTTCTTGCTAGCAGACATCCCACCCTATTCTCTTCTCTGCCCAGCCACTGAGTGATCAGCATTTATTGACATAACGGGCAATAAAAGGTCAGAACCGTTTATGCAAACTTGAGACAGGGGATTCTTACTGTAAGCAACCCAATGCCTTGTCCAGATTGAAATAAGATACAAGGGCAGAGAAACCAGCACTTTAGTAACCCCAATGGTAAATGTTACACAGCATACAAACATTATGCATACAGAAATGTTTCTGCTTGGGTTCTTGAGGCAAGCCATTGGCCTTTTCTGATTTTGGACTGAAAATCAGTCCCTTGGGTTCTAGAGAATAAACTATTGGTTTCTGCTTTACTTCCACCCAGACTAGAATTTTTAATACTCCATTGATTCTCTTGATATCTAACTTCCTGACTGGATGTTGAGATAGTTCAGCGTTTACATGCGCATGTGCCAATTCCCTATAATAAGCCTATGTAGTTACTGACCTGCACTAAGTGTGTGCTATGTGAAAATAAATAATGCGAATGAGATAAGATGTGAAAATCAATGTAGATGCTGACACGGAGATAGACATATCCTTTTGATTATGCTTGTTTGGAGAACCCTATTGGCCACAAGAGTGTGTAGAATCTAACTATCAAGGTTTGAAAGTACTAACTCAAATAGAATTAGACATATGAATGGGCACTTAACCCCAATATCAGTAAAGGATACTGTTATAGTTTGAATCTAAAATACTTTTGAGACTGTTACCTAGTTCAGTTTGAAATAGTTTGCTGGAAGCAGATGTTGATTGTGCTAATCTATTTCTTGTATGACTTTTTACTTTCTGGTCCACCAAGATGCAAAAGAGCTATACTACAAAGTCACATAAGCACAGAAAAAGCCATTTCATACTGCAGGGCTTCTTTACAGGAGTATATGGATGTCCTGAGAACCATGAGCCAAAATGGAGCCATCTTCTCTTAAGTTGCTTTTCTCAGATGTTCTGATATAGGACAATCAACTAATATGATCACTTAGAGAATATTTCTCTTTAGCTATTTTCAAAGTGTTTCAATGCTTATCATAAACATCTGATTTGAATAAATACTATACCATCTTCATAAAGATTACATAAATGTATGTTTTGGTACATTATTATGCTAAATGTCTACATTGTAATATACTTGATATGTGAAAGAATTGTATCATGACTGTTAATTGTTCTTAAACATAAGCGAAATATTTTCAAATTATGAGGAAATGAAGTACAGATTTATTAAATTACCTATAATAATGGTTCCTTTACTGATGTGGAAAAATTACCAAATTAGTTGTCTTACTTACACTTCTATTCCTAGGATAAGGCACTACGGTGGTTTGAATATGTTTGTCCCAAGGCTATTAGGATATGTGTCACTGTGAGGGTGGGGTTTGAAACCCCCCTCCTAGCTACCCTTAAGACAGTCTTCTTCTGTTTCCCTTTGGAATGTGAAGTAGAACTTTCATCTCCTTTAGTGGCATGCCTGCCTTAAAATGCCATGCTTTCCACCATAATTATAACTGACTGAACCTGAGAAACAGCAGAGATAGCCCCAATTAAAATGCTGTCCTTTTTACCAGAGTTGCCTTAGTCATGGTGTTTCTTTACAGCAATGGAAACCAAAACTAAATCAGACATCATGACCATGAAAAGAAAAGTAATAGAAGAAGAATTTATTGGAGATGTTCAATTTCGGAGGATCAAAGTCCATGGCTATTCTGGTAGGGAGCATGACAGCAGGCAAGTAGACATGGTTCTGGAACGGTAGTTGAGAACTCACATCTTTATCCACAAGTAGAAAACAAAGAAAGCTACAAGGAAATAGCATTGGATTTTAAAACCTCAAAGTCCACTGTCAGTAATATACCTCCTCATACAAGGCGATAATACCAGTCTTCCTAAAACAGTTCCACCAACTTTGGGACAGTCTTCAAATATATGGGTCTATCAGGGCCATCCTCATTAGTTATCACTTTCTACTTATAGGCTTATATAACAATGCATAATGTATTTAGTTCCACTCCAAAGGTCCTCAGGAAGACTCTTATGGAGGAATGGAGGAAGAATTAAAGACCCAAATGGGATAAGAACTTCATAGGAAAACTAACAGAGTCCACTAACCTGGACCCTTGGAGCTTGCAGAGCCTGAGCCACCAACCAAAGAACATACACGACTAGACCTAGGCCTCCCTGCTCATATGTGGCAGATATGCAGCTTGGTCTTCATGTGGATTCCAGATGACTGGAATGAGAATTATCCCACAAGTTGTTGCTTGTCCATGTGATATGTTGTTCTAACTGGGCTTTCTTGTCTGAGCTAATGGGAAAGGAAGCATCTAATCTCACAGAGACTTGAACAACCAGGGTGGCGGAATAGCCAGAGGGGGCCCCATACACTCAGATAAGAAGGGGAGGAAAGAAGGGGTAAGGATTGTAGGAGGGGGACTAGAAGAAGGCAATGCGGGGGATGTAAAGTGAATAAGAAAAATTTAAATTAAATTTTCAAAAATATATAATTCAGCTAGGTACAATAATTTTCTGTCCTAGGTTTTATGTTGGAAAAAATTATGTGTATATTTCTTGATATCAATGCTGTTTTCTGCTTTGTAGATAATTTTCTCTATTTATAAAATTTGTTTTTTAACCTTTCCCAGATTAACATGGCTTGGATATGTGACTTGGTATATGAAAATATCCATACACTGCTACTACATTATTGCCTCAGACTTATCTTCCACACTCATTGTATTTGTCTCTAATCCTCAATAGTCAGGATTTATAAAATTGTTTATCCTGACAAATTAAAAGGAATTTTTAAAATCTTTGTCTTCTTGTGCAACATGCAGCATTTGGTGTCATGTGTCTCTTCTGAGGGATATGTTTTGATTCACAAGTATAATATCTAAAAGAAGATTGCATAGTTTCCTTCAGGATATAAATGAATGCATTTTCAGAGTATATATGAAAAGTGGTTATACATAAAACGACATAGACACAAACACTATAAGAAAACTCAGCAGGTTGATGACATACACATACACACTCACACACACACATACATGTATAAAATAATAGTATTCAATGAAAAAGAATATCAGCTAGAGTTGGAGAACATGGGAGAAGTTCAAAGGAGTGTATCTAGGAAGGCTTGGGAAGAAGAAAATGAGTAAAAGAGGTTATATAATTCTATTTCAATAAAAAAATTTAAAATATTTCTGGATATAGAAAATATCATTCCCTTGATAACATAATAAGCAATAAATATACAAGATATAAAAATCATTGGATACAAGTTTGACAATAGTTCTGTGAAGTGTACATGATTAAAAATAAATCTATTACAAAAATAATCTATTGAGTTTTGAAACAGAAAAGAAAACTAATGAAGTAGGAACATCAGAAACAGTCTATGTTCATCAAAGGGTGACTTCTCCCCTTTTCTTCTTTTCATGTGTATATGTCTTTGGTGAGTGTGTGTGTGTGTGTGTGTGTGTGTGTGGGACTATAGAAATCCTGGGTGTTTGGCCATGCCCCCAGAACCCAAAGACCTAACATGCAGTCTCCATGTAACATGCAGTGGCTCATATTAGGCACACGTAGAGGGTGGGGAAACAGGTCTCTGCCTGAAGATTTACATATTATCTAAGGGCTCTAGCCCTGCCCCTCTCCCAGTTCCAATATAAGGAAGCCCCTCCTGACATTTTGTGGGAGAGCTTTCCATCCAGATACAACTATCAACATGACCAATAAAACTTCCATGTCTTCAATTCCACGTTTCTCCGGGGACTTTAGACTCTCTTTGTGTAAGTGGAAAACTCGCGACCTTCCCCGCCCTCCTTGTGCTCCATGTTGCACATGGGAGGCCTGAGCCGTGGCTCTGAGGACTGCCTCAGCTACGCCCATGCCCAGCGTGAGACTTGAACCACAGCTGGCGTGCCAACTCAGTACACAACACCCACAGACTTCAAGAATGAACAAGCCACTTCCAACAGGGAGCGGTGTCTAGACTCTTCCTGTTTCCTCAGCACACCTTGTGTGTTCCCTTGCCTCTATTCTGCTACTCGTCCACAGACCCTCAGAATAGAGGCCAATATTGGCACACTGGCTTGTCCAAGCACACAACCACACACCCCCACAGTCAGCCCTGCTGCATGCCCAACCACCCGCAGTGTCTGGGGCCCAGAGCAGACATTCAAGAGTCTTGCATCTGTGCCTGCTGAAATCTGGCTGAGTTCATTCCCACCCGAGTACCAAGCTTTCTGCACCCCCTCCTACTCCACTGCGGTGCTGTCTGCCTCCCATCCTCCACCTCCCCTCTCTCTCCTTCTCGTGTTCCTGGCTAACGTCTTTTCTCTAATTGTTAATTACAATCTAACTCCTGCCTAGTTCAAAAGACTAGGTTTCTCTCTCCACGTGTTCTCTAAGACAAAGAATCTCCATTCTTTACCCCTCCCCCAAACAATCTCCCACGCTCTGCCTGCCAGCAGAGATTTTCCCCTCCCCCTCCATCTTTCTCACAATAGATAGCACCTGAACTGAGAGCTGCCTGCAAGCTTCTCCCAAGAGCTACTGGTTCCATGCCTGACTCTAGATGTCTTCCTCCCATGGCTCAGATCAAGCTCCTGTTTCTTGCTTTGAGCTTTTCTTCAAAATTGACCTTTCTCTTTCTCTAAGAAATGCCCTGGCTTCTAGCAGCTCCCCGCCCCCGCACTGTTTTAAACCCTTCATTAATAATTTTCTCCCAAACAAGGATACCTACAGTAACGTTTGTGCTTTTCAACCAAAATTTTTTCGCCTTTTGTTTTAATATTTCCTTTTCTCTCTAATCCAACACTTTCTTCAACTTTTAAAATTTTTTCAAGGTTCGAAAATCATCTAAATTTACTTCCGCAGGTTAAATCAACATGCTGATAACCATCTTTCAGCTTTAAATTAACAACTAACTTCCTTTCACAGACAAACTGTGGATGCCTATACCAGATACTATTAACACAATGTTTTTCTCCTTCAGCCATCCAAAACCAGACTCAAAGATACCTTCCAGGACTAAAATTTTCTCAAACACCTTTGCCATTCCAGGAGTGATTTAATGCTCAATATCCCAGACTTTCCAGACATCTCCCCACCGGAGATGCTGCTTCCCTGTGATTATACCCACAGATCCAGCTGAGACAGCGCCACCTCCTGGAACCTGCCAAGCTGCCCCCTCTCCAGACATCTCGTCAGACTGCAAACTCCAGAGATGATCTGACTCCTAGACAGTGCCACCTCCTGGAACCTGCCAAGCTGCCTTCTCCCAGTCATCTCGTCTGACTGAAGACCCAGAGCTGCTCGCTAAGACACAGAAACATATGCTGAGATAGAAGACAAACCCAGACCTTCCAGCTGCAGATGAACCCTTGCCAAAGTCACATAGCTGAAGTGGCGTGTCAGTGAGGAAATCATAATGTCTATCTAGGTTAATCAGATGTCATTACTCTCGAATTGTACAATATGAATTTAATTTATTCAATGACTCCTTGCTTTCCCAACCCAACCCTCAATTCCCATTACCCTTGGCTTGGTTATGCTACTCCCCCCCGGCCTGTGTGGTGTTTTCTTTTGACTTCCTCATCCAAAATTTTCACTACAGGTGACACCTCTCCTAAGAGATGGAGTTGTGGGGCGATGAGCTATGAGAAAAGGCCAGAAAGCCTGGTAGAAGAGCTCTAGAACCCCGGCACCCTGGCCTGAAGAAGGCCACTGGGACAGAAGGCGCTTCGAGCTTTTCCCAGACATCTGGCTCTCTCAGCTTCAGCCCTCCACAGTCCCTCCCACAGAGAGGCCCACAGTCATTTGTCACATGGGAGTAACATCCCCACATGTGGCCTACATTATATCTCCTACACCTTCAGAGATTTCCCCTCCTTTTATGAAAGAAAACAGGGTGGGATGTGGGGCTGTGGAAATCCTGGGTGTTTGGCCACACCCGCAGAACCCAGAGACCTAACACGGGGTCTCCATATAACATGCAGTGGGTCATATAAGGAACAGGTAGAGGGTGGGGAAACAGGTCTCTGCCTGAAGATTTAAATATTACCTAAAGGCCATAGCCCCTCCTTTTTCCCCTCTCCCCAATATAAGGGAGCCCCTCCTGGCATTTTGTGGGAGAGCGCCACCATTCAGATGCATCACCATGGTCAATAAAATCTCCATGTCTTCAATTCCACATGTCTCCTGGGACTCTGGACTCTCTTTGTGTAAGTGGGAGACTCACGCGGGAGAAAGCCTTCCCGCCCTCCCTGCGCTTCCTGCTGCAGCCGTCCACGGGACACTCACCCTGCTCCAGTGGTCGGAGAGTACTCTCCCCTACAACAGCAGTCCTGCCTTCTCGGGCAGCCCCAGGGACTCAGCTGTGGCCGCAGGCACACTGAGTCCCCCGCTCTCCCTGTCCCAGCTGTCTGAAGGACTCTCTCTCTCTCCTCTGTTACCTTGGTCTCCGGGACAGAGTCAGTAGAGGGGAGCGAGTGTGCCATGACCAGCACGCCATCGAGATCAGCTGGGACCGCTGCAGTAGCGTGCAGGAGGGATGAGCTGCGGCTCTGAGGACTGCTTCAGCTGTGGCTGCGGTGCGGAGCCATACCCATGCCCATGCCCCACGTGAGTTTTGAACCACATTTGTGCTTGCATGAAAGTGAGTACAAGTAAACATGCCCTTGTGTGTAGAGGACCAAAGCTGATGCTATGTGTCATCAACTGCTCTGACTTTAATTACTGAGGCAGGGTCTCATCCTGGTCCCAGACCTCACTGATTCTGGCTCATCTATCTACCCAGCTTACCATGATGATTCCCCGTCTCTACTTTAACAATGCTGATATCACAGGGGGCCACTGTGACTTTCAATTTCTATGTGTGGATGGTGGATCTGAACTTTAGACCTCATAACATTAAAAATCTGCTTTATTAACTAAGTCATCTCACTAGTGCTTTTAAATACCTTAATATGGTCTGTAGCAATATATTCAACAGTAATATTCAGAGCAGTGACACCACTTACAACAATCATCCACTGATTGCCTCTATTTGGAAGAGTGTTTAAACTTGTTCATGCATGGCAATTGTTGAGTTGTAAGAAAGCAAAGTCTACAACTTGGGCTTCACGACTCTCACCAGCTGCCATTCATTCCTAAGTTACATTATTTCTTAGTAGTTTGTGCAGGCTGTGGCTTGGTTTTCTCCTAATTCTGAACTGTCAGAGGTACTATCTCACAAATTCCAGCATGATATGCTTATTTGAAGACAGGCTGTGAGCACTGAGCACAGGGTCCACAGTGGAGCAGTTAGAGAAAGGACTGAAGGAGCTGAAGAGATTTGCAACCCCATAGGGAGAACAAAAATGTCAACCAGCCAGACCCCTCAGAGCTCACAGGGACTAAACCACCAACCAAGGAATACACATGGAGAGACCCAAGGCTCCAGCCGCATACATAGCAAAGGATGGCCTTGTCAGACATCAATGGGGGAGAGGACCTTGGTCCTGTGAAGGCTGGATGCCCCAGTGTAGGGGAATGTCAGGGTAGGGAGGCAGGAGTGGGTGGGTGGTGGTGGGGGCACCATTATAGAAGCAGGGCTGGGTGGAGGGGCAGACCAAAAAAGAGAAGGCAGGTTTAACTCATGGTACCGACAACTGAATCTAGCTTCATTAGATTCTGCATCTTCAATTGCTTCCTTTGTGAATTACAGCCAATGCTGCATGCATCCTCTGATGTTCATCACGTAACAAAGATTATAAAAATGGTTTGGGAAGCTTCTGGCACAGAAAGAGGTCTATGAATATTTGAGAAATTGCTCTACACATTGCAATTTTGTGTGATCTTTCAGGAATGATGTCTTTGAGTTGGCTGCACAATGGGTAGAAACAAGGCATCACCTTTTTTCTACCTGTGAAATTAAGGGCAAAATCATGATAACAAAAGGACACTCCACATAGCATACATAGATATACAAATTTTGATGTTTGCTATCTCTACCATCCTTACTGTAACAAAATTCTTGTTCTTACCTGAATTACTATGCCATTATTCTACATTTCACATCTATTTCCCCTTTTGCCTAGAGTTGATTTACATGTCATACTCTTCTTCTAAATCATTGCAAGTAATGATAGCTTTGTCAAAAACACAGACTCCCACTTGCAAGCAACAAATTGACTCATCCTTTGTGAATAACACTTTTGTAAGCAAAAGCAACAGTTTTGAGAGAATGTCTCACAGTGATGGATTCCAAAAGAACTAAATAGAGGGAAGCACAGAGGTGAATGAGGGGTGAGCCTTGAGTGGTGGTTAGAACCAGAATGGCCCCCATAGGCTCATATATTCAAATGCTTGGCCACCAGTTAGTGTAACTATTTTGGAATGATAAGGAGGTATGGCCTTCTCATAGGGGGTACTTCACTACAGGCTGGTTTTGTGATTTCAAAAGCCTATTCCATTCCATGTTAATTCTTTGTCACCTACATGCAGATCGTGATACAAGGTCTCAGGCACTGCTTCAAAGCCATGACTGCTTGCCTGCCTGCCAATCACCCAGGCACAAAGGTCATGAACTCTAAACTTCTAAAACTCTAAGTTTCCAAATGCTTTTTCTTCTGACAGCTTCCTTGACCCTGGTACTTCACCATAGCAACAAAAACTATCTAAGAGACATATATACTCCCGAGAAATTGAAAGAATTCTGGGTAACACAGACATCTTCTCTCATCCAATCTTACTGAGAAAGACATTTTGCATCATTAAATGATGGTAAAAATGCCATTATTGTTGCCTAGAGGTCATATGTTACCAAAAAACATTCCATGTAACCTTCAAACTTATCATAGATTCTTCTGTGGATTTGGAAAAGAGTGGGCAAAAAGGTTATAATAGTGACCTATAGATTTCTAGGAAACACATACACTGAAATTTTGGACAAATCACGTAAAATATTGAAAGTTCTCATCATCTAGTTAAACAATATTAGAGATCATAATCAGAAAATTGATGCTCTAAAAATCTGGATGTTAACATATAGATTAATATGGACAAACGATTCTATAAGGTATTAGCAGTCCATTTTTCAAATGAATAAAAAATGCTAAGTAATTTGTTAGCACCAGCAAGTGAGAGAACCAAGTTTTGGTCCTAGTTCTCCCTGAAGTCCCCAGAGAAGAGACATGTCTCCTGTGCTTCATTGCAAAATGATACCCAGGAGATTGTTTTCTACTAATAATTTTTCTTCTTCAATAACTTCAGCTGCACATTCTTAAATGAATACCACATTTTCTTCATCAAGTCAGAAAGCACCTTTGAATTCCTGGACATATTAATGAGACAATGTACCTTTTAAAAATGTGATTCAAAGTCATCATTGTCTTCTAATTTTCTTAACTTTCAGAAAAACATATCCATATTTTCACGACCCTCAAATAGCAAAAGAAACTAAAAACTCAAATTAGAAACAAATAAACGAAACTGTGTTTTGGCACTTTAAAAGAAAACACAAAAAAAGAAAACTATTTCAGATTCACTTTCTAGACTTAAGAACTAAATTTCTTTCTCAGTCAGGATTTCATCTAATACAACTAAAGCAGTCTCTCCCTAGAGGAGTTCATTACCTCTTTTTTTCCCTTGGCATACCAAGAGAGAGCTTGGCTCCCAAAATACCAGCTGTTTCAGAAGCCTTAGGGTCTGCTTCACCTCTAGGAACATTAGCTTTAACCTTTTAATCTCTTTGATTTAATCATATACCCATGTAATTAAAATCTAATAGTCAAGTTTCAGGGGCAGAAAAGAAGCAAGGGCTGGGCCACTGCCATTTAGCCTAAGCAGATGGCAGACACTGCTCCCTAAACAACGTGTTCAGATTGCATGGCATCCTCTCTGTTAAGTACATGCGACAAAAAGTAGAGTCACTCTGTTCAAACAGTGAGCGCCTCCTCACCTGCTTCCATGAGATAAAGTGCAATGCATTTTTAATGTACACCTTTATCTCTCCTTGACAGTCAAGAGGATTCCATGTGCAACCAAACCATAAGGTAAGCAATGCTAATGGGTTTGATTTGTAGACAGCATATGGAACCCTGGGTACAAATTAATGCATTCTTTTTATTTTGTTGCCTAAAGCTTCTCAAGTCTTGAGGAAGAGCTTTCACGACAGAGTTTAAAGAGGCTTCTTCAATTTGTTTAAGGGTTGTTAATAACCAGATGTTATTTCAACATCTGGTTAGAATCTGTTTCATGATTTTTACCAAGCCAACATCAGCAGCATATTCTAGCTAGTTAAATTAAATATGTTGCTCAAGGAATGGTAAAATCATGGATTTTATGCACTATATTTTATCTGTAAATTACAGCAAAGTATGCTTGAAACTTTGAAATATGAAATAAAGCCTAAACTATGCATTCAATTGTCAAGCTTTAACATTTGTTTGAAATGAATTCATAAAGATGTGTTAATACTGATTTGAACATAGAACTATAGAACATCCATATGTTCTTCACAGAAACATCGATTAATTGGAATGTCAAGATGATGATGTAGTATGTTTAAAATATTACCTATAAAATTGTTCATGTAGTATACGTACATAAATATACATGAAAATATTAATACTTAGGATGACTAGAGAGAATATGGCTAATGATTAGACTGAGCATAATGGGTAGATATTTTTATATTTCAATGTAAGAATGTTTTACAATTACATAGATAAAATAATTCTTTTATTTTTTCTTTTACTGAAAATATATTTTTTCTTCCCATATTTTCTGATTAGGATTTCTTCTTCTCTTACCCCTCCCAGTTCCTCTCCATCTTCCCTCTCATCTGGATCAAATCCCTTTCTGTCTCCTGTTAGAAAACAAACAAGCATCTAAGGAATAAAAATAAAAATAAAATAAAATAAAATAAAATAAAATAAAATAAAATAAAATAAAATGAAGTAAAAATAAACAAACAAACAAACAGGAGAAACAAAGACATGAGAAACAGATATAGATGCAGAGACCCACTTGGTCCCATACTCAGAAATTCCATGACATAGCAGAAATATAATGATAATGCAGAAGCCATAATATATATGCAAAGCCTGTAGAACAAATTGATGATGATGATGATGATGATGGTGATGATGTAATAATAACATAAAATAAAATTAAAAATTAAAATTAAATTAAACTAAGTGCCAAGATATGATATTATGAATAAAAGATCTTCCAAAGATGACACTGCATTCATTTTCTTGGGCCATCTACTGGTACACATGGGGCGTAATTTTGAAAATGATTTAGTTTCCTCATTGAAACTCCCTTGGAGAAAACTACTTTTGCTTTATAAGTGGTTATCTATTGGAGATAACTTCTAGGCTAGGGATGGGGTTATAGATCCACTTCTTTGAGCTGCAGGACCCACTTGGGTACATACTGTACATGCTGCCTCAGTCTCTATGACTTCATATGTGTGTCCATTCAGCAGTGGTTAGAAGGACTTGTTTCCAGATGTCCATCATTCCATTTGGCTCTTGCATTCTTTCTGCATCTTCTCTTGTAGGATCTCAAAGGTAGGGATTTGATAGAGAAATCCCTTTTAAAACTGAGTCTTCTGGGATCTCTCACTCTCTGTATACTGTCTGGCTGTGGATCTCTGTATTTCTTCCCAACAGCGGCAGGAGAAAGCTTCTCTGATGATGACTGAGCAAGGCACCAATCTACTCTTCTCATCTACTTACTTCTCCGATAGGATTAGCCAGCAGGTTCCTAGAGAATGCCTACTGTAGTTGGGGAATAAGACAAAAAAAATGAGTGAGAAGATTGGAGACTGGAGCAGAGAGGGAGGGAATGGCTACAGCAGGTGGACTGCCACTAAGCTGGGGATGAGATTGCACTGGATTGGATTGGGAACAGAGGATCTGCTGTAAGCATTCCTGTTTCCCTGGCCAGCTGCAAGATGACATTTTAATAGTGGTCATAACTCTATGGTATTCACAGAAAGACCATAAACAATCCCACCAGTCTCTTCACTATAGACAGTTAAAAATAAATATTTTTGTGTATGCATGTGTCACTCTGGTTATAGAAGGCCAGAAGAAAATGCTGATGCTGGATCCTGTGATACAAGACCTTCAGTTGTCTTGTTGGTATTTATGAAACTCTGATATGGGTGTTGAGTGCAAATTTCTGATTATTTTAAAGAACAAAAAGTGTGCTAAAGCACTAAGCCATTCTGCTGGGTTTCTCACTGGATTTATCCTGACAAGAACTTAACAGAGCAAGTCTGAAGAACATATCAATGTAAAGGTATTGTTTTCAGCTGTGTTCTAAAAACATGTTTTACATTCAGTTAAATTGTTGTAGCTTCTTATCACATGACATTGAAAAACAAGATGATGGATGATTCTAACTCGACGATGACAAAGTCACCTTGATTTGTCCTAGTACTTGAAATCGAACTGTGGAAACACATACTTTAACCCAACAATTAAAGACATGGTTCCTTTTTCCTTTAATTTAAAATTAAAAAAAAATGATTATATGTTTTCCTCATCATTTCTTAGAAAATGTGCTACTCAGCCCTGTTCCCATTTCTAATAACAATGAACAGAATGAGATTCATAAAGTTAGACTTAACCTCAAAGCATCCCCGAAATACAGGCTAGAAATGGAGCTAGGAAGAGCACAGAGGTTAAGCGACTCAATCAAAGTAGCCCTGTGGCTGGGTACTTGATAATGTCCACAACTCTCCATCTCAGGGCAGGATCTCTCCAAGGCGGCTTTGGTGAAGGGAGCACTGTATACTTGAATCTGTGTTTCTTTCATGTGCTTCTGAAGAAAATGCAGCAAGCTGGAACAGCACTGAGGTGAATACTAAGTGGGGAGAGTCTTTAACTTGGCTAGACATTTCCCTTACCTCTCCAGACAGTGCACATAAATTGTCATTCTAGAGCTCCTTTGCTGAGAAATTTGATTTAAGTAACTGAATGGAGCATTCTCAGTGATTCACTAGATATTCTTTACCCAGGCACGATTAGCCAAATGGCACTCCATTGAGACTACCAGATTGGTCATCTCAGATGACCACATTGGCAACTTTCCAAGTTACATCTGCTCCTTGGCAGGACTACTTTGTTTTGGGGGTTGTAACTTTACTCGAAATTCTATTTGAATAAGCAATTTGTGCTAGACCCTTAGGTAGAACAATAATAGAAATTATGTGTTCTAAATTCAGATGCATCTAGAACTCCTCTTTTCCCTCATTTCTAGTAAATGACCTTCATTCCAAACAATGTATATCAGCTGAACGATTTGAGAATAAGGACAAAATCCACTCATAGCTTAGTTTTAGTAATTGCATTTGAAAACAAATCAGTGGGCTATACATTCAATAGAATCAAAGTTAAATGATTTTAAGGTAGTACTGTATTGATTAATGGCCGAAGTGATGTGACAACCTGTTATTGATTAGAAGAAAGGCAGTAGATTTGCAAAGCAAGAACTTTTCAAAATAATACAATGTCAAATAAAAGCTAATTTTCAAGTTCTTGTAAATTGCTGAAAAAAATGTATGCTTGTTTTGTATTTATTCTATGGAACCTAGTTAATGTAAACACAAAATGCTTAAACATTATCTAGGTGTTACACATCTAGGCAGGGATTTGTGGCTTTAGAGACTATTGAGGATGCACCCCTCCCTTATGCCTGGATTTAGTCAAAGGAAGATACCTGTGGACCTATGTAGAGATGTGACATTGTGATTTACTACAAAGATTAAAATTTTACACACTATCCTCTCCTCCCTTAAGAGTTCATCGGGTTAGGCCTGTAAACCGTTTTTCCAGGAGTCCATTATCCAGGGAAGGTGATTTACCTAAGGACATACAATAAAGAGATGGGAGGAATAATTATCCCTTTAATTAGATAATGTACATCTCTTTCCCAGAAGTACCTACCTCTGTGCAGTCTGTTAAAGAACTCTCATCCAGGCAGTCTTCTGACTTGTGTGAGATCTAACTCACAAAATTGTTTCTTTTACTTCATCTTCTTTTTACTTTGTGTGTATGTGTGTGTGTGTGTGTGTGTGTGTGTGTATGTGTGTGTGTGCATGTGTGTGTCTAAGAAGCCTAAGTATGCTTTCTTGGTACTTTGGGCTTTCTCACCCTTTTTCTGAAGTTATGATCATTGCCACCAAGTAGCTGGTTGCCAAGTCCCATAGTTGAATATGGCTGTATCACTATACTATAGCCCTAAAGGCAATTCCTGTTCTTGTTCCAGCTGTTGCTGTTGTTGTTGTTGTT
>NW_021604720.1:6575858-6582642 GCF_004785775.1 Grammomys surdaster | reverse complement strand
CTTTCTTTCTTTCTTTCTTTCTTTCTTTCTTTTTTTCTTTCTTTCTTTTTTGGGGGGGTTCTAGACAGGGTTTCTCTATGTAGCCCTGGCTGTCCTGGAACTCACTCTGTAGACCAGGCTGGCCTAGAATTCAGAAATCCATCTGCCTTTGCCTCTCAAGTGCTGGGATTAAAGTCGTACACCATCACTACCCAGCCTTCTCCTCCTCCTCCTCCTCCTCCTCCTCCTCCTCCTCCTCCTCCTCCTTCTCTTCTTCTTCTTCCTTTTCTTCCTCTTCCTCTTCTTCTCTTTCTCCTCCTCTTTCTTTTCCTCCTTATTTTTTTGTTGTTGTTGCTATTCTTCTTCTTTTTCCATTTCTTGTTCTTCTCATTCTCCTCCCACTCTTCCTCTTTCCCTCTCTTCATTCATGTCCTCTTCCTCCTACACCTTCTCCTCCTCCATATCCCTCCTTCTCACAGCAATTTAGAGGCTTCTTACATTGTTGTTTTAGTCTCAAAATTATATTGTAAAATTGTCATTGTGGTTTTTACTTTTTATTAACCTTATTAAGAATTCACAGAAGGAAACTCTGAATATTCCCTATAACACAACAATGATGACCTGTGCTTTATCTCTAGTCAATAATAAATAATCCAGCCATGATGGTGTACACTTGTAATCTCATAGCTTGGTAGATGAAAATACATGGATCTATATTCCTGTGTCAACAGCCAGCCTAGCTTACTTGATGAGCTATAGGCCAATGATATTCTATTTTCTCAAAACTAAAATGGGTGGCCTTGAGGAATGAACTTGATTTTAAACTTTGGCATTCATAAAATTCACAAATGCATATATATGGACCTACATACGAATGCACACACATATCAAAATCTATGTCAACTATCTCACAATTACATCTCATAATAATGTATCATTTCAAATACTTAAGATACCACCTAAATAAACAAAGTCATCCAAAAGAGAAGTCAAATAAAATTTGGCTCTTTATATAATATAGTTCAGATCAAGAATGCTGTTAAAATATTTTGTTTTTGGAGACACCTAGAGACCCACCAGCCACGAAACACATGTAGCATGGGCTTGAAGAGGACAAACAGAGATCTACCTTTCGGCTTGCCATGTGGCACAAGAAGAGGAAGACATCCAGAGACCCAAGGGCTGAGTGAGATGCTCACCCATAGCAGGAGCCACTACAGTGTACAAGTGTGTGGTGTACAGATAGGAGAGGAAGAGAAGCAAAACAGTTTGAGCAGTTTTATGAGAGGTGAAACTAGAGATGTGAGCTTGGAGAGAAAAGATCTATTATGACTCCTGGTACCTGAAGCCATGGTGAAGTGTCAGCTCATGCTGCCACTGAGGCCATGTCTGGCTCCATGGCCATGTAACAAGGGTCTGTGTACATGGATAATATTACCACTAAAGACCATGTAAGATCTTTTTGGTCTGGTCAGCTGCCTGGAACCACATAGATGTCCAAGGGTTGTACAGAAATGGCTATGACTCTCATGAGCTCCAGACAGATGGTCCTACCTGTCACCAGCTACAGCTCTTGGGAGAGCAGTTCATACACCTTGCTTGGGCAGCACAGTAGAGGTGGAACTGGTGGAGGGGCCATGAGTGAGCCATATGTGAGTACAGGAGAATGGCCCTGCTACTGAAGTGGCACGGGTGTGTGGGTGTTGCTCTTCCTTCCTTACCCATGACCACTATGGCTATCTGGAGCTAGCCCTGGGATGAAGAGAGGGGGAGAGCTGGTCCTGCCTCTCATTGGTGGCATCGGTCAGGAAATCAGGCATGACACCTTGCCTGGAAAACACAGTGGAGCTGGCCCTAATGGCAAAGTCACCAATGAGCCAGTGAGGTGGATGTAAGAGAACAGAGCTGGCTCATTCCCCTTTTTATCTGCTGCATTTGGGAGAGTGGGCTCCTGATTGGAGAGCACAGTGGAGTTGACTCTGTTGGTATGAGTACTTGTTAGTTGGTCCTGAAGGCATGAGAGCTTGAGAGCTGACCAAACCTACTGTGGGCTTCAGCATTGGGTCAGCTAACCAAGGCAGGATTGGAGAACTCATCCCCATGGTGTGGTTACAGGAGAGCTGACAGGTTGACCAACGCAGCTATCACCTAGGCCCAGATCAAGGACACACAGATGAGTCTACCTCATTTATGAACTGTTGGAGCATATTAAAGTATTAAAGTTCTGGTCTTGCTTTTCCAAAGCTGCAGGGTCTCCATGACACAAGGCAACTACAGGATAATCAGGGGGAGTCACACTAGGATCTAGGAATGATGGTGCAGCAGAAACCAAAGGCTTTGAACCAGATAAATGACTCATTGCAATGAACATATATAAATAAAGATGTCTAGACAAAAAGGTGACACAGTGTCACCTTACAGCTTCCACAAGACATTTTCGATGCTTTGTTTTGTTTTATTTTTTTAGTTTGTTTTATTTTTATTTTTGTTTTCATTTGAAGGGAGGTTGCAAGGGCAGAGAGAGGATTAGAAGTGACAAAGGTGAGTGGAATAGGACTGCATGATGTGAAACTGACAAAGACTTAGTAAAAGCAAAAGTGTTTTGTTTTGTCTCCTGTTTAAGAGGTACTATTGCTTTTCACTCACAACTTTCCTTTTAAGGAAATTGAAGCTGATCCAATGTGTCCTATCTGATGAACATCATTCTCTCAGTGTTATTTTACTGCCATGATTAATATAGAAATTTTTTTAATATAATATTCATTTACTCAAAGCCCTGGTGAGAAAGCATATGTAAGTAGGCAGGTGGTGACCATTAATACTATGAAGTTCCTTTTATTGTTCAAAAAAATGAGAAAGTGAGAAAGTGGTGATTAATGTAAACTTTAAATCAAGTATGCATGCTGAGTGTCTGAGAAAAACATTAGCAATATAAGAAACAGAATATGTGCCTTCAAAAGTATTCACGGGAAAGTATACTTAGAAGAGACAAAACTTAAACACTTAGAAATGCCACATGTTGAGGAGTTGCTTACAGATCAATGCTGGTTTCTTAAAATGGTAGCTATAGCATCTTCTCCAATTGTCCAATACCAAATGATAAGCCTGAAACTATATTCAGACAAGCAATCTTATACAGACTGGGTCAGTTGCACCTACGTATTTATAAATATGCACACACTTACGCATATCGCATATATGTAGCAATTTTTAAAAACCAATACATTTGAAAGACAGCAAGGAGAACACGGGAGGGCTTTGAGGGAAGTAAAGGAATAGAGAAATGATATAACTATATTGTAGTGTCAACGACAAATAATTATTTTAAAAACATTAAGACATGGTATAAAGAACAGGAGTGAATAACAATAAAGTTGCATATATACACATAAATATATTCAAAGTTTAAAATATCAAAATATTCTTTTAAGAATGAGTCATGATTTAATTTAAAATGAAGTAATTCAAAAATGCACTAAAAAAATTGAGGCAATTAATGACACAGATTCAATAAGACACAATTGACGGAAATTGACATGTAAAATAATATTATGTCACCCTGATGATTGATAGATCAGTCTATCAGTGGGATGTATAAACATCTAAACATTTTACAAATAATATATCAAGGCTGGGGAAAAGAAAATTTTGATGTATTACTGGTAGAAAAAATTGAAGACTTTAGGACAAAATATGGCAACTGAATTTTCAATTTTGCAATTTAATTGTTAGACATCCATGCCAGAGAAATTTCACATATGACAGAATATACATTAAAATAATGGTTACTTTAGGATTCTTTATAGTGCTGAAATTAAAATATATACACATATACCATAGAAAAATTAGAGTTAATTTATATCTATAAAGTAATATATTAGAATACTTTGTATTCACAGCAATCATACTGTGATTGAGATTATAGGCATAGGTAATATACACTATCTAACACTATGCTATTATTAAAAGAAGTGAATTAAAGCAACAAGGGAATATTTAAAAATGCAAGATATTGAGGGCAAAAGTATGGGATTTGAAACTATTTTGTATGAATATAAAAATGAATGAATTAATATCATATTGCTTTTCAATTCATACAGGTATGGATTATATTTGAGAATTAAAATCAACAATATGATAAATGAAAGAAAGAAGGGCATCATATGGTATATATTTTATTCTTTAATGTGTTTTTACAGTCCAGTTATTATCCTGCTCCTGGTCCACCCTCTGACTGTTCCTCATCACATACATTCTCCTCTGTCTCCAAGAGGATGTCCTAACCCACACCAACTCCACCTGACCAGACCCCCCCCACTCCCTGGGGCCTCAAGTCTTTTGTGGGTTAGGTGTGGCTTCAACTAGTCTGGACCTCTGGGATCAGACATTGCGCCACCAACCAATTACTGTACAACACCTGATACAAGGTCCACAACACATATAAAGCAGAAGACTGCCTGGTCTGGGCTCAGTGAGAGAAGACACACTTGCCAGTTTTTCATGAATGAAATTCTGAAGCACATTTTCAAAAGTATTAATTCAGATACAACTTCTTGACAAGTAAATTTTATCTTTCTCCCTCTTTAATTGCAGTATGATTATGATATTTTGCCTACAAGAGAAACAAGAAATTATAAAAAGAATAGAACAAACTCTTCATTAACCTAGAACTGAGACTGTATTTGTTCAGTCTATATGCTTTATATAGGTATATAAGATACATATACATTATGAAAATGAAAGAACTTATATTGTTTGCACGAAACATTTTTTTGTTGAAGTTAATGATCCAGATCTAGTAAAAATAATTGAAGAAATCAGAGTTAATATGAAAGTATTAATAATATGAAGAACATTATACTCCATAATGAACATGAGGTATGAATATTATAGCATCTATATTTTTTATTGTGGAAGCATTAATTTTCTCATCTCTTGCTTACATGAAAGTACAGTAGCCCTGATTATAAACTTTTTACTTGTTAGACTCAATCAAGCACAATTCTTCATAGCATTCCAAACTTTAATCCATTATAATCTATGTATGTTTCTGAGCGTGGGCTTCAAGAGTTCATCTTACACGATATTTTGTACTGCTTTATATTCTGCTTCAAGATGCACACATCTATCTTAGTTCCTGATCGCTCTCTTGTTTTTCTAATTATTAAATCCTGTAAACCAAAAATCTAATGGATGCAAACGGGAGTTTTTGTTATGTGCTTGAATCAATCCCTTACAACGTGATTTAATCATCAAAATTTGGGTCAAGTGATTTCCACTCTGATAAAGTGTTACCCAGAATAATTGTATTAGGGATTTAAGGAAGAAAATATCTAATGGAAAAGTCAAACTTAGAAAATTTCTGTATATTTGAACATTTAACATTTCTAAGAATGTTAAATAAATTAATAAACTATGAGGCAAAACATAACTAAAACAAATGTGTTTTACATTGAACATAGATAAGATTTTTAAAGACCAAGACATTTATATTATTCATAGTATGTATACTTGAAATACTTTCAACTCTGATATTCTATATAAACTAAATATACAAAAGACATATTACATATTCAGAAATGTCTAAAATATAGGTCAGCTATCCATCTGCAGCACATGTATTGAAGGAACATGTCTAGTATCTAAGAGAATACTAGTCTATACAATATGTCTGACACTTGAAATTTTAATGTTTGGCCAGTGTGTTTTCTTGATAGAGTATTGGGCTGTGAAAACTTCTATCTCTTAGAGTACTTCCTTATTTCTCATATTTTGTCCTCATAACCATGTCATCAGCAGAAAAGGATGACAGCCTTCCGCTAGAACTTACTAGTTTTCTCACCTCCGGATTCAGGTACAGTTGACTATTTAGATCACTTTCAATTTCTTCTGAGGAATGTGTGAATGCACTTCATCTCTTTCCTGTTAACGTGTCCACATTACACTTACTATAGAAGTTGGGGGAAGCCCTACTTAATACTCATTACTCTAGACCACATATCTTTTTCTTAATGGCAGGACTTTCAATATCCAATATACTTTCAACAAAATGGTGCTGTAACTGAGTATTCAATAGTCCATTATCATGTTTTAAATAGCTAGCTGCTTCAAGTAGCTGGTGGCACATAACAATAATGATAGCTATTGACTCAGTCTCCAGGGTCTAATATCCATGGCTTTGGCCTCTCCCAAAACCTATTCAAAATTCAGAATATGGGTATGAAGAGAATATTAATAATTTAAACAAGACATTGCTTTATTTTAAAGCCCCAGTATTCTAAACTATTGGTGTTTTTCAGGTCTGCGCTATTTCCAAAACTCTATGGTCATATGTTTCAAACACTAATGAATTTTCTGAATCTCAGTAACTGATGGCAAATATAGCTACTTGAGCCCCAGCCTGTGAATGGTAGAAAGTGTCTTCTTTTGAATGAACTATCAATTCACAGTCCTAGAGATTAGGTTCAAGTATCTAAATAGGACATCTACAAGTCAAGTAAGTTGCTTTCAAATATTGGAGAATGCAAGAAGAGGCAACTCTATTTCTATTTCTTTAGAGAAACTGTTCAGATGTCTACCAATGAACACAAAGAAATTTGGAAAATATTGGAGATATGGGCATTTTCATGATCATTTTTTCCTACCTGATTGAATGCATTTGAATTTCCAAGGATGATTTTTGTTCTCAGTTCTCCATCTTTAATCATGTGAAGTATTAAATAAGAGACAGGATCTGGTGTAAGAATGTCATGTACCCTTGGAGCAATTAGTGATATTCTCATATGTTACAGGGCCACTCTGTGTC
>NW_021604720.1:6562520-6575458 GCF_004785775.1 Grammomys surdaster | reverse complement strand
AGGAGGAGGAGGAGGAGGAGGAGGAGGAGGAGGAGGAGGAGGAGAAAGTTATCATACTTTCTGTGTCTTGACATGTGATGCCATGTTAAGAAGAAACAAAGAAACAAGTTGGCCTTCACTAGTTGCTAAGCAGATGACTGCTTCATACACAAAGTGCTTCATGCACTTTCCAGTTTTCAGTACCAAACCAGAAAATATCTACTCTTTAGAAATTATCCAGTCTTGAGTGTTTTGTTATAGCAACAGACAAAAAAACAAAAAACAAAAAACAAAAAAAAAACCTGAGATGGCATTCATAATGTTAATGAAGTAAAACTAACCTATGAGATTTCATTGGTCATTGGTTATTATAATAAAAATAAGGTCTTCTATTAATAAATAGGTGCATCTGAGATGGAATAATTCAGTTGACTTCATTCCTGAATGAAATTAGTGACTGAAATTACCATTCAATTCTGCCAAGTTTATAACATAGCCACCTTTTTCACTGGCATTTCATTCACATGGAGATCATAGACATACCTCAAGGAGTACCTACCATTCAAAAATCGAGTGAATGGCTATTAGCCTACATTGTGACAATCAAGTAAAATTCTATTTGCTAAGCCTGGATTTTTTTTTTTAATTGTAGAACTAGGGTACAAATTAAATTTACTGATTAATTGTATCCATGATGTTATGCTGAAAATTTTCCTTCTCATAAAGAAATAGATTGAATCACTTTCTTTCTCTTCTATCTTTATTACTTAATATAGACAGCATCCCTACCTTGTGCTTTGAATTATTATTTGTCCTGTATCATACCAGTATTACATCATCACAATTCACACCCAGAGTTTTTTTCAAAGGTCACATTCATATCTTTATTTATCTTTTAGATCAAAAAAATTCACGTGATGATTAATATTGATTGTTAATCTTTATGAGACCTAAAATTACGTAAGAGACAAGCATCTTGGTACTGGGCATGCTTCTGAAGGACTATCTAGAATAGTTTGCATTGGAAAGACTTGCTTTAACTGTGGATGCTGACTGGACCGAATAAAAAAATAAGTGAGCTGAGCATCGTCATTCACTTCCTTTGCTACCTGACTATAGATAAAAGATGGCCATCTGCCTCAAGTTCTTGCATCCTTGATGCCATGATAGATTGCCCCCTAGACCTGTGTATAAAATAATTTTTGCCTTCCTTAAGTCCATTTGATTGGTTTTATTTTATTTTTTTTACTCTTTTTGTCTATGTTTGGGCCATAGCAACAAAACACGTAAATAATACAGGAAACTGGTACCAGAAGTTGTGTCATTTTTGAGATAAACCTGACTATATGGTTTATAGACCTTTGGAACTGGTTTGTAGGAATACTGTGGAAGAATTTAGAACTTTTGCCTTGAAAGATCCATTAGGTACTTTGAACACAGCTTAGTGGTCAATGCTGTCACTCAAGAATGGAAGAATGTACACAAAATAGATGGGTTACTTCTATTGCCAAGAAAACACATGAAGTTTCTGAATTCAGTATGTCTGAACTCATCAGATTTCTGGTTGCTTTCAATCAGTGTCTCAATTTTCACATGAAAATAAGTATGCTGGGAATCAACCTCATTTTAATTCATCTATAAGTATGATCAGACACTGTATTTTTATCAGTAGTAGTACTTGATTATGAGATGGTGAGATAGTTGTCATGGATGCTGCAGGGCTTATAGAGTTATCTTGAATGAATATTTAAAAGGATTTGCTGTATTGTTTTTGTCCTAGAGGAAACACAGCCTATATGATAATTGCTGAATATGCATTCTCATCGTGAAATTCTACTGAAGCAATCGTATAGAACTTTGAAAACCTTGGTTTTTAATCGGCCCTGTATTGCATGTGACCTCAGGTGACAATTTTAGTCACAAAGTAGTTTTAGTTTATTTTCCTTTTTCACTGCAAGAGAGTTTTGCCACAGTTTAACTATTCACTAGAAGTGTCTCTCTTCTTTCAAATTTAACCTGGTTAGGGAACCAATATTATATTACATCCTTGAGTAAACAAATCTCCTATAGTGTTAGTACCAGTAAAATGCGGGAAACAGAAACTATTCCACTGGCATTTCACAAGAAAATGCTTAGTGCAAGTCTTGCATTTGTGGAGAAAGGTTCTAGGAACTCACAAACATGCACCCAAAGACATGCTAAAGGAGTCCGTCTTAGGAAATCAGTTCTTTCCCGACTCTCCTAGACCCTGGGCAAAAGAGCATTGATTGTACTGTCTCTGCTTGATTACTGTTAGGTCTAAGTCCAAATCATGTTGTGAAGATGATTTCTTTCCAACTCTGCCTTTATACTTGATACATGCACATATATTTTGCAAGGCTTTGTTCATTTATAAAATACAAAGGGAAAGGATTCTCGCAAGTAGTTGGTTCTTTCCAGAAATCCAAGTGAATAAAAAGTATTGGGACTAACGCACATCTATCTTATCTGAGACTTTGCTAAAAGAATTCATCTTCACAGCTTGCCACCTCATCCTTCAATACGAGATTTTCTTCTGTGTTTCCTGGGCGTTGTTATATGTTGTAAATGTTTTCTTTGTTGTTAGATATCACTTTCAGTGGGTTTTACCAGCATAAGATATAGGCTAAATACTTTGTGTGTGGTAATAGAAAGATTGCCACCTACATTATAAAGATGTTTACTAGATGTGCTACTGGATTTGTGTACACTTTAAACTGTTGCTACAGTGCAAACAAATGGCTTGAACATTGTTGGCCAGTAGAGAGGCCACATAGTCATATTGGATAAAAGCTTACAGGAAAGCTGTAAATTGCAAATACTGTTTCACACCATTTAGGGTCAAACGTGGGTAGCAGGGGCTAGTGAGTCTCACTTAAAAATGTGTTTGTTAGAATGTGTTATTCTCCATGTTGTCAAGAGGCTTAAATCCTGTTGCATTTTGAAGGTGGCAAAGACTTAGGGGAGTAGTTTATTGCCTCTGGCTTTCATAATTGCTATGACTCATACTTACATCCCTGCACTTGCAAGTGCTTTAGAGATGGAGCCACCACCACCCCAAGCTGCACTTTTTCCATCTTTAAATGGATGATGTGTTTAATGGAGGTTAAAATGCCTCCTCAAAAGAGAAAACTCAGCAGCTGTCAGTCATGCGGACTCCGGAAAAGCAAGCATCAGAAGGTAAAAACAGAGGTCACTGGATTCCTAGTCCTTTATGTTGCTTGCAAGGAAGAGAGTAAATTTGGACCTTAAATGTTTGAAAGTCTTTAATGTCCATCTTCATTTTTTTCTCATACAGATAAACCACTTTCAAGAAAAGCTGCTTATTTTAAAACCACTTCAGAGGGAGAATTCAGTTCTCTTTTACTCTTGTCAAGACTCTGTCAACTTAACAGGAAGGTGTGCTCATAAACAACATGCCATGGGATTAACTGAATTTGTTGAGGGCTATTGTCAGTAGAAGGGAAACAAAGAATCTCTACTTTCTCAGCTTCTAGCCAGCAGCTAGGACAATCCACTGGATCCTGCAGGTATTGTTAAAGCAATTGGCTAAAACTGGCTGCAGAACATAGGCTTCCAGTTCCTAAAATTGCATTGAATTTAGTTCATTTTCTTTTTTCTAGCCAGAGCAGACACTTGCCCTACCACACCAGTAAAGTTGACTGCCGCTTGCCTTTAGACTTCATGTAAAGTGATAAAATTTTTATTTTGCTTCATTCAAAGGAGTAAGTTTTATTTGCTTTTGCTCACCTGTTTGTTGATAGCATTTTGTGGTAGTATCCTTGAAATTACTGTCATCAGAGAAAGGTGCACTATTGACAAACCAAAGCAGGTTTTACTACATACACATTTGTGGTAGGCCTCCAGTGTTCACAGGTATCATTGAAATTCACAGAACAAGAAGAATCATGGGAAATTATAAAATGAAGCAAAAGTTTCGTTCACTTTTCTCAATAAGACAAGCAGTCCTTAGAGTTCAGGCTTTTAACTTCAAATAACTAATGCTTCTATTTCTAATTATATTTAGAACAGTTTTTTTTTCAAAATTAATAAACAGGTTTGACAGTTTGCAATTGCAGATAAGCAGACTCAAGCAGAGATAAGCAGATATGATCCCATTAACCCAGTAGGCCGGTCTTTTGAGATAGACACCAGTCAAAGGCATGGTAAAGAGATGAGACTGGTTAGAGAAAGAAGTGGTCATGATGAGATTTAAATGGAAGCTGGAAATAAGCCTTCATCCCATTCAAAATGCATGACACTTCTGGGCTAGTCTGAGTAGAGGAAGATGTCTGGGTGTGTTGTGTGAAATATTAAATGGTAATCCACACTACTACTGGCATGGCACCAGCGGACATGCCAGTCTGTTTTCTGCCCTGCATGGCAGGCCTGTTCTCAGCCCGGCGTGGCAAGCCGACCTGTTCTCACCCTGGAAGATTTTCTGACTCAGAACGCCGAAATCTTTCCACCTGGCTCACTAAGTTCCCATGGCAGGCTCTTGCCATGAGTGTCCCATGCTTCCTGTGGTGCTCTGCCAACGTACCTTTCTCTGGAACCTAGATGAGTTGCCACATGAAGAAAAGCATCACACAATCTTAGTTTAGAAACAACAGATAACACTATCGCTAGGCACAGAATCTAGCATCCTAATTTTGTAAGCTATTCTATGTTAAATCCTGGGGTTGGGGGAATACTGATCTGCCACGTAAATCAACCACCTCCGTCTACCTACATTGTGCCTCCATGTTCTCTCCCGTTCAAAAGAAGTGTCTTTCTCCTGACTACCCTCTTGCTCTCTCTGACCTGGAAGTACTGCCTCCTCCATGCCCAGTGATTGGTTTCTTGAAATCTTTATCCATTAGAGAAAGGTTCTGCCACATCTCACCTTTTCTGTTCAATTAAAAGAAAAAAAACTTTTCTTTCAAATATAAACTGAGTATAACTATTGCCAGGAGTCAGAGAGTCTGCTGGTCTGAGAATAGGCCAGCCTGTCCCCAGTGCCACGCTGGCGAAAGAATTATCATTTAATATTTCATGCAACATGAGTGCACCTTCCCTAACTTTTTTCTGTAAAGAGAATCTAACCTCTGTGAAATCCCTATTCATCCTGGGTGACATCAAAGAGAGGAGACAGCAGGAAGTTTTCTATTAATTATTCAGTAGAACTTATAGGAAAAGAAAGCACACAGGTAAAGCATGCTTTCCTCAGTGCCCCTAAATTAAAATGTTTGTCCATTCAAATGACTTGTATTCAAATTTCTTTCATTTTTCCTTAAATAACTCAGTTGTCATTATTCCATCCTGTATCAGTTAGGTGTTATTTTTTTTTTGCCACTGATGCTGCTGCTATTGTTTATAAATAAAAGCATGAAGAAACTTTCTTGGCATAAATTCAAGTAGGACGGTTAGTCAGGAAGGATGATCCCAACACAGGTGTGCAGCAGTCTGTGAGGACAGAAAACATTGAAGACTTCAGAGATCTAGCAGGTGTGACCCTAAAGCCTTATAATACTAGGAGACAGTGAAGACCCAGGCTCATAGCTGGGGATTACATCGTAAGCTTCATTACTGTTAAAATTAGGAAATGTCCCGGCTCCAAAATTCTTTGTCTGAACTTTAAAGATTCATAGAATCAGAAGCCGCAAAACTGTGTCTATCACACCAAAATGCCTGTGAACCAAGATCTCTAAGAAGTCCTTCCAGGTTACACTGAAATGTGGTAAGTGCAATAGCCAGGGTAAGCGTAGCTCAAGGGTTACAGGGGATAGAAGGGGTAGGCTAAGAACCACACTGGGAAGCAGGGTGACAGACCAGCATCTCAGGCTGTAGCATGAGGAAGAGTTCTGAAGCAGAGTCCAAAATTGGTTCTTCAAAGCACTACAGCAACTGACCAGCAAGTCTGTAATGTGGGTGTCTGTACAGAACATAGTCCCATTAAAAGGGAACATTGTCAAGGAAAAACTAGAAGTCTTGGCTTTAAATGGCCTAGACGGCCAAGGATTGGGTACGAGAAAAGAGGACCCATGACATAATTCAGCTATGTACAAAAGAAAGTGAGAAGAGTAGAAGGTGACTTCATGGATACTTCAGCCATTCCTTCAAAGGTATAACTAATACAAACATTGGCTCATTTTTCCCATCTCCCTGCCCTTTCAAGGAGCTGTGTATCGCTCCCTGTGGCCACTCTTGTATATGCAGATATTAGGAGTATTTGGTTCATTTTAATGTAGGCAGAGAACCTTTTTAGTCACTTGAGCAAGCTGTAAAGATGGTTAGAAACAGTGCTTCCAGACACTTTGACTCAAATATACATTTCAGGTTCGGGGTATCATAAGCAATGTGTGACCTCTTCTACTAATTATGTGTGTGACCTCTTCTACTAATTATGCCTGCTTTCCAAGGGTTTCTGAGAAGATCATTATTCTGTGGAGTGATTTCACATTCTGGCTTCATTTTCTTAATGTCTTGAGTGTAGCAGACTCTGGCCAGATGCTGCAAGATGATCAGAGCCTCGTTCTCTGAAGTGGTCACGAAAACTCTCTTTTTCTCTCTCATTACACAGGTTATGCTTGCAGACAAAGTAAAGCAAGATGATGTTGTTCTAGGTCACTTATGGAACACAGTAATTAATAGGGCAATTTGTGAAAGTTCCAGACCCAGTATAAGTTTCTCATTCAGCCACTGGCTTCTGTCGGTGTCTTCCAATGGTGTCTTGCTTCTCTTCCTGGTGTGAATCTATGTATCACATGAACAGGCAAAGGGTATGAGCCACCCAGGAAATTTGTCTGGAAATCTGTTCCATGGGCATTGGATTTATCTCATAGTCAGAGCTCTGAGCTCAGAGTGCTAACTCTATCCTGATTTCTTTTACAAGCTGGCTATGAATGTGATGGCATGGCCCTGTACATCTCAGACCATATTCTTATCAAACAATTTCCACTCATTCCAATAGTCTCACATTCTGAGGTCAAATTACTTAGATAGAAGTCCTCTATTAAAGGCTGGGAAAGAGCTCAGGTTAAGTGTACATATAGAAGTATACATGTTTATACTCAAAAAGTATAAATATTATGATGGGTTATAAAGCCAAATGGAGAATTCTAGAGCAAAAAAGAACAGAAATTCAAGCTTCTTTTAATGACATGTTACATAGGTTCATATACTTAGCTCTTCTCTGACACTATGAGATTAGAATAAGGAAAGTCTGCAGACTTTTCTACATGCATTCATATATAAATGCAATAAGAAATGATCATCTTTTAAATTTTATTTCAAGTCCAATAGTAGATAGCTACAAAGGTATGGCAGAAATGAGTGACAGACCCATTTTAGAGACGACATCACTACTGCTCATATGGGAGAATGTAAGACTGTGAGACGTTAATAATTGCAATCAGCTTTCCAATATTGGGAGCTTACTACTTTAAACTGATTGTTAGTGCTTTTACTAAGTTGTTGATCTAAGTGTAATTGTTCTTTGCTTCTAAATTGTAGTAATTTATATATATATATACCCAAATAACAAATGTTTTATCATTAATAAACATTTATTAATCCATAAACACACTGATCTTATTCTTCAAATGTATGTAGTGTCACCATTTATTTGGACACATTTTATTCTTTATCTTTGAATGTCAGAATCTGACCAATTTTATATAGAAACTTTATTGTTCGGTAGACTTATTCTTTATATTAATTTGACGCATATTTTGGGGGAACATTTGTGTTTGAAAACAGAATTTATAGTAATGAGTTCACTGATAGCAACTATATTTAATAAAGTAAATGATTACAAAGACACATCTCTTTACAATTTAATTTTCTATCACTGTGAAGAATTATTTGAGATTAATAGAATGTGGCACCTTTTCACCCCGGTGATGCCACCTTTGATTTCTTTCCATTAGGTAGCGATATTCATGTTTCTACACTGCTTATTAGAATTTTAGTGTTTGCAATAAAAGTGTCACTAAATACTTTCATTAAACTTTCTTTGTTAAATTCTTGTATTAGCTCTACTTAGAGGAAGCATAATATTTATACATGTTTAAAAATATTATCTTAATAATTTTGCTATCTTTTATTAAATTTTCCTGAAGAATTGAAGTTTTAAAATTTCATAACAAGAGCTCATAAATTAGAAATATAAATAACTCTTGTGAAAGAATAGGTAATCCTTCAGTTTTAGTCCTGAAGATCTCTTTCCAATTGAATATTTAAAAGCAATCCATTTAAAATCATAGTCGTTAGACAATTATAAATTTTTGGAAAGTCTACACTATATAAACATTCTTACTAAAATAGTGTTTCATTTTTTATCCAGGTGTGTGATATGATCATAAGAAGGCTGTTTAAAGATAACTATTTTAAGTCTAAAATTTTGTAATTAGCATCTCATTGTCATCTGTTCAACAGTAGTTTTATCAATGTTATTGAAGATGTTGCAGAAGAATAACCTAATTATTCTGAGAATTCATTGCCTGATTTATAAAAACAAAATGTATTGTTCTGAGATTTAGATGATGGAGTGTGGGAGTTGGTGTTGAAAGCTGTCCTGTTTATTCTAAATTACAAGCTGCTTATGATTTAATATTATCCTTCATATTATTCTCATGATTTCATTTCTCTAAATATGAAATGATTGCTAGCTTCCAATGTCAGAGACTTGCAGAAATAGAAGACAAATTCAACATTTCAAAAAACTCAAATGAGGTTTTTTTCCTCTGTGTTTTATAAATATTTCTTCTTAGTTATATTATTTTTATCTGAAGTAATGACAATGTTTCCAGTTAGTTTTCTCTTCATACATTTTCAGGATTTAGCTATAATGTTCATCACTGACCTCTGCATGCCATTTAATCTAGTAAACCCTCAGAGGTATGACTATCTTATTTCATGTATGAGGCAACTGAGGATTGGGAGCATTGGAAAAATCACACATGAAATCAAAGTTACTTGTGATGCAAATTGCTCCTGATGTCCATGAGTACGTATGTTTCTTCTCTAACCTGTTTAAGTTATTGCTTTCTTTTAAATTTTATGTATGTGTATGTTTCAATTAGCTTACATTTACCACATGTATACAGGTACTCATGGGGGCCAGAAGAGCAAGACAGATGCCCTGGAACTTTCAGATGGTTGTGAACTTCCTGATGTGGGTGCTGGGAAGTGATCCTAGGTTCTCTGTAGTAGCAATAAATACTCTTAATTGCTTAGCAACCACTTCAGTTTAATGCTCAACATGCCAGGCTTTCGAATAAAATAGGTAGAACTGACTGTTTGATTATTCTCTGTATATTTTCTCTACGAAGCCTCTTAAGTTGTCTTGTTTGTTTGTTTGTTTTCCCAAGAGAGCACACAAGATAAACAAGATAACAGAAGCTAAACTTCACAGAAAATAACAAGAGTGAAGCAGACTTTAAACCCAAAAGGACATCTGAGACTGCAACAAGCTCTTCTCCTTTTGACAATGACTAAAATAAGTGGCCAGATCCATGGTCCAACGGATAACTGGTGTATAGAGAATAAAGTTCGGGATACCAATTCTACATATTTTCCAAAATAGCCAACATTATTGTGCATTTGGTATGTGCCAGCCACTGTGATGTGCTGCTATTGTGGAGGTGAGTAATTCCTCTGACCTAGATGAGAAGACCAGAGTAAAAATGTGCACCTGATCCACTTTATTACAAGCCCATGGCAAAGATCTGAACCTAGCTGTAGATTGTTTTCCCCTCAGAATTAAAGATATTTGTCATGTTTGAATAGGGTTAGCTTTTCATGAAGTATTCTAAGGTTCTATAGATTGGTGCCTTTGTTCCTATGAAATTGAACTCCATTACATTTTTTTTTCCTCCAGTTTCTTCGTACTCAGAAAAACCAGTGCAATTGACTGTTTTCTTGCTACTGAGGGCCAGTAAAGAAGATAATCTAATAGAAAGAACTGAGGGCCAGCCAGTCAATACTTATCCAAAGAGAAAAGAGATTGGTTATATTGAATCACATAAATGATGGTTTCCTTGGATACTTGGCATATTTGGCAAATAATTTCCTTGAAACCAATTGTACAATGAAATTAAGGGTGGGAAGAAAAACTGTTTTTCACGAATGAATGAAATCAGTCTGACTTTTTCTCTTTTTAAGAAAAGAGAAAATATTAGGGAAAAGGATGCTGGTACAAATTACAATGAGAAAGCTGAACTGAGCCTACTTCCTTACACTGACAAAAAATAAGATAGCAGTAAAATATAAGAATAACATGACAGGGGCTGGAGAGATGGCTTATTGGTTATAGAGGACAAATATTTGATTCCTAGCACTCAAGTGTCAACTTACAACTCTTGTTGCCTTTAGGTTACTGTCTGCCTAGTCGTTAGAATCCAACAATAGATTTACAAGTTATGATGCTGGCATGGTAGCATAAATTATCATGAAGCCATGTAAGCTAGACTTGTGTGGAATTCAGAGTAGAGCTTAATGAAGGCAATAGGTTTGACCCTGAGTGTGGCAAATTAACAAATTATTTACAGATTTAAGGCAAATTTATTGCCTTTAAAACCATGCCTTTGGTGTTTTAGAATCTTCTGAATTCTCCATTTTAGGGACACATGATGCTTAGAGATCTTGAGCTGACTTTCAATAATAAGAACATTTACTGTCATTCTGTACCCTAGAGGGAATAGGTTACATGTTCAAAGCTGTGTGTTCTTGCTTCACTCAACAGTTGTTCAATGGTTCTTGACTCAACAAGAAGCAAAGGACCTGCAGTTCTGTATGCTATTATGAGACAAAACTCACTTCCTCTTTCACTTTCAAAACAATAAAAATATTGGGACAATGAAAACCTCTCTGTGAGGCTGATAGTTGTGCATAGATGAGTTGGATTCGGAAGCCAGCTACCTTTACATAGATACCATCTAAACAGAATTGTCAATTACTCTAAAGTTTAATCTTCATCAAAAATAATGGATGTATGTCACCTTATATTGAAGAAATCAACAAACAAAAACCAGACGATATAAGTCTTAATGTAACTCATTTGGTGATTTTACAGGATCAAATACTGTGTCATACTGCTCTAGAGGTTGAAATTTGCAGAATATTATCTCTACTTATGTAAGAGGCAATGGATAGCTTCAAATGCAATCTATTACTTAGGATAGTTGGCTAGTTCATAGTATGGTCAAATTTCTAAAACTAATCAGACTGATTTCAAGTCTGAGTTTTTAATTACCACTAATGTATCTTTCTGTAGGGAGAAATTGTTTCTAGAAAGGATTACGGATTCTCCATAGCTGAAAGTAAGATGAAACAATACGAACCTATAAGTGATATTTTGTATTTTTATCTGGGCTATGACAGTGACTAGTGATGACCTGGTCGGAATCTATTACTTGGAATAAAAGGAATATGTATTTCTGCTTTTCAAATGGAGAAAATTGATTTTATCTCCCAAATTGTCAGAATGCTTGCCTTAATGGGGACTGGTGCTATGTGGAATTTTCATGATCATGTCATTGTATTGCAAGATAATTAAAAATAACAATTCAATTATATGCTTCTATGTTCAAAATTGGCTCAGAAAGTATTTGAATAAAATGAAATATTTCAATTCGTGTAACCTGTTCACTCAGTTCACTACATGGCCTTATCATGATTCTGTACAAAATTTTCAAATCAAATATATGACCACAAAAATTGTCCATAAAATACATATTAATAAGTAACCAAAGAATCTTTTGAGGGAAGGGAACTGTTTTCTTTCATTGTGTCAAGGACATTTTCAGCTCTTTGAGCAGGGTTACCTCACATGTTTCAAGCTTCCACTCATAGGAGGCATTTTAGATTTAAGTCTGCTGAAGTAGATGGTACATATCAGGGGTCTGAAATTTTACTCAACAATGGACAGACTGAAAGAATCGATAGAATATGTTAAAGTTTTCTAGGGTGTCTAGAATGTAAGACTGAAACAATTTCATCAGAAATCAACATAGCAATGGCTAGAAAGATGGATCTTTATGTAAAAGTTATGGCTGCCAAGTCGGATGACTTGAGCTCGATCCCCAGACCCACATGTTGAAGAGATCTAACTTCAGCAGGTTCTAACTTTGACCTCTATCTGACAAAGTGAAGGCAATAGAATTTAGAAAGCAAGACTATGTCCTACGTAGGCACTGTCTCACTGTTTCCCTATGGTGCATAGGAAAACCTGGAAGAAATCTGAAGACAGACAGAGGACAAGAGAGGAAAAAGCTAATTTGAAAAGCTCAAAATGCTGGAATTAGTCAGACTATGAATGATAACTTAAACACACCTATGTATGTTTAAATTCTTAAAGGATGTAGCAACAGGGGGAATCTGGGTCACGTGGCAAGTATTTGCAGTTTCTGGGAAAGATTTCGCTGTGCACATATTAACATCCTTATAATACTGTACAATTCATCACCCAAACTTATCAGCAAATAATGATGATAATAAAAAATAATGCAAAAATGGCTGTTAATGCCAATCCATGGGTGTTAACATACTCCAAGACTGTGTTTTATATCATTAGGAAAATATTGCCCCAGTGTGGAGGATTATAAATCATTATAAGAAACACCCTTCCCAGGGAAATATCAACGTGCCCATCGAGACACAGGAATTCATACTGGCATGCACTGAAACACTGCAAAAGCTGTATCAACGAAACTCTTTAAGGACTTACATTTTATCCCGAAGGTCAAATTTAAGGCTAGTCAGTGTACAGTGTAGTCTTTCTGGAAGCTAAGTTCTGACTCCACTATCCACAGCACTTGGTATTATGGACCAAACACTGAACTTCTCATGAGATACAGTTCTAAATTCTGAGAAATTACTGAGAATGGGCCTTACATGGATATTTTAAAAGGCACAATGGCATAGACTAAGGGAGGAGAGAGAGAGAGAGAGAGAGAGAG
>NW_021604720.1:6545189-6562120 GCF_004785775.1 Grammomys surdaster | reverse complement strand
AGGGAGAGGGAGAGGGAGAGGGAGAGGGAGAGGGAGAGGGAGAGGGAGAGGGAGAGGGAGAGGGAGAGGGAGAGGGAGAGGGAGAGAGAGAGAGAGAGAGAGAGAGAGAAAGAGAACTTATGTCTATGTGTTCTTCACATTTCCCAGGTATGTTTATTAAATATGATGGATTCCATTTCTGTGTAATTTGCAAATAAAACTTGAAATTTTGCTGTGACTTTAAAGTCTTAATTCCAAGCGAGCCCCCACTCATCATTCTCCACTTTCCAATATGCTATCATTTTGATCATTTTGCAACAATTAATGACACTTTATGACAAATGGATCAACTTCCCCATAAACAGATGTAACTCCTTTATTACTGTGGGCATACTGTTATTATAGTGTCTTTAAAAAGGTTCTTAAATTGCAAGATCATTCTTCTCTGGATCTAACAGAGTAAAACATAACCTAGTCCTGTAGAAAGTAGGTCAGGAGTAAATAGATTGGGTACACAGATTACCAGTGGGCTAGAAATTAAGGATGATTTATCTAAGATTGCATTGTATTTTTACAAAGGCTCTGAAGTCCCCCTAGAGCCCAGAACAGTGAATGACAACCTTAATAAATTCTAACAAATGAATGTTTCTTATTGGCTGAGAGCCTAGGTATAGTAAAGGTGGTGATTCTTGTTAAAAATTAAGCAAGATTAGCAATTTCAGAATTTTATGTAAAGTCTCATACTAATATAAATTGATGGTTAACACTGGCTTTCACAGTTAACTATCCAGTTGAGGTCCTGGATTAGTGATTGTGGTTAACTTAAATGCTAAATTTTATTTCCAGATTAATTTGTTTCATGTCAAATACATCAGTGATGAAATGGTCAAGTGTTAGAGAAAGGAATTCTGGAAGACTTTGAGAAGTCTAACTAAAATCAAATGTGAGTTATATGAGTAGATGGCCTATCTTGAGTATCCATCAGATAGTTCAGACAATACGCAGTGAGAAATACTTAAATAGAAAGGGACAAGAATTCTCAAAGTTAATGTTCAAAATGAAAAGTGTATATTGTGAAAGAGAGATTAACTCTGAGATTGTATACATATTAGTTATGTGTGTCTATTTGTATTTATCAAATACAGAATCCTGTGCTTTCTGTGGTGATGTATATATAATATCATTTTCTGTAAATGTATCAATGGGGGAAAGGAAGAAACATTAAAACATCACATTATCCTCTTATGCAAAAAGGACTATGATATGAAAACAGAGGTTAATAGTAGGAGATATGAACGCTCCACAAACTGCATCCCCTCTGGCATGTTTTTGCATGAAAACTTTCTTATTTTCCGCTTATAATGAAGCACAAGGATAAGTTATACTCTGATGAACTTACTCAGATAAACACAATAGGTTTTCTTTTAAAATAAGCCTTTACTGAATATATCAACAAGGTACTGTATAGTGTAGAGTGAAGTTTGTAGTTAACAAAGTGTGCAACATGGTAGGTCTCCGAGGATGCATGACACAGAATCTTCCAACCCCTTGCAGTCCCTTGTCAGAGAAATACACTAAACACAAACCAGAATTAAATCAACATAAGGTTCAAACAGTAACAGATCATCGAAGTGACCGATTCAGTAAATATCATCCTAGGAGGGTATACAGTAGTGGTGCCTCATTTTAACATAACAGGTTACAAATCTCACATCCCACAGACACCTTTAAAAACACCCCCATGTTTGTGTATGCATGGATTTGCATGTTTTATATTAATTTTAAAATGCCTGTTGCAATGGTCTTGGTTTGTGCTCTTCTGGTGGATGTGCAGCTAGAAAACCAAATACTATAACAAAACAACCTGGTTTGCTGAAACAGTATTATATTGTGTACAAAACATTTTCCCCACAATCAGTGAAAAGCATCCCTGTTGCCAACAATTCCTTCCATCCCACTGATGAAACTGGAAAAGCGTATAGAGTCCTTCCTATTGTTTTTTACTTTAACTTTTCAAAAAAGCAAAGTTTGACAAGACTAAGAATTGAGAGTTGTTTTGTGGAGATATTATTTTGTGTTTTGTGTTGGGCACTCTTCCGTTTTGTTTTCTCATTCACTTGGAAAAAGCAAGTTGTGAGGTGATATGTTATCCTCAAGTTCTAAAGCAACATCTAATATCCTCTTCTGATAGGTCAGAGATAAATGCTATAAACAAAGACATCAATGGAAATTAACCACTTCACTGTTCAAAGCTGCAGGGGACAATGCAGCTGGAGTATGTTGATCCAGTGTGGCACCTGCCTCTGAGTAAGACAATGGCGCCTTGTGTTTGGAATAGATGCTCCCCTCACATGAAGAGCTAAGTTTTCTCAAGGGGAGAACGAAGTTCTGTCTGTGTGCCATGCCTAAGCCCATTATGACCTCCATTATTAAGAAAACAAAGGTGTAATATTAGCTATGCCATTAATACATTTTTATCAAAGAGCTGATATTACAGATTTTGTTTTTACTCTTGAGAGAAAATGTCTAATATCGTATCAACAAACATCTGGAAAATTACAGATAGCATTAATTCTCACAAGGGTGGATTTTTCCACTTATATAATAATTAAGCAGGGAACACTCGTCATATTTGTCTGTGATTGACCCATGTGTTGCACTACTTGTCCAATGCATATGGCAGTGTTTGAAACCCAGGACCTCTCCAGAGTCAAATGCATCTCTATAAGGAAGGAGGTATTGGTGACCACCTTCTGTTTAACTAACAATAACATTTGCATGACCATGCTTTGCTTTGCCTTTTGCAATGTCCTCTGTGCAAGTAAAGTTACTGTGGAGACAAGGAGTAGACAATATATGGGATCAACTCAACTTTGACTCTTGACTAATCACCTCCAAATAAATAATAATGAGGCTGAGAGAGGACCAAAATCAGAGGAGCTGTAACTGCACAATGCAGTCTCCTGATTAAAGATGACAGCCAAAATGTCATCCAGGAAGGATTACTGGCCATTTGTTTTTCAAATTTTCATATGCTAATATAGGTTCCATGAGATGATTTCTAATCTGATGTAGGCAAGTTTCTTAGGCACAATACTATGGTTCATGTAATTTCCATGTTGTTCATGAGATCAAAATAAAGATTCTCTTTTCAGAAATAACTTCTACCAGAGCAATTTTGAGAGCACCCTAATGGTTTCACATGACTGGCCATCCACTGTACCACTTCAGCTCCCAGTAGTGTTGTGGATGCAATCCAATATTGTGGGACTCTCTCCACTCTTGTTCCTCTTAAGACAAACAAAAGACATTTCCACAGTCCCTAATGTCACTGGGAGTTAAATATACAATACCAAGAGACAAGAATGATTTTCTTGTTATATAACAAAATAAAAATCCTCAAAATAATCAAAGTACCTTTATATTTCTCACCACACAGTTTTACCTACATAGTGAAAGGCAAGAGGACACTGAAGGGGAAACATCCAGCTAACACACAGAGCCCCATGTTCCTGTCCTGGTTTTAGATGATGTAACGCTACACTGATCACCATTCCAGATGGTATTATTCTTTACTGTGTGAACCTACTTTTACAGAAGCCAACAGCCCAAACCCTTGAGCTAATAGATTAAAGTGGAAACCCGAGAGTCATTTTAGAATTAATTAAATTAATTCATAACTATGTTCGGCTCTACTGACTGCACAGTTTCAATGCTTGTGCCTACAACATTATCGCTGTAGTTATATTTTCTTCCTATTCTGAGGGATGAGGGGGATTAAAACATATAACTTGGGGTCTATTATTAAAGAAAATAAAGCTCTCACTATAAAGAAAAGGTTGCATAGCATTGTATACCTAAATTTTACAAGAAGACACATCACAGTTTTATTTTGCTTAGAGAGAGAGAGAGAGAGAGAAAGCAAGAAGAGTATGGCATTGATTTCATGAGTCCCTAAAGTGGAAGATGATTGTAAAGCAGAGAGTGAAATGCCTAAAAGTGGGTTTGAAAAAAAAATTCCCAAGGGTGAATTTCCTTAGACAGTACATGTGATCTATAGCCCTTCTACACCTATATGATGGCAAGAATTAGGGTAAATTTTGCATGTTTCCCGAAAATGGACTTGCTTCAAAAATATCTAACATCAACCATGAATATACCTCTCTCCTACCGTGCCCTCCGCTTTTGGCTCTTGTCTGCCATGATTTGGGGAAACTTTCATTCTCCAACTTACTCATTTTGACTGGTAGTCTTTTACCATAGGGTTAATTATCATTCTGTAAGTACCAATTTAGAGAAGCATCTACAATCTAAAAGGGGCAAATAGAATTTCCGTGTGGAACAGGAACAAAGTTAATTCAAAATAAAAACATAGTATTGCTTTTAACAATACGCATTGTTTTGGCCAGCTTGGGTGCTTTTACAGAATCATTGGCAAGGAATGATAATATGGACATTAATATGCAAAAATACACCAGGAATATTTTGTGTAACCAAAATTTGTATCCATATTTTTCTTTGAAATACCCAGCAGGGAGAAGGGGCAAAGGTGGCATATACAACTTAATTACAAAAAAAAAAATGCAAGATGATTGGAAGACAAGAATTTGAAGGAGAATATAGGTATTAATTCAAGCTATTTCAACATGATACTAACAAAGTCCATTGACACAGTGTAAGAGAATCACCAATATTTTTTTCTAGAAGGCATTTGTACTTTTTAAATCAACACATTACCATAATAGATTCTGAACACTGCCCCTTTGTTGGTCTAAATATCGTGTTGATATAGCCTCAGTGAATATACCCAAATAATTTTCATTATCAAAAATAATTCCATTCAATATATTTCTTCCCATTATTTTTTTTTGTATTAGGCTCTTCTAAAAAATTATTCTAGAATATAACTCTGTTGGATAGGATTCAACCTGACATGTGATTTGAACAGTGACACTTTTGAGGGGAATTTTCTTGCTAGAACTGATCATACTGGTCCCTGAAGAGAACTAGAAGGAGACTCAGGTTTCCAATCTGTTATCACATAAGGCCAGGGAAGCCTGAAGAGTGATTTTTCAAGCTCACAGTCAGAAAGCCAACCTTGGGGCTTTAAGGACATTTCAAATCTCTCAGTTTCCTTGATTTGGTCAAGTAGGCCTAACTTATTTCATGGGAACTGGCTTCCTCATGATGTTATCTCTATTTCCTGCACTCAGTCAAACTGGAGTTACTACTTCGATTATTATATTATAGATTTTTTTTCACAAAGTTTATCTTCCAGGAGGTATAGAAAACATAGAAATAACTAGGCCATTCTTTCTTTACTCAAATTATCCCTCTTATTCTGATGAGGCCATCTGACATTATCCTTTCTTATGACTGTCAGCTCTAGAAAAGGAATTTCTTCTGACAGCCTCAACAGCGAAGTGGTTAATATGCATCTTAAGGATGATTCACTCATTCTTCTGCCTTGGCATTGGGTTCTCATTGTACAACCCCGTACAGTACTTCAGCAACATTTTTTTTTAATTTTAAAAAGCAAAGAGTTACAAAACTGTTTGTAATTAACTTGAAATAGAAAAGATAGCACTTTTTTTTAAATCCCATTATATAGTACACCGTATAAATTACAGAGTATTCAAATGCACAAATGCATCTGGGTAACATTTATCAAATGTAATTTTGCGTGTCTCTATGTGCACACATATGTGTGTTCTTGAGAGTTTGGTTTGTCCACCTTTCTAACGCTGGACCTCTAGGCTGTTACGTATGGCAATGCTCCAGGTCTGGCACACTGCTGTTGCAGTATCTCATGTTGTTGGGGATGTGGCAGTCTGTGTAATTAATGCCCCCATTTGGGGTATAAATGGGCTGCAGTCTGAAATCTCCTTTAAGGAGCTGATCATTATTTAAGGAGACAATCTGAAAACTTGTTTCTGTCATCTCCAAGATGGAGTTGTCTTTTTTGGTACCTGCTTCACAATAGTCATCTTTCCGTCGGCCCCGGTTGTATTTCCACTTCTGTGAGGTGTATCGTCCCTTTTTGTGCATGTGCCAGCAAAAGACGCTGAGCAAGACCACGAGCACAAAAATCACTGCACCCCCAATCAAGCCCGCGAGCAGAAAAGGGGAACCCATGCTGTGGGAAGTTGTCTGCTCATGGCTTGAAGCAGTGTTGCTGCCATTGTTCAAATAAGAGGCATGGGTGGTAGCCTCAGAACAGATGGTGTCTTCCATAGTGCGGTAGTTGAACGCATCCAGTGGCACTAAACAGATCCTATATGTGGATCTGGGCTCTAAATTGACCAAGCTCAGGTGTTGTTTCTCACCACTGACAATTCGTTCCTGAACGATGCCTCCTACGAGACTGTGGCCCATTTTCACCCATGTCAGTTTGTATGCCATCACAGTAAAGAGAGACAGCCAGCTGACTTGAATTGAAGTATCGTTAACAAAGTGGATGGAAAGTTGGATCCTTTCAGAAATAGGTGGGGTCACTCTTTCTCTGCCATCCCAGTCAGGGATGGTTGGAAGTTTCGATGGGGTAGGAGCTGGAGGCACAGAACCTCTGCTGGGGCTTGGAACAGAGAGAGTAGGAGACTGAGTTGTTGGAGAAACTGTACTTGGAGCTGGGGTAAAGACAGGTAGGCCAGGAGTCGTGGTGGGACAAGACAAAAGATTCATATTCAACTCCCTGACAGCCATCCCTCGGACTTGCTCAGGACCTTGGCACATGAAACCACGCACATTGAGAGAAGAAGGGATATATTTGAGCCATTCTGTGACCCATTTAATGCTGCAGTCACAAAACCAAGGGTTATTCCGAGCAGTGAGTTGTTTCAGGTTGGAGAGATGATCAAAGACTCCTTGAGTTAACATTCGTAGCTGGTTGTTGGATATATCTAGCCTTTCCAGCTTACGGAGGTTTGCGAAGGCTGTCAATGGGATGTGGTTTATCTGGTTATCCTGCAAGTAGAGCCTGATCAGATGCGTACCTGGGAGGTCAGGCGGTGGGTGGGAGAGTGAGTTCCGGACTATGGAAAATTCTTTGAGCTTGGTGAGATGGCTGAAGGTACCCTCAGCAATGCCCTTGTTGGTCAGGAGATTCCCATCCACGATCAGCCGCTCCAAGCTTGTGAGGTTCTGAAATGCCATGTCTGATATGACTGCAATTCGGTTTTCATCCACCCTCAGCTCTTGCAAGTCTACAGGAAGCCCAACAGGCACGCTACTCAGGTGATTCTTTGATAAAAACAAAAGTTTGAGGCTAATTGCCTCCCGGAATGCTCCGTCTTCCACTCCCACTGTAGATATGGAGTTATCATCTAGGTGTAGTTCTTCCAGCTTGAGGAGCTGAGCAAGAGCAGCCCGTGAGATGGTTTGAATGTTATTTTCCTGCAGATGGAGAACTCTGACATTCTTAGGAAGGTTCATGGGGAATTCATCCAGTTGGTTGCCATAAAGGTAGACCGTGTGCACTGACTGTACATTGTGCAGCTCTGCAGGAAATCCAGCATTATTAATTTGGTTGTTGTGGAGGTAGAGTACGGTTACGCCCTCCGGGATTCCAAGAGGCACTGAGGTCAAGCTTCTCTCATTACAGTAGACAAAGTTCCTGTCACATCGGCATACACTAGGGCAGGCCAGGAGTTTTGATGCTTGTAAGTAGAGTCCCAAAGAAACGATGAGCCAAAATTTTAGGAAAAAAGCCCCATGGCTGGGCCACTTTGTCGTCTGTAGGCCCATTTCTGAAGGAAAGAAATAAAATGCAATGTGATGGGGGAAAAATAAAAAACAAAAGTACAACAAATAATAACAAAAATGAGAAAACAAAATCAAAATGATCCGACCAGGTTCTGTCAAAGTCTAGAACTTCTGTTAGAGGAAATGATCCAAGGGAAGATGATAAGACAATCTTTCGGATGCTTTTAGTCTGATCTGCCTAACTTGCCCTCATGCAGTGGTCCTCCATGTGCAAAACAACTCAACAGGAAGAATTCTTGACACAAGCAAAGTGTGATGCCAAGTACTGTCAAGAGAAGTCCAGCCAGGCAGGCAAATCTTCCTTCTTCTATAGTAAGTCAGGCCACTATAGATCAGCCCAGGAATTTCTTGATTAAGCAAAATCTGTAATCTGTGGTAGAAAAGAAAACATAAGAGTCAGTAAGTGTAGTAATGGAAAAAGTGTGTGCTACATCTAAGTCCAGGAGCTAAACTCTGACTGGGACTAACTATGGGGAGCCAGGTTGGCATGAGATAGCACTTTAAGTGACAGTGGTTTAGTGTGAAAGATATTTAAGAAATAAATGACTATTGTAAAAAAAAAATCTTCGAAAGGAGACGGGACTATCATAGTTTATTGACAAACATCCTAGGGAAATTTTATACCTCAATCAGTGTTTTCAGATATCTACCTGCATATACTGACAGAAAAATGCAAGTGACACACTGTTGATATATGGTGTCTGTCAATGAAGAAGTGCTGAAAGCTCTATTGTTTTAGATCGCAATCTGGAAATGACGGGAAGCCCTATAGAATTATCTATTGTACATATGTGAAATGGGTAGTAAGCCATTTGAAAATGCACTCTTCTTAAATTCTCCCAAATACACTGCATTCCTGAATATAGTTATCATGTAATATTTTAGATATGGTAAGAGAACAGAAAATCTGTTAGTTACCGTCTTCTGCAAAACATATTTTTAAATTCTGATACAAAATAGTGTTTGTGCTTAATGAGGAATTCCAGATGATGCAAAATTAAATTCAGGCGGAAGGTAAGAAGAGAATAAGGGCACCCTGAGAAAAATACTTGCTTCCATTTTTTCCTATGAACACACACACAGACACACAGACACACAGACACACACACACACACACACACACACACACACACACACACAGAAGCATATCCCCCAAAGTGGAATAATTATCCTCCTTTGTGATAGTTAACATCATGACTACAGACAACCAATATCACTAAAAATATCACACATATTTTTCCTCTGATACCAGGAAGAAACATAACTCAATAAGGAAGGTGACAAAATCTCTTTTTTACCTGCAATACCCCATTTTCCCCCTGCAGAATAGCTTAAACTTGTTGACCAGGAGACTGACCAAACAGCAGTACCAGGCAAATTTCAACTTAGTCCCTCCTTTGGGCATGCTAAGTATAAAAGAAATAGGCCTTTGTGTTTTTCCTATGTACTGCCAAACTCAAAACTAAAAATGAATTCTGCTTCGATGTGACCACCTTCCAGTGGGAGAGCAGTTTCTTGCCTTTACAAAAGGACTTCTACCAAGTTTTGGAAGGAGAGAAGCTGCAATTAAGGCAGTCAATGTAACTCCAAGATAGGATTCATGCCTTCTTTGCTGCACAATGTGTTCCATCTGTTTTTAGATAGAGAAGGAAAGAACTTAATTGAAAGGTGCCAGATTTGATTTCCCTGCAAAGTAAGCTAACATGACAGGACATGGCTGGCTGCAAGGTCCTCAATTCTCACCAACAGAGAGATTGGAACAACTTGTATCCACAGCAAAGAGGCTCTGCTTGAAAGTGCTTCCTTAGCTATCTTTAGACTTAAAATTTTCAATTCGAAAATAAAAAGGAGCACTGTCAATGTTATGTAAGTGTTAAAGATAGTATACACTTATTCTGTAATTTAATGGCAAAAACAAAATGAAAACAAAAAAGTAAACAAATAAAAGCCACCAAAAATATCTTGAAACACAAACTTATTAGAGCTTTATAATATATAATTAATTATTAGAACCTAGAACTTTTTGGAATCTTTGAAGCAAGAAAGATCTTCTCAGAAGTGGTATGACCCCTATTCCAAACAAAACCAATCTTAATTAAATAGCAAGTAGTTGAGGAGGTTGTACAGATGGTTAGAATTGTAAGGTCCTCAAACCACATGCACAAGAACTTGAGTCTGGATCACCAGAACCTACATAAAAAGCAGGTGCATCATTAAACATCTATACTCCCAACACTGCTGCAGTAGACACTTGTGGAACTCTGGAGCTTGCTGGCCAGTCACTGGCAATGAATGAGTGAACAATGAATGAGAGACCACTTGTCTGAAAAGAACAAGAAGAATGTTTCAGAAAGATTCAAGATGTCAACTTTTGGCTTTACACACACACACACACACACACACACACTCACACACAAAATATATGTACACACAGACAAACACAAATGTACACATAAACAAGTAAATACATACACATAAAAATTATAACTATTCACAAGCATGTTTTATCACTGAACCTGAGGCCTTCCTTTGAGAAGAAATCTCTCTATAAGCTTACACACACACACACACACACACACACACACACACACACACACACACGTACACACACGTACACATACACATGCATATATATCCTTGGTGCCATACTTAGCTTATCTTGCAAACAGTCTTAGTATTTCCTTATCACCTTTTTACTCTAGTGTAGTGGTTTTCTCAGCAGCATGAACCTGACATGTGTTGTTGGTAGAAAACAAAAGAATCACAGGAAACAAAATGTTCAAGTGAGCAAAAGCTTTGGGTATGTGCATTGAAGTTGGGCAACCAGTCCCCTAAGCACAAAGATGCTTTGATTATTTTAATGAATAAAATTTTTAAAAAATTTAAAAGCGTACCATATATCTCTTCTGAGAAGAAAGGCAGATAACATAGTAATCACTCTGACTCCAGAAAATAACCTCAAGTGGAATTTTACATGTAACGTGTACCTTCTAGGCATGAAAGTCCAGTGGATACATTGCCATTCTGTTTTCAATACAATATTTTTTTTACTTCAGTGACTAGCACAATAGTCCAGTAGGAATTTACAGGCTTTGTAATTTACATTATTTGTTATATAACTTTAGAAAACCTTAACATCTGAGTTATTGTTTGTATAGGCATGGATGATGTGTGTGATATATATTTAGGTTTGGATGCATGTTGTAAACATCTATGCAGATTTAGTTGACAAGCACATATTCATGTAAAGGTCCAAATTCAAGTTCACTTGCATCTAGAGCTTGATATTTGCTTCCTTGCCAGCTTGCTTTGAAGATCTCTTGGCAGTGCGTCTTGTGCAGTGGTATTATATGTGGGCTGCCACAGTTAGATGGGTGTTCTGGATTCAAAATCAAGTTGTCCCAATTAAGTGACAAATCCATTACCTACTGAGCCGTCTTTCCAACCCAAATGTAAGTTTCCTTCTCTTATCCAATCAATATTGGTCAAATAGAATGAGAGCCCAGCTGTCTGAGGGTGTGGTAAAACTTTGATTGGACTTGATAACAAGAGTTAATGATATAGTTTGAGGTCATATAAGACTTGAGATTGCTATCCTACTGTATATTCAGCCAATTTGCTTAACCTGTCTTAAAAAACAACAACTATAACAACCAACCTTGCTGGTCTTGAATTTTCCATGTGGTCAGCTTTTACAGCCTAAGCAAATGCATAGTTTTAATCTGAAGTCACACACTCTTGCAAGCTCCCAATGGAGAACAATGCACATTTATCTTTTGCTGAAAGCAACAAATTCAGATGTTGAAAGCTATCTTCTAAAATGAATATCTTCCATAAATGTTGAATACAACATTTATGGATATTGGTTGATAAACAATGACATTTATAGTACTGTTGCCCGGGTTAGTGGAGATCATTTAATGCCAATGACTTAATCTTTTGTAAAACTCTGTTAAAGATATTTATTAATGTATTTCATTCTTTCCACATGCGATGCTTTCTGTTCTGCTCAATAAAGACAAAGCAAAGCCCTTTGTTTGGAACAGACACACATAGACACAAGGTCATACAACAGACACACACACACAGAGACAGATACAGACAGACACAGGAAACAGATGCACAAGACAGCCTTCAGGCAGGCACAGATTCTGATTCATACAACAGATGGACAGATAGACAGACAGAAGACACAGGCAGGGAATGTGAGGTAAAAAAAAAAAAACATTCAAATATGGATTCATTCTTGGCTAAATAACTCCAAGAGGAATTGCTTTTATTTACTTCCTTAATGTAACCTGTATGCGTTTTTGGTTACTCGAAGTTAATTACTAATGTGCTTAATTCATATAAAAGGGAATGTGCGATTTTTGACCAAGTGGAGTTTCAAGTTTAGTGAGGGGAAGGAATGTATAAGCAGGGAATTAGCAAACTGTGTCAAGAGCTGTGAGGTTATAATACCCACAGATTTGGCACTGTGCATTGGTCTCTAACCTAATCCATGGCATATCTGGAAAACAAACAACAAAAACTGAACAACCAACAACACTTGGGAGGTAGGACTAGATTTGAAGGGCAGAAAGCTCAGGGCAAGAGACCATCTAAAAAGTCTGTGCTATGAGTGCAGACTGCCTGCGACTTGAGCCAAGGCGTAAAACCCAGCTTAACCCAGAGAGTGACTGAAGTTTCTACAGCAGAACACTTTCTCCAACTCTTTATTGTCCTTGTAGAAAGTAGTAAACATTTCAAAATTCATTCTACAGTCCATTTACAAGTGTTTTAAAGTCAGTGGTAAAAATGCTTTATAGAATGAACTCAAAATATAGAGAGCAAGCTTTTTTTTTTCCTTACTCATATGAATACTATTTGGAATATGACTCTCCCCCATCCCAGGAAACCACATTACAAATAATGGCTATATAGATCTTTAACGGTACAAACAGAATGTTGCATGGACAGTCAATAGCAGCACAGCATCAAATGGCAGAACGTACAAGGGCTGATTGGAGGCAAGGAAAGCATGGTCCAGTCATTCTCTTAAAGAAGACAGTGACAACAGCAGATATTCTAGGCTACTGTAAGTTAATTTAACTGTTTTCACAGAAACTGAGATTCAAAGCATATAAATCACGCAAAAAGCTTTCTGCACATTTCTGCCAGAATGCCGCCTAAGAAGAGAGCTTTTTTTTTTTTAATTAATTCCAGAAGGCTGGATTCCAGGAGCACTTAATAAACTCAGACTACAAAAATCATAGAACAGAAAATAAGAATCGTCAATAAGCACTGCCAATTGTATCACATAATGATACCAGGACAAACTTAATAAAACCTTAATGGTTCCAGAGCCAGTTATACTGGCTTGATTGTGATAGGACAGCACTGGGTCTAATGCGGTACAAATCAGAAAGTAGGTCGGGGGATGTAGATCAGTTGGTAAGTACTTGCCTAGCATGTACAATGGTCTAAGTTCAATACCCATCCCCATATTAACTGGTGGGCTGATGCACACCTATAATTCTAGCAACCAAATCAGAAGTTCAAGGTCCCCCTTGGATGCAGGCCAACCTAGCTTACATGAAACACTTGCCAGGGGCAGAAGATGCTGATCTGAATAGGGACTGTCTTAGAAAAGCTTTCCAGTTTCATGTTCCAGTCAGGTAATTTTTGGAATGAAGCAATTTGAACTTAAAGTCAGACCCTTTCAGGCATAGCATCCAGACATAGAGACAGACAGACATACAGACAGCCTATAAATGATTTCCTTGCAATCTGGGATCACTAAAGCCATTTAGGGATCATACACACAGCTCTTCATTCTTAAGCATAGGAAATAGGTACTGTGATGTAACAATACAGATGTCCCTGTGGCACTGACCAAAAATGTATGAGTAGGAAGGGAATTTGAAAGGATAGAAGAACACTCTCTCCCTCATCTTGAAATCACCTTTTGCTCTCTTGAAATATATCCTCAGGTGAATATTCTTCTTTTCGGGAGCAGAAAAGGAAAATGAAAAAATTCCAGAGAGGAGAGAACAGTGACAGGGAAAAGGATACAGTTTAAGCACAGGATAAGAACAGTTTCTGGTAAATGTAAAAATAAAACCTACTCTAGTCAAGAACAGATTCTGGGGGTGGGGGATGGGTGGCTTAAAAGGTTTTTCTTCTGTGGTTTCCAATTAGTTCGAGTGGTAAAAATAAACTTAGAACAAACAGCCACCATGACAGAATCAAATACATAAAATCTGAATACTCATTCACTACTGACACCTGCCTGTCTCCTTTCACTGGGAGTTTCAACCGATCATCTTGTAATACCTGTAATATTGGGGGCTGCCAGGCATTGACCACTTTGCACATTAACTATCCAAGTTAATAGGAGCCAGATGTTAGAATGGCCAACTGTCTTTAACAGATGCTCATGAAACAACTTCTGATGACCACTGTCAGAGCTGTTGATTAGTAGTGATGTAAAGCAAATTGCAGAAGGAGAAATTGAAGAAAGAAAGAACAAACAGACTATGAAAGGGCATGGTGCATTGAGAATGACCCCTCCTATAGCTTATACCTATAAATGTTTTAGTCCATTTTAAGGTATCTAGATATGCACACTGTATAGATTTTCCACAGTTCACTAACTGATATTTAACGACTTTAGAATGGATTTATCCAGATATTCTCTTCAAGAACTGCTTTCATGGCATGTACACATCATGCCTTTCTCTCTTCTGCAACAGTAATGATGGAGCTGGTTGGGCAATTTGAAAGATCAGTGGGTTTGGAGTCAATCTCAAAATGGTTTTGATCTCAGGTCCTCCGCTCACTAGGAGCAGGGTGATGATCCCAGATTTCACTTTGGATAGGCCTCTGTTTATCATGTAGAGGTAACAATCAGCTGTGTTTACAGAACACTGTGGAAGATTAGATATGGAAAGGACAACGTGGGGACAGCAGCATTTAAGTAAAACGTATGCTTTAAGGGAGAAGGAGAAGGACAATGTACCGAGCAAGGGGTAAGCTATGAGGACATAGGAACTCAGCCAGCATTTCCATTTTCTCCATGTGTTAACTTGAACAGTTGCTTTCACCTCTGTAACCCAAATGATCTAAGTAAATCTGCAGGAAAGAGTACCGCCATCTCTTATCATCAACACACAGAAAACGAGGTTCACCATATTGATATTTCCAACTATTAGTTTAGACAACAATACTTCCCACACCACAGAGCATCTGCTTCTCATTTGACAAGGGTGCTTCTCTAAAATCCAGATGATCTCACTTTCCTTCTTCCATTCACTCATTACAGATGTTCCCTTTGGTATTATACAGATACCTATTCCCAGCCACCAACGATGCAGAAGTATGGACATATGTAATGGCTGATCAGTGAATAGGAGACTTGGACAGAGTATGAGTACAGCCATGAGCTACAAGGCCTTGTTTCTCCATGTAGGGTCCTTGAAGCCTGATCAGATTTTATCTTGTCTATTGCCCCAGAATCTACATACACCTGTATGTGGCAAGCATCTAAGAACTGCTTATAAAAAAAATGAACAAATCAAACAATGACCTTCAGATATTGCTCCATTTGAAGAGGTAATCTGCAAACATTTGCAACATCTTCAACCTGACGTTCCATAAGAAATCAAAAAGATAATATTTCAAACTGGCTTCTAAGAGTTTTAAGCTACCCTAACTTATGCAGAAAGACTGAGCGATAAAGATGGTTAAATAGTACCTGAATACTGAGAAAATGGATGACCCGAGAAAAAGGTATAGATCATGAATCCAGACAAGAACTTCAAGTTGCTGCACCACTGAGCTTGGTTTACAAAATAACACCAAATTATTTGGCCTTATTAACCTAGAAATAGGGTCAGAATAAAGCATTATTGAAAACTAGGTTTCAAAAGAGGCATAGCCTTACCTAATGCTTCAGTTCTATGAGGGCTGCGCACTGAAAATCAGGAAACTCTTTTGTGGGGTACTATAAAATATATGTATTTCTGCTCGCACAATGCCATTAGCTTTTACCTATTTAGAGAACTTCATTGAATTTCTAAATATTTACAGAAATTCTAAGTATTTACAGAAGCTCATTGTTCAAGTGAGCTTTAGTTGTATAGCATTTTGTCATTCTACATAGTCAGTATCAATAAAAAAAAATAGGCCAATATCTTTGAGAGCTATAAAAAAGCCAATGAGGGGGAAAAAAAGAAAAACTGAATCCAAAAATATAAACATGGCCTACTTCTTCATGAAAATATTTCTCCACACATAATATACATATCAGAACAGAAAATCTTATGCCTCCTTCAGAAGGAGAATGCAAATTTCAGTGGGCAATAAGGATTATGTACATGAAATAAAATTACATAGTATGTATTTCCAGGTGAGTTATCTGGATTTGCACCTAAAAAATGAAAAATTCATCACCTAAGTTCATTTTTGTACTAGTCATGGTCCTGAATGTAAATGGCGTAAGAGTTCTTACTGAATAAGTAGTTTTCTCAATGAGCATTTGCATCCGCAGACGCCTGTCATGTCCAAGTGTCAAGGCTACATTCTGGCAACTATTTATGGATTTTGGAAATGTGTAAGGGAAGAAACAGAAGAAAGATTATTTTTCATATCCTTGACCCTCTTTCATTCTCTCAAGCATGTCCTATTCCCAGAACAAGAGAAGATATAGGTTAAGCTCATTCATCCCTAATGCTTAAAATAAAACTCCCAAGAAGAGTAATCAGCATCATACCTAGAGTGGCTATGCAAGGCACAGAAGAAATTACTCAAAGAAAAATATATTTTAAAACACATAACAAAGCCTCCATACATATAGAAAGCAGGTAGAAGGAGAAGGGAAAAAGAGAGATATTGTTATTTGTTTGAGAAGTCACATAAATATTTTAACACAAAAAAAAACCTTGTCTAGGTTATACACTACCGGAACGCTGCTCTTGTATTTTATTCCAAATGAAAAAGATAATTCTCCCTTCACTCATATGTACATACTGCCAACAGGCCTCAGCTATTTACTTCTAGAGGAGAGGAAAGGAGAGGAGGAGAGGAGACGAGGAAGAAGAAAAAAGAAGAGAGGAGACCATATACATCCATGTCCACAAATGAAGAAACCATATCTTTACTTTTCTGCTTAGAACTCAGGCCACAATTTGGTTTGGTAGATATTAACCAGG
>NW_021604720.1:6534327-6545089 GCF_004785775.1 Grammomys surdaster | reverse complement strand
GTGTGTGTGTGTGTGTGTGTGTGTGAGAGAGAGAGAGAGAGAGAGAGAGAGAGAGAGAGAGAGAGAGAGAGAGAAAGCGAGCAGACAGAGACAGGGACAGAGACAGAGACAGAGACAGAGTTTTAACCAGGTGATGCTTGGGCAGAACACCCACAGTCTTCATTGCTAAATGTAAATGACATGCACACATCAGAGAGCAATAGAAAGTGAGTGGTAGTAAAATAGGTTTGAACCACAGACAGTTATGAGGAGATCATTACATGCTTGCATGACACTGGACTACTGATGCCTTCTTTAGCTTGGCTGCAATGCAGGCCCTGGTTCTGAGGAGTACTGGAAGTAATCCACAAAAGATCCTTTAATAAGTTAACTTGGGAACAAGACAGCACCACTGTATACTCTTATTGCTCATGTTACATCCAGGAAGTATCAATCTTTTCCAAACACATAAAATTCACAAAATGAATGTTGAGCATGCTGGTCCTGTTTATCCCTAGATTTAAGTAACCTAAGCAACTGAAGCCCCAATACTAGGTCCCTCATGTGAAACTGCTTCTGCTGATACATTCAGTTTCTCTCCGTCTCATTCAACCATGGGAGCAATTTGATAGAGAGTTTTGAAACAATGAATTGAGATGTGGTCACCATGGGCGGCATTTTAGAGAATGGGATTCCATCATAAACTTGTAGAGAACTGCATGCTAAGGTGGATCATTACTCAAAGCAATATGACAAAACACATGTCAAGGAGAATGACACACTTGTGAAGGGGGGACCTATGAGCAGATGACCCAGGATTGTCACTTTCCAATGGACTTCCTCCACGTGCTTAAGCACTGTTCATGTCAGCTCGCAGCATTCACATTTTTTTTTTATTACTACCCAACTAGTTTAGTCTACAACCACTGCGTATCATGTCAGCTGTCTTTCATATTTTTAATTGAGTCAGGGTGTCTCTTACTGTGCTGGAACTTGGCCAAGTAGGCTAGGAAAGCTGGCCAGTGAACATGGAATAGTATTGTGTCTCTATCTCCCATTTTGTCATCCCTGGGATTATGGGCACAGGGCACTTTGCCCAGTTTCTTTTATAGAGATTTTGATGTTCCAAACTCCACACTGGTGATGGTAGTACTTTACTGTCGGAGTCAAGCTCCTAGGCCTAGATCTTTGCTTAAAGCTTGTCTTTCTTATTCACTCATCAGTTGTTTAGTGGCTCCTGTGTAGCACAAGACAACCGAGATGAACTCCCTACAGCCAGCACAGTTACATGGATAGAAATAAAACATACAAAATAAAAAATAACAACAAAAGAGACTTGGAAAGATAAAATTATCAGCAATGTCAAAAAGAAAATAAAATGTGATATAGAATAAACAGAAGGACACACGGGAGTGAATTAAGTTTGGGTAGACAGGAAAGGTAGATGTAAAAAAAACAATGAGATGTGACAATAGCTGTTATGCACCAGGACTGAAGATGAGGAAGGGCAGTTACCCGAGAACATGCTTGAGTTCAGAGTCCATTCCCAAGGCAGGTGCAATGCCAATAGGGGAACCCAACTGACTACCTTAAGAAACTAAGAACAATTAGGTTGTAATGGAAAAGAAGAGAGTCAAGAGTTCTATGGGGTTAGGATGTGCAAACCATGTGGCTTTGGTGAGCCTTGAGATTATATTCTTGGGGTGAGGGGAAAGCTGCATCTAAATGCCCTTGAGCAAGAAGTTGATATGAAGAGAATGTAAGAATCCAACTCTGTCGCTGAGTGCAGTGAAGAACCAAGAGAAAGTCATAATTAACTAGATGGGGAAATGTTTTCAAGAGAAAGAAACTGAAGATGAAAAGAATCCCTCGACCACTGTCAGAATTCATTCAGTGACGACTTGAGTGTTGTTAAAACACTCGACATATTTTGTCCAGCTGTGTCAAATTCTCTTTGTAACTAGACAAAGCAACATAGATAGATAGATAGAAAGATAGATAGATAGATAGATAGATAGATAGATAGATAGATAGATAGATAGACAAGTGAGCAAGCAAACAAACATAAATAAGAGAAACACAGCTTTGAGTCAACAAGGAATTTGGTGACAAAGTGATCTACTGGTGTTGGGTAAAGGCAGCCATGTAATTAACTAGAAGGGACTTCTTCATGCTCTCACAATCATGGAAACCTTCCTCCCTGGTAATCATAGTGTCTCTTCCACAGGGAACATCACAGACCACCTGCTGTTCTCTATCAAGAATTATTTGATGTGGTGAAGAAATTCTTAGGAGAACTTTCTTCTACTTAGGGTCTATGCGCAGGCTGATAAACACCAGAAATCATTTGAAAATTAGCTTAGGTGACCCTAATTATTAATCTGGAGTTATGCAGGTTTCGAGAAGGAAATCTGTGCTTCCTCACCTGAGCAGAAACAATGAGTCAGCATGGATCCCTTTCAGGGCAGGAGTCCATTTATGTTGTACCTCATTCTGGAATTGTATGTGCTTCTCGAGCCTTGTCTCCTTACTAGTGATAAGTTGGTTTTGGAGAAAAGCTGTGGATACAGAGATTACCAGGGCTGCATAAGCAAGTATGACTACACGGCCAAGGCACAGTCTTCTTTTCTGATTGGATAAATGTTATATTAACTACTAGTAGATAGAACAAGTTTTCTTCTGGTGTTTGCTGAGTGTTCAGGTTGTTTGTTGTTATTGCTTCCTCCTAGCTTTCTTGACCATTTGTCAGGCAGCTCAAAGTATAGAAATAATCCCAAAACTAGTAACAATTGCAGAAGTTCAAACTGACCAGATTACTGCCCCATAGACAAATGGTGTCCCCGTATAAAGGGCCTGAATTGTATTAAGCAGCATACTTGACTAAAGCCAATAATGCCCTACCTAGACAACATCTTAGGTACACAGATCCCATAATATCTTGTGCTAAACCTTTCTGGGCCTGGGTGGCTCGAGTTATGATGTTTCTCGGCTTGTTGATAGAGGAGGAACAGAGGGCCCAGCTGGGGATTAGAGTATGAGCACAGACAGCTGGAAGAATAAAAGGCCACTCGTTAGTACACTGCCAGTTTTCCAGTCAGAACTTGCTGGACTTTGAAAATTCTAATGTGTAACTTGCCTGGCCTTCCAAGATGTTCTGAGACATGGGTCAGCCATAGTACACAAACCACACATGCATTTAAAGAAATTGATTAATAAGGTTTGCAACTTATTAATAATTCCATCAGCAGCATACTTTCCTAAATATATTTCACAAGAGCTTTGCAAACCTCTCAGCTATTCTTTCTGAAGGTAGGGTTATGGTGATTCTGATGGTGGATACAATGGTTCTTTACCTCCTTACATGAAGAAAAAATGGGCACAGCTATTGGATCAGTAGAAACGTCACTAAGGAATTTTGCTTCCGAAGCATACTGGCAGAGTGAACAAAGCACAGAAACTTTAGAAAATGGTACATTAGTTAACTGCTAGAATTTCTAACTCCTAATGCATACTAAAATTAAATAAAACTCCATTACCCATTCATCCATGCAAATTCATTTACTGAAGTCTTAATCTCTAATATTTTAAAATGGGGCTATATTTAGAGATAAAGGACAATATCTCTGGTTTTGTAAAAATAAAATAGAAGAACAAGACATAGATTTATACAGAAGACAGACCATGTACAGGCACACAGGAAGAAAGTAGGGTCTTATGCAATCCAAGGAGAGGGCCATCAGAAGAATCTAATTCTGTCCATATCTCTACTCTGGAAATTCAGCCCTCTGAATGAGAGAAAATAAGCTACCTAAGCCAGAGTCACCTAATTGGTGGTGCTTATTGTCATGGCAGGGTAGCTAATGCAGAGATATATAACTTCAGAATACAGCAACATGTGCAGAAACACATACATATAAGGAAATAAATGTCATCATCACAGAGAATGATTAAAAAACAGGGAGATTTAGCCAGGGACTTAGCTTAATAGCAGAGTTCTAACATGCATAGGGTCATAGGTTCATTATTTAACTCCCTGTATGACCATAGGGAGAAAGAAACAATAGATTTTCACCCAATTCCTATAATAGGTCTTGCAAAGCATCCATACGTTCTATCTGAGCACAAGTTTTTCCACTTGATTCCCATTTTGCACCTAATTTCAGCTGCCAGGCATCCCCTTAGAGCATTCTTTTATTCTAGGAGATGAAAATAGTCATTTCTCAGGTGCTGTGTTCTTAGTAGTTCTAAGAATGTACCAACTCCTTCCTGTCCAGGACAGTGAATTATGACTTCATATCTTCAATGACAAGCCATTAACAAAAATGAAAACTGCTGCTAAGTGTTCATTAAGATAAGTGATATCATCTAACTCTAATTGCTTTCTCAGACCATGAAAATCACCCTCTGTACCAATAGCTTCTAAACCTAAGTGTCTATCTCAGAAGGGACATATGCCAGAGAGATGGGAGCGCAGTGGGACTTCCAAGAGGACATTTGATCAAACCCCGATTAATGCCATTCCCATTTTAATGTGGTTCCTTCATGCCTGTACTACAGAGAATGTGATACTAGAAATAGACTCTACATTCTCGATGAAGGGCAGTAAGCACTGAAGAATAAAAATCTGCTTTCAATAGAAGAGAAAAAAATCACCTAGCCGTGTGATATTGTTTGTGTCCCTCCAAAGACATGAAGTAAAGAGAATAAAGGTACATGAGGTGCCTCATTGGAGAAGAGTAATAAAAATGTACAGTGTCATAGACCACCAAGCATGGAAGTAATCTAATAGTACTAAGAGCCCTGCATCATGGGAAAGGAAGTATATCACATGGCTGTGTAAAACTTGTCAACTGAATTCATCTTCTTGACAGGACTATGAAATAAGCATTACTAAGTTATCACCTTTGTGATGTACACACTGAAGAGTCAAATATTTAGGTCACTTGTCTAAGGTAACATAGTTGAGAGCTCTGTGCTAAGATCTATGAACTGGAGGTTTCCATGCCAACACTCTCTCCTCATGCCCTCAGTAAAATAAATATCAAAAACACACATGAGTACAGGATACCAAGAATATATAGATATAGTCTTCTGTCTCTATCAGTATTCCATTTACATGTTTGTTTTTGAATCCATGAGACCCATTTTGCAGAACAAGCAGACCTTAAACATGCGATCATCATGCATCAGCTTTCTTTGTGCGGGAATTGCAGTTATAAAGCATAACAGTGGCCATCTCTGACTACTTTTGATGGCTGAGCACCCTGAAAATCAAGAGTTCAAGACCATATAATACTGCCCATACAGTTTCTTTTATTGTAGTCATATAATGAAATAAAATTTTTGTAATGAAATTAAATGTGGATATGCGAAGGAGTTACACATTAATAAACATGTAGTTGATTAGGTAAAAGGAAGAAAAAAGGAAGGAATCAATAAGCTCCTACAGTTTCTGATTCCAGTCTTCAGTTGTTTGATGGAAGGATGAAGAAGGATAATAGGGAGGTCTGGAACCTTGGGTAGGAATGTGATAAACTTAAAATAATACAGTAGTACCTGAATGAACCTTTCAAAGTAAATAATAGGAAGAAAATAATAAAAACCAGCAATGTTTAAAAATAATACTAAATCAAAATACTGATGAACTGAGGTTTTGGGGAGACAAGATAGGTAGAATCTTAAAAGCTTCCTACCAATATAAGACAGAAAATGGGAAGGTGAGGAACCTTCATGAGAGGAGAAAGCAATGCTTTCTTCTCAGTCAATACCTCCACGGGCAGAATGAATCCTGGCCTCCACCGACTGGCAAGTACCTGCCAAACTATGCATGCTTTATGTTTAAACTGGCATTTTAATTTTATGTCTTCATTTTACTAAAGTAACTACCAACTTCGTCTGATATTAGGTAACCTGAATATAGTAGCAATTTCCAAACTCATAAAATGCTTTTATGAGTCCTAAATAGTAGAATCATTGAGGTAAAACTCCATGCAAATTATCCTACTATGGAGAGACTTACTATTACCAAAAGAGATTAGGGTCAGTTTCCACCTGTGCTTGTGGTTACTGTAAGAAAATCACCTGAGTTCAAGCCAAACCCTTGGCTCCATGACAAGTCTTAGACCAAAGCATGTATGCAAAAGGATGTGAGTCTTAACTGAATCAGATGACATTAAAGGAGAAAAGGGAAATGTTGGCTTACAGGCACATACAAATCTCTACATCTGTACTGTGTATCAGATTCACTGCCTTCAGGCCCCTCAAAGGGCTATTACTAGTTAGTGACACTTTCTCTGAGTCCTGGGAGAACCCTGAACTCTGCACAGAAGAGTCCCATTGTCTTTGCTGACTGCACTGATAGCCAAAGACATCAAAAACTTATCTCTCAGGTTCCTGTTTTGTTTCCTAATTCCTGCACCTCAGTTCTTTGCAAACACACATCCAGTAAGGGAAAACCAGTCATCCACCTGTGCTCTACTGGAAGCCCTTTTTGAAAATACTTCTTTAGCACAGCACTGAATCACAAGCTATCTAGAACAATTTCATTTATCTGTACTTACTTATTGACTCTATAATTCATCCAATTAACAACAACAACATAAAAATACAAACAGAAAATTATCACATTATTTGAGAAATCCCTATTTGAGTTTCCATTTAAAACTTTTTTGGGTGTAATTTTCCAATTGTTTCTCAATTTCTCCACTCATATCAATTTGTAAAACTAAATGTAACCCACAGTCACAACTCATCCTTGAAGTATGACCTACCAAGAATCACAATGTGGACAACATGGACAAGACAGTAACCATGCTTCCTTAAAGTGTGACTAACCAAGAATGATAATGGCCAACATACGAGGTAGGTGGTAAAAAATCAAAAACTGTCAAAAATAATACTTTTGAGATATTTACAAAAATCCTTGGGAAATATAGTCTAGCTTAATAAACAGAATTGGTACAACAGAGAAGATCCAAACATGTAGTAAACTTAGGAAAAAGAAATCAAGGTCTGGAGAAAAGTTAAAAACTTCTACTTTGAGTTCTGAATGTTACACAAACACAGATGTGTCCCTCAGCTTTCCTGGGCACGACTCACAGTTACTCGTAAGTATGATGTAATCTGCTTTCCATCTGTAAAATGTGTGACACGTTCCCAACCCCCCTCTATAACAAAACACTCCAAAACAACAATTTTTAAATGTACAAGACAAGTAGAATGGCTTCTTAAGACATTTTAACACATCAAAATAATGTGGAAAGCAAAAGACATGAACATCTATGAAAGAAATATAATAATACAATCAAGACAGCCCCAATTACAACACAAGAAAAATATTTTGTTCCTTGGAAATTTGTACGATTTTAATTGTTAACCTTTTGTTCCATTTTTAGGGCAGAAATTAAATCTTTGCCAGATTTACACACATGCAAACACACAAACACACACACACACACACACAGAGAGAGAGAGAGAGAGAGAGAGAGAGAGAGAGAGATTATATAATTAAAAAGGGAATCAAAAATTTCTTATCTGTTCTTATCATCGCCTCATGAGAAAGCTTCTATTAGCAGTGAGCAATATCACAGAAATGTTCTGATGTGGTTCTCAATTTTCAGTAAATCTTTTTGTTCTAGAGAGCATACTTGAGTCTATCTTAATATCAGTGCCTAGGACTTCAATTTCATTCACTCTTCCCTATAGCAAAAAATGGACCTCTATATCCTCTTCTCTGCAATTTATGCCAGAAGAATAACTGCATTAGTTAATAAGTGAGATTGTAAGTGAACAATGTATATTAAGTAGCTATAGGGAACTTAACAATAAAGCACTTCCACATCTCACCTCCATATTATTTAGGATAAAGACAAAGATGCTCTGTAGGCAGAGCGTCATAAATAAAGGTACAAAATTGTACCCTGTTCAAAAGAAGGAGATACTATTTGGTTAGTGAGACATGAAAGGCAGGAGGGAACGTTGCATGAGAGATGAGTTGTGTTTGACTGTGAGTTGGAATAAATTAACTGCAGATACCCTCTCCCCTGAAACATAACCCAAGAACATTGATGCTATTAATCTATAATTATGGGAGATCATTATTTTAATTCTCCACAGCAGCAAAGATTTCTGCACAGAATCCCATGCCTGGGACGATGCACCCTTTATGTGTGACATTATAAGCAACTTGTTCTCCAATAAATTGACAGACCAATACAGTTGATGTAACAAAAGTCACTAATCTGAAAGTCCAGTTGCTAAAGTAAAAGTAATCTCATTATAGTTCATTCATAAACAATAATCAGAATTTTATTCAAATTATACTTCTTTACCCTGAGTGCAGGATTTCATTTGGTGACTCTATTTTGAAAATTCCAAAGTTTTGAACAAACTCTGATGCAGACAAAGGTAGCAGAGAATAAGTCCGATTTTCTTCAATTTATTCTTTGAGCTACAGGATGCTTCTATGACATCAGAAGGGCCATCTCTCTTCCCTTAAAATATCAAGGGAGAAAAATGAGCCAGAATTATAGTGGGACTCCTTCCACAAAAAATAATCTAATCACAGCAAACAGATTGTCCAAAGGTTATGTAGCAACATTGTGACTCTGAAAAACTAGACTAACAGGTCAATATTTGACAAAACACTATGGTCAAGAGATAGCACAGAAAATGATCAAATATATGTAATCTGAGAGAAATTTATGCGAACTTATATTTGCGTTTACTGTGTTTATGTATTCCCACAGTATGTCAGTATAGATGAAATCCTACCAAATATCATTAATAAATATTTATTGTTAAATTTTGTTCACATTTATATATGGTCAAAATAAAGCATCTATAATGTCCAGGAATTATTGTTGCTTGAGACAATGAATCCTTCTCTTAATGTGCAAGGACCGTGGTAGATCTTGGAATCAAAAATCTTCCATGTTATTAAATGAAAAGCTTCCAATTCATGAGTATTCTGTGCCTGGGGCAAGGCGAAGCCTTTGTTAGTATTCTTTCAAAGAAATCCCAACCTCTGAAGCTTTACCAATAACAATGATTAGTAGAGATCTAATAGTTGTATACAACTCATCCATTAAACACTATTCTGATATGCCTCATTGTATACATCACCATATCTTGGGAGCAAAAGTCATCACAGGTCTCCCTTTTAAAATGACAATACAGCCTGACTAAGGATTTGCATAAGCTGGTCTAGACAGCAGGCAGCAGAGCTGGGAGTCAAGCCACAGTGTTTGTTCTTTCTTTTGGTCTGGCAAGATATTCAAGGTTTATTCTCTGGACCATTTAATCTGTGGGATCTGGCCAATAACCACAAATGGATGTGTTATTTTTCATTAATGAGAGATTCCCTTGTTTCCACAGGTGATGGGTAATACTGGGAATTATTTTAGGCATATTAAGGTTGACTATATCTCAGAACCCTTTTATAAAGTCCTGGCCAAATTTAATATTGAGTGTGACATAAGAGAAATTCTGTCAACAGTGGGACATCATTGCACCTCTCATGGAGCATCTGTTCTCACCTCCCTGCTTACATCTCTATCCCACTGCCCTTTGTGCATTTGGATTCATGACTCAGTAACAGCATAAGAATATAAAGTGTGATGGATATGTACCATTCAGTTTAGAAAAAAAATAAAACAGAGACACATCCACTAAGAACTTATACCAGGCAAGATAAACCAACATGGAGCATAAGCCAAAAATGAGGCTTCAGGCAAAGTCACCCTGAAGGATAAAGATGGTCATATTTTCACTGTTCCAAATCTCTTCGTAGCACTAGAAGTTCACCAACTTCATGACCCAATTTCTTCTTTGCATTTATGTAGATTATGATGTCTTCTATTTTCTAGTTCCATAGAATTTAACTTAGACCTATTGAATTAGCTATGGAATTACCTGAAGTCTCATGGTCTTTGCCTTTTTCCTGAATTCAAAGGGGGAGATGGCCAGCTCTCCTTTCCCTATTCTCACCCACCTAAAATCATCTTGCATGTTTTACCTTTTCATCTTCTTAAGTTCACCTGTCCACTTTCCAAAGCCTGAACCAGCCTCAAAGGAACCTCTAAGGCTGCAACTGATTATATATACTATGGCCTCAATAGTAAGAAAACAGAACCCTCATTGTTTAAGAAAGATATAACATTTGACCAGAAGTTCAGCTCTGTACTTCTAAACCTATGGAATACTGAAAGCCATATATAAAGGATGAAGGGAATGGAGGAGGGGAGTCACGGATTGAGAGATGATTAAGGCAGGAAGCCAGAATGAAGAAAAGAAGAGAAAAAGAATGGTTAAGAATACATGACTAACACATACCAATTTCTTCACTTGTGCACTACACTATTTGATCAAGCTAATATGTATCCAACTGGCCCAATATGTTATATAAGCAAATAAGCACATTTAAACATAAATGATATTCAATTCCTAAACAGTTTTAATATGTGTGTGCTACTGAGAAGACATTGAAATTCACCATGTTCCTTAATAAGAAAAACACTCAATATAAGGCAATAACAATACTTAACTTTAAGAGTTATTTTGATGGGGCTGGAGAGATGGCTTAGAGGGTAAAAGCATTGGTAGTTCTTCTAGAGGTCCTGAGTTCAATTCCTAGCAACTACATGGTGGGTCATAACCATCTATAATGAGATCTGGTGGCCCCATCTGGCATGCAGGTATACATGCAGTCAGAATATTATACACAAAATAGATAGATAGAATGATAGATAGATAGATAGATAGATAGATAGATAGATAGATAGAT
>NW_021604720.1:6509021-6534227 GCF_004785775.1 Grammomys surdaster | reverse complement strand
TTTTTTTTTTTTTTTTGTGTGTGTGTGTGTGTGTGTGTGTGTGAGAGCGAGAGCGAGAGAGAGAGAGAGAGAGAGAGAGAGAGAGAGAGAGAGAGAGAGAGGATAATGTGTATGCGTGCATGATATATGTGTGTGTGTATTACGTGTGATACCTATGCAGGTTTCAGAGTTCATGTGCCCATATATGTGTACAGAGGTCAGAAGATACCATGAGATATACTGGTCTACAAATCTCCACATTCCCTTGAGAAAAGATCTCTCATTGAACTGGAACCTGAGACTTACCTTTGGGGGGATCAGCTAGTGTTCATCTTGCTCCCAGAGATCTTTCTTTCTTTACTTCCTTTGGTACTGGGGTTACAGACACTCATGGTCATGTCCAGCCTTTTACACACATATTGTGGCTTCTCAGCTCCATTCCACATGCTTGGGCAGAGAGTAACCACAAAGCCTTAACCACAAAGCCTTTTACCTAGTCCTGTTAAAACTGTTCTTGAGACTTGTCCAACAAACATGATCTAGACTAGCAACCAAAATAGTGATCTTGACATTTGGCACTATTTAGCCCATTGACACAAAAATGTCACCTTAATTCTGTCTGCCACCTTAATATGAAGAGTAAGTGTATTCCTCTTATTCCACCCCAATGTGTGACTATACCAAACAGATTGTACACTATTAAGTCAATCATGTAACCTGTATCATAGAAAAGGGAGATCTTAGTTTCCAAGCTTTAGATCTTTGTCTTCATTCTGTCATTGAGTAGACATCTTGGTTATCTGGGACTGGGTCTTTTGAAACTGAAATAGGAGAGAGTATTCATAATAAGCAATGTCTCAATCAGCCTGAGATCCTGAGACTCAAATGGATTTACACTACTAAGTCCAACTGAGAAAAAGTCCCATGACCTAGAGATGTTTCAGAGCATTTGAATTTCACCATCAGAAGTCAATGCTTACAGTAAATCCACTAGACCTGAAGCTTTCATGAAGATAGTAGAAAAGACAAGTCCTTGATCATATTTTGAATTTCTGATATTAGTTACGAATTATGACCAAGAACTAACTTGAAAATCTAAAGGAGTTTAGGACTCTGGTATAACTTGTTTCCTGAGCTAAGGTGTCTGCTTAATACCAGGATGAATGAAACACAGTCAGATTGTCGATCCAAACACTGCTCTGTCATTAATGAGCTGTGGGCAAATATTTAACAAGTTGTTTAACTTCTCTATTGCAACATTTCATTGCAGCATAATTGCAGAGATTAAAAGAGACTACTTGGGCAAAGCTTTTACTTGGGAAATAGCCTAAATAGAGTAAGGGCTAAAGAAAATGTAATCATGCTATTCAGCATTAGACACAGGCTGTCTCTCTATGATGGGAACAGCTTAACAGTTTTCACCACATCACTCAAATAGCGGTAAATATACATGAGCCATCAGAGACTGTTTGACACCAGGGCAATCAACCTAACTGAGTTTCCAAACGGGGATGTGTGTCATGACTGTAAATACAGAAATTCTGCTGGTATAAAAACAATACTATCATACTTTATCTTCTCTGTAGCTCTATTCAGCTGTACAATCTGGTGTTATACAATTTTCAGCCAAATATTACTGAATAAAACTAAATACCATCATATGTATTTGCAGAAGTAGAAACCACTGAGAGGAGAAATGTATAGTCTCCATGAACACATTGGGTTTCTCTGGCATGTTCACACCCATTAAATATCTTAGAGACAACTGTGTGTTGATTTTTCCAGTATTTGTCTTTCATGTGAGAAAACAGTATCAGTTTTAAAATTAGCTTGTAATTTTTTGCTATTATTGCAATTTTATTTTGCTAATTTTTTACTATTTTATTGCTTATAAAACAAATTTATAAATTAAATGTGAAATTTATAAATTAAATGTGAAATTTTTCATATATATATGAAAAAATCAATAAAAAGCTGCAATTGACTGCATATCAAAGAAATTCAGCCTTGGTGTCTGTGAACAGATACCTTGGTACTTAAGACATAGATGGCTTCAGAATTCCAAAATTTATGACAGACATAAGAGTTAAACTTCATCTTGCCTAGAACTCAGCATCAACATAGGGGGAATTTAGCTGCCCAAGGCAGGCTAAAGGAGCTTATGTGGAAATACAGTACCCGTGGATCATGGCTAGCTAGAATGTACCTGGACTTTGACTCATATTATTTACATGTTCTGATGTTAGTGAGAAAATAGTCTGGTCATCAGAGATGGAATATAATTCTTGGATGAGTGCTTTAGTGACTTTGCTTCTCCTACAGGGCTTGGAATGTGGACTGGGGTCATTTGTCAAGTAAGATAATGGCTATGCTTAAGATGTCTCCTGTTCTTTCAAATTAAGTTCTTGCAGTCTCATCATATTCAGCCACAAATTTCTCCAGACTAGTAAAAGAATGTATTGAGTGATATGCGTAATATGCTTACAGTACATTCCTTCTTAGACATTTACATATTAAATTTTACACTTTTACATACTCTTACACATCTACATATTAAAGTTTTATTAAAATAAGTTTTTAGTTCAAAAAAACCTGAAGTAGTCATGTGAAGTAGCATAATGGTCTTTCATGTCATATCTAATTTTATCTGAACTTAGATAGCTAGTGCTGCTTTTCCACATATATGCTCAAAACGACAGAATGAGCCATAGCTAAAAATAAGGAAGAAGAAAATTGTTTCTGCCATTCAAATATCCGGATTTCACCTTGATTTTCGCTGTCACAAAACTGTCATTTTAAATATTTGCTTGCATTCTGAGAACTATATCTTTAAAGCTGTTGGCTATCTCCCTGCTCAGCATTCATATTTAAAACAGGCATACCATTTAACATGTGCTTAAAAATCAACTAAAAGTCACCACATTATATAATAAAGCATAGCTAGCATGGTTGGATCTGTGCAAGGAAACACCTGAATTCTCCCAGGGACCATGCTGACAGTCAGAAAGGGCATAAATGAAGGAAATGTCCCAAAACATAATCAAGTCTCAGGAAAGAGGATGGGTAGTGTTATGCTAAAATTCCTAAACTTGATTTTTTTTTATCTACTTGCACATTGGACACATGTAGAAAATATACATTTCCCCTAGTACTTTCACATTAATAATTACTTCATAAGCTGAAGAAGTCATCTACTAGTAATAGTGCCTCCAGTAAACAAAACAAAACAAAACAAAACAAAAAAAACACAAGGACCTAAGAGCTTATGCCAAATACCCATATGAAAAGCTGGGCACTGCAGCAGTGACTGTAACACGAGTCCTGGAAAATAGACAGGTAGATTTTTTTTCTCCAGCCAATCTATCCAAATTCATCAGCTAGTTCAGTGAGAGACCCTGCCTCAACAACTAAATTGTAGACTTATTTTAGGAATGCACCTGGTACCAGCCAGGCCTCCACACATACAAACAGTTATACCCACATACATAATGTGCACACACCTGCATTCAGCACAGGCTCATTTGTGTGTGCTACTGTCTAATTCTGGCTTGGTTTACAATTTCAATAAGAAAGATGACAAAGCGTCGAAAGTTATGCTTCCTGAGTCCCCAAAAAAGAAAAAGAAAAACAAAAAAGAAAAAAGAATAAAGTAATAAAATCAAAGAAGGAAGGTAAGTACATGGAAAGTGTGTATCCAATTTTCTTACAGATATAAATTATATATGGTGTGTGTGTGTGGGGGGGTGCATGCACAGATAGGAGCAGGTAGCCATTGTATTCACTCCACACAAACTTGTGAGGACTATTTCTGTATCTACAAGAGATGATAACCAGTGAAAATAGAGACAGCAGTTCAGAGGCACCTGCTTCCTTGCATCCTGGGGAAGAGGAAGCCTCCCTGCCTTGTGCAAAGAGGTGCTGCTTGCTAGGGCAAGGGGCAGGTGAATTTTAAGACTCTTCCTGGGCATGCAAAAAACAATGAAAGAAAAAATAAACAACAGAAAAAAAATGAACTGTAACTTCCTGTGCGATGTTACCCATTCACCTAATGTGAATGGTAATACAATGTTAACTACAGAATCCTCATCATTGGAAACCTTCTCCCAAGGTCTCCTATAGACACCTAACAGCACACCAAACAAGAAGATCATCATCACCTCCCACTTTTGTGACCAGTTTAACGCTCCATGGAACTAGAAAAACAGATAAAAGTCAAAAAACATAACCAACAAAAAATGCTGAGCTTTCCCACTGTGCATGTGCCTTTATGCATTCCCTTATAGGAATAACTATAGATTTTACTCCTAGGCTCTTCTGTATTAGAACTTCAAAGAAACATTCCATATTAATCTTATCTGCATCCTTTGAACATGGCAGGCATTTAGAATCTGGATAAAACCAGAACATTAACTCCTGAGCTCTTTCATAGACTTCAAAAGGTTTTTTATTTTAAGTCACTGAAAGAAGTCTATAATTTCTTATAGCCATGTGCATATACGTACATATAAACAAATCAACATGAAAAGAGGCATTAAAATGAGTGTATATCAATTTCTGAGAATAATCACCTATATCAGAAAATTTTCAGACATTTTTTATAATTATAACATTCTCTTAATAATCTTCAGAATAATCCCTGGAGGATCTGATTACTAACACACTTACAAGACTTTTAAGATGAAGGAAAATTAAAAAAAAAAATCACTCAACATGATGGAATTACTTTAAGAATAAGCACTTGATCCTCAGATTATGAAATTCCCCCAACCTAGGGTCAATGATTTATAATACTCATCTCCCATTAGCTAATTAATAGGCATATGGAAGGAACTGCTAAGAAAATCTTAGCTCGTAACAGGATGGTAAGGCTCACAATGGAGAGATTGAGGTTTGAAGATTTTAAAACATAATTGTATATGTGAATCAACTTCAAATGAGCAAGGCAGAGATAATCCCGAAGGCTCTGCTTCCTGCAGAGCTCAGGAAGATATTTGCCAAGTGTTTTCCAGGTTAGCCTGGTATTCTCAAACTTAAGATAGAGGAGCTTAGATGTGAAGGGTTATGTGGGAGCAATTTTACACAGCCATGGTCAAATGAAACCTCACCAAGATGTTTAAATAAGAGCTATACACATAAGGGACCTAGGTACAAAGACATCTTGGGAATCTCTGTCAGCTCACCCAGACCTACAGGCAAAGACACATGTGGATGTCCATTTTACACTACAGACATGGCAGACTTTGTGGTTCTCACCATCATGGTCCACAATTCTCCTCTTCACCCTTCACTGAGAGCAAACTTGAAACACAGGCAGAACCCAAGCAAGACCCTTGGAATCTGCTAGTCAGTCCATCATTTCTAACTTTCTGTCCCTTTGACAAACCTTTAACTCCCATAAAATATGATTCCTGATGTGCACAGGCATCTGTAAGATTTCATCTGTTCTTGCTGTATCTCACTTTTCTTTCCTTCAAACATGTTACACAGCTACATTCTTGTTCTACATTAATAGCCACATTACTTACTTGTCCACGTGTAGTGAAAACATACTGGATGGGAAGTAACTTAAAGAATTATTGCTCAGAAATCGAAATTGCAGTCTGTTGTGGCAGAGAAGTCTCCACAGCAGAAGCTGGTGACAGTTGGCACTACGGCATCTGTTGTCGGGACACTGAGGTAAGAATCCTTCTACTTGGTTCACTTTCTCATTTTATTCAGTTCAGGATCCCATCTTACTGACTGAAGCCGCCAATAGTCTAGGCAGGTACACTCAAATCAGTCAATCTCATCTCTATAATGCCTTACAGGCATGGCCAGGTTTGTATCCTAGGTGATTCTAGAGACAATCACAATTGAAAATCAATATTAATAACTACACCACTCAAGATATCCCAGTGCAAGGACTTATAAACTCTAAAGACTCTCTACAATCCTCATGAATTACTTTCAATCTATTTTCAGTGCAGGAAAGCTCCAGAGAATTCTCAAGGAAGGTCACCTTGCTGATGAGTAAGTTACAGTGGGGCAAAAGTTACGAGCAGCTAACTAGGCTCATGTACCTCATAGTACGGCATGGTGTTAGAGTATGCTCCCACACCAGCTATATCACACCCTTGATCAAAGAAAGACACATATTTTAGTCCTGTCAGGACAAAGCCAGGCTTCATTCTCACTATTGGTGAATTGGATGTGTCTATGAACCCAACCCTTATTTGAATTCCTTGTAGAAAGTTGATTTAGACTCAGAAACCAGCTCCTTCAAATACCAAAATATGATTGGACTTAAGAAACTCACTATTGTTAGAAATATGAGTTTTAGCTTAAGTTAAAGCTTAATATTTATGGTAAAAAAAAGTCTCATTAGTTGATTTCCTTCAAATTACTTAAGCAATCTTATTAAATACTTATGTACATCATATATTCCATTCATTAGTAATTTTAATATTATAAACTATTTTATTAATAAATATCTGAATGTTTTCAGAAAGACAGATAATTGACAAGATCTATAGTCTAAAGTGATTAGAGGCTTAAAATATATGATTAAAAACAGGTGTTAAATATCTTTCATATTCAGAGCCAGATGCAAAATTATTTCAAGAAAAAGAAGAAACACATAGGCAACTAAGCAGCATTTAAGCATTTCCAAACAATTGAAAGAAATAACTAAGGGCTGATAATAATGTAGAGTTGTTAGGGGAACACCAAATGTTATTCTCTGTCTCTCAGAAAGAATAAAAATACTGTATGACAAACCACAAGCCTTAGCCGCAGACAGCAATGGATACATATAACATTTACTATCACTCCCTGATTTCTGCTCAACACATTTTCCATCTCATCAAAGTATCCAAGCTTTAGGTCAAAGAAGAATCTTACAAAAAATGTCATAAGACTTAGATGAATATCCACGCAAAGGATATAAAATAAAGAAGTTTCAAGATTAGATGCAAGAGATATGGTTAGCTTCCTGCAATTTCAAAAGCAACACAGGACTGCATCCTAACTGGGAATGCATGCAACATATACCAAATTTAAAAACCTAAAGGTTCAAAAGCAAACTGATTAATCATAGAAAATCATTTGTGCTAAAAAGAAACAAAGATAAACTATTAACATTATGTAGAACACTATTGCGTTCCTTAGGCAGTTTAACACAACATTCTTAAAGAAGCATAATAACCCATCTTATAAGAAAAGAAGTAAATATTACTAATTTCTATATCTGAAATAAGACAATATATAGTACTGGAATGAATACTTTCTGTATTCCGCATCCATCCACTGGTCTGAAAATCACATATAAATCACTCATGTAATTTGAGCATACATTAGAATGTATGCTTTAAAAAGCCTCACGTTCATGGAACTAGCATATAGCTTGCTTTCCATATATGAACTCCCCAGAACACCATGTACATGAAGAAAGGCAGAATTCATGAGTTATCCTTTTTTGATGGAGCAAATATTTTCCCATGCTGTGGACTTCTGTTCTTACAGAAAGTCCAATTATTTACAATATGACAGAAAGAGAGATGGACCGTTTCATACACAGGCTTCTCCACTGTTTGCAGATGGATTTCTTCTAGACTTGGAGGAAAAACCCAGAGTGTGCTCAATAAGATGTGAGACACTAAAGGGAAATATTTGTCCTTCTCTGGATTCACTTTCATATTTTTACACTTTATTCTTACAATGTGTATATGTATGTATATAATCATAATACTTATGTATATGCACATATATTAAGATATAAGAATGCCACCTTTATCTGCTTCCTTCCCCCACCCCCGCCCCTAACAGCAAGAATTGTCTTACAAAATGTTTTCATTGGATAATCAGTTGGTGCATTCTTCCCTGGGGAAGACAATTTCTCCTATTCTCAGCCTTCCTTAGTTGCTTGTAGTTCTTTCGGTATGACTGAGGTCTCCTGGGATTTTCTCCAGCCACATTAGCAGGTTTACTGTTGTTGCCCTTGTTTAGCTCATGATTAGGCAGTCAGGTTGGTAAGGCGTTACGGGTGTCGCTTCTGATGTTCTTAGGAGATACAATTTTACAGGAAAGGCCTGTACTTCTGGCTCTCACAGTATTCTCTAACCATCTTCTACAATGATCCCTCAGCCTTGAAAACATACATAAAATGAAGCATTATGCAGACTAAGCAGCTTTAGTTTATGTATTTAGAATATATATATATACACACACACATACACACACACACACACACACACACACACATATATATATATTTCTATAAAAATATCATTTCATATAAAAAGAAGTCAGGAACATGAAAAGAACAAGGAGGGGGTATATGAGAGAATTTAGAGGAAGCAATTGAATGGTGGAAGTGAAATAATCATAATTTTTAAAATACAAGAATTATTTTTAAACAGTGGAAGATAATCTTATTAATAACTGTAGTCCTACAATGTTGATATTTCAAATATATTATATCAATCTTATTAGTCATTTCAAAAACATCTATTTAAATAACCAATTTCAAGTAGGGCCAAATCTATCACTATGAAGTAAAGAAGTTGTCCATTTGACAATTCCTGAATCATGCTGTAATTTACTTTGTGATTTTTCAATTAGTGTAGTAATTTATTCATTTCTTCACTGTTATGTAAGTTTTAAACAATAAGATAAATGTGCACTAAAGCTATATACCATTCTGGGTGCAGATAATGTCCCTTTATCTTCCACAACTGTGTCAAGGTTTTAGCATCAAAATATTTATTATACAATAAAACTGGTGTACATTCACCACTTAAAGCAATGGCTCAATGATAAATTAGGAAGCACACTCACCTGTCAATAAACCAAAGTAATTGAAGAGAAACATGAAGCTGCCTATAGAACTGAATACATGAAAATGCGTATTATTCTCAGATAGTTTTAAGTAGCAACTGGTGGGAACAACTTGCCAGTTATTTTTCAGACTTGAAGTAATGGGTCTCTCAGTCTCCTGAGTGGCCAGCTAAGTTTCAAGGGCATAATACCAACTTGTTTTACTGGCTTCAAGCTTAGGGAAAGGCTGCGCTGGATGCTCACCCTGTATATCTTCAGAGGTTCAGAATCCAAATTCCTTCACACTGCAGACTTTCTAATCAATAGAAGTCTTCACTACAACTCAGTGCCCTTCCAATGTACCTACATCACATGATCTTATTGACTTGTGTTACTCTCAAGATGTCTTTAACACCAAGTCAGCACCTTCATTCTGTTTTCCTAGTGCCTGGGTACTTGTTATCCAAGATGGATTGACTGCAATTCAGGTATAAGAAGCATGTAGTGTTTCAGATATGCAGTGTTGAAAGTACATTTAAGGAAAGGATATGATTCCAGAAAAAAACAAAATTGCACGGGACTGAGAAAAAACAGCTGGATATATTTGGGCTGTGTGTGCTATGTGTCTTCTGGGCTTCTTGAGATAGTGTGAGGAGTATGTGTGTGAGCCTAGGCCTTAAGCATTTGCTGGGGAGGACAGTGTAAAGGTTGTCATAGAGGTTGGGCATGAGCAGGGAGGAAGACACATTCAGGGAAGCTTCCAGACAGTGAGCCCCAAATGTGAGCCCCAGTCTAAACCTAGAGATTTGAAGTGTTCATGTTAGGCTAGAATCAGACAGCCTCACTCGACTGGTTTGTCAGGGAGATGCTAAGCATAGAGGTAGGGAATGGAGTAAAAAGGCGAGAGTCCAAGGCACTCATCAGACTGAAGCAGCACAAAGAAAATACCACCTGAGTTAGATTAGCAATTCAAGGCTGAAGAAAATGTCTACACTGAGAAAACAGAAACCAACCAGTAACTTGCAGGTCTTTGAAAACTTCCTGACTTAATTATGCATTAAAAAAAAATGATGGCTATTTCACATCAGATAGCAAAGCCTTTAGAATAAATGCTTTCTTTCTGAAGCATGGTGTTTCATTGTCAATGAATTAATTAACTTGGAATTTCGTTTATACTACCTTGCAATTAGCCTTTTGCTACTTACCGAAAATAAAGAGCAAAGGGAATAGCAAAAAAAAAAAAAAAAGAATATTACTCACTCTACAAGGGAAAGAAGAAGGGAAGGGGGAGGAGGAAGAAGAGGAGGAGGAGGAGGAGGGAAAGTAGGAGGAAGAAAGGGGAAACACAACCAATCAGTGACTTACTCAAGGGCACGCAGCATTCAGAGGAAACCGTGATTAAGCATCTGACTCAGTGAGCATATGACTATTTCACTTTCCTAGCACATACTCAATGAGAATAATCATGTGACACTTCACATATGCCTCTCTATAGGATAATATGTAGACGCTATGTATGGCCTTCAGATATTCAAATCTCTGTACTATTTTTAATTGAATATCTCCAGGAAGACAGAAGGAACAAAAACTAGCAACTATCACTACTTAGGAGCTAAACAGAAAAATAATGATACACTTAAGAAGGGAGAACTTAGTCTAAACTATTCTCAGGATCTGCTACATCATAGCTCTACTCTAAATGAAGAGCCTGATGCAGGCACTTTTGAAAGTCCCAGAATGAGGTGTTATTGGCATTTGGTGGGCAAAGACAGAGAGAACAGGGATGTCTAACTCTCCTACAATGTGTAGCACAGAACAACCTTCTGTAACAAAGTCGTCAGTGTTCACTAGTGTTACCTCAAAGGAATACTGAACTGGCGACAGGAACTTGCCTAGGTTACTGATTTTTCTGAAACCCTTTGTATCCCCATTACATAATATTACTAATAAAACAGATTCTACCTTGAAATCTACATCTTAGTGTGGCAAGAAATAATTCAATTAAAACGTTTCATTCAATTACTGAAAGACTCCTGAAATTTCAGCATTAATGTTACCCAGAAGGCTTTAGAACACACATGAATAATGAAGAAAATCTAGCTCTTAAAAAAAATTACTAGTATTTTTTGTTTTGTTTTTATTTTGTTTTGGGGGTTTATTGTTTGTTTGTTTTGTTTTGTTATTTGAATTTTAAATACTTTTTTATGGGGGACAGACATTTGAAATGTACATTAATGACTTGAGGAGGTGGTAAGGATGATTGAAGCCCCTAGTTAAAATTTAAAACACCATTAAGAATGTCCATTATTGAAAAAAACAATACTTGATACCCTTTAGAGGAACTTGGTCTAATCCTACCACCACCAAGAAGACAGAATGCTAAAATAAACAATTCCAGAACCGTCTTTCCCTTTGCCATCCCACAAGCCTGACTATTTTGCTGAAGAAGGAAGGCAATTAAAAATTACAGTCAGCATTTAAGCAGAAAGAATTAACACCTAAAAGGATATTAAAATCACAATTATATTTGTATTATCTTTGAAACAGGATTTCGTATGTCAAGGCTATTTTTTTTTTATTTAGTTTTAAGGGATCTGATATGGTTTGTTTGAACTGTCAACTGTGACCACATCTGAAGAGGCAGTTTGCATGGGTCTGCTGATTTTGTGGTGAGTTTTGAATAACAGGGATGTCTTCACTTGGGCAGGGAGAGTGGATTTCCTCCCTGGTCAGGTCGTTTAATTTGTTGAAACAGTTGGCACTTGGAAAGCGAATTCCTATTAAAACGACCTAAAAATCCAATATGTTTCTCTGTTTTAAGAGGTGACCAGAGCCAGAAACCACAAGATTATACAGCCAATGAACAAACAAAACAACTCAGGAGGATCCCGAGAGCAGAAGGAGCTCTTCAGCAGAAATTCACTGCGACTGTTAGCACATTGGCACTTGCTGTCAATGTCAATTAGAGGGATCACGATGACCTCTGCTTTTTAATTTTCTTTCGTTCCTTAGCTAGCTACAAACTAGATGACAAAGCAGTTTCAGTGTAGAAAAAAAAAAGAAGGAAAAAAAATAGCTTGTGCCCACTTCCTTAAATGCAGAAAGACTCCTCCGTGTGTGAGTCACTGTGCATGCATGTAAGTGTCACTTTTGGAAACAAGGCTAAAGTGAGCTTCTTCCTTTGATGATAAGAGGCAATCACAGCATGCTTGTCTAAGATATAATCGAGTAGCAAATACCAAGCTAGACCCTGGTTGCTAGACGTGGGTTGTATAAAACCATTTAGATTTTGCTGCAGTCAGAATAGCGACTACTGGTCTGGCAAGGAAAAAATAAATACAAAAACATTTCTCCCATTTTTAAGCTCTCTGAGAATCTCCTTGTTCCACCAAAGTGCCCCAGAATAAGTCTTTCCTGTGTGTTAACCTTTTCCATGTGAATTTCTTTCTTATTACTTTGAGATCAATATCATTTCCAAATGGATTGTTTGTTGAAAAATTCCATGAAAATGTTCCTTTTGTGCATAAAATTATTCATGCATTTTCATGCTTTATGTACTACACATGCATATGCACACCAATTTTTTTGAAGATTTATTTTATTTTTAAATTTATGTGTAAGGTCGTTTTGTTTTCTGTGTGTAGGTTTCAGATGGTTATGAATACCCACGTCAGTGCTGGGAATTGGACCAGGATCCTCTGCAAGGGCAACAAGTGCTCTTAACCACTTGACACTCTCTGCAGCCCCATAAGTACCATAATTAAAAAGAATTGCATGACTTAAATTACTACATAAACATTGGTACTCATAGAAGGGCTTTAAACACCAATTTTAGCACCATCCCTTGTTTTAAAAATTCTACCACACTATGGCGATCACATCTAACATGCTACCTACCCACTAATCAAATTGTTAACTGTTGGATATGGCATGTTAACCACAGAGCAATGATGTATTCCATACCTCCATAGCTTGCTCTTTCATACTTGAAATTTTCTGACTGCTGACTGATGAGTGTTTGCCCTGCCTGGACAACCCAAATTAGAGAAAATCTCAGGCTTAACCCATAGGATACAAACCTAGTTCCGCACACTGACTGTGTGATTAGGGGTAATCACTTAAGTGGATGATGTTTCATTTCCCTCATTTTACAAATGGAGATGAAATAATTACTTTATCACAGTGGTTTTTTTTTTTTTCAAATTAATCATCCGAGCTAGGGATACAGCTTAATGGCAAAACAGAGGCCTAGCATGCACAAGGTCTTAGCATCAATTCTTAATAAAAACCAATAGTATTTTAATATATAATACACACATAAGTAAATGATTAACACATATGTGTTTATGCTTAGATGTTAGATAAGCACTGATTTCATTAAAGACACATTAGAATTGAAAAGTGTTTTCATGAAATACTTTCACTTACTCATTTAGGGAACATAGAACCAATGCCAAGAAGGAAAATATATCACAATATTTACTGTAATTGTCAGCAAAACTGGAGCTCTATTTCTCTTCCTCAGCATTAGGAAAGGCACAGCAAGCCACTCGTCTCTGGTTTGACACCTTCTCCTTGCCCTTACATAGAACTTCAGGAAGAAATTCAAGAAACCCTTTGCAACTCTGTCTGTGTGCCAAACGTCATATTGTTTAGATTTAAATAAACATGGGAAAAAAAGAACTTATCCTCATTCTCTGAAAGCTAAATAACACAGTAAGGAATACAGCACATACTAGAAACTCTGTATCCACACTGACATGCAGGGATAAAACTACACACGTGTGCACACCTAGGTTCACAAACTGTGATCCCTCTGTGTGCTGAGTTTACAGTTGCTCAGGTGTGTACTCTTCAGCTTTGGATTTTCAAAAACCATCTATAATACAGTTTCATTTATCAGCTGAAATAAAGACGGTTTCTATTTTTAACCCGTGGCTGGTTTCAGAGTTACCATCATCACCGAACAGGAACTTCCCCTTTGGAAGGGGAAGGCGGATCATTCTAGTATAATGCAAATACTGTCCTGAAAAATGACAGTCTGGGATCACACAAACTCGAAAGAGATTAGTAGGGGAAACAGAATGCTTTAGTGAACAACTTTCTTTTCTCAATCAAGAGGATAGATAGTTGGCTGGGTAAATCTTAATCAGAAATGACTTATACTGGTCAGGGCTTACTGAGTGCTGAGGACAAATAATGTGGCAGGATTTATCTCCGTTACCCTCAGCCCACTTTGGAGGTATCACTAAATACAATAGCTATGCATACTAGAGCAGTTTAAGAAAAAAGTCAGCAGAGTTCATAGCCACACAACAGGTCAGAAGCAGACTTTGAAATATCTACATACTTGGAACTGAGTCAAACCTCCTTTCAACTATGTTACAGAATCCTAGACTGCCCCTCACTTTTCCTTGGCCCATCTATATCTTTATTTATTCCTTTGTCATTTTTCCAGCTTGTCCTACTGGCATCTTTTGGATGTTGCCCCCTTTCAGTGAAAAGTAAGGACAGGTACAAAACCCTCCCCTAGCTCCCACACAGTCTGTCAAAGGTAGGGTTAGCAATGCCCAAGACCAGTAGCGTTCTCACAGGAGTGCAGCTGCAGACATGCCCACCGACTCTGCAAGGCTCATAAAGCAGCTTTCAGCAGGACTTAGCACCCTGTGTGAGTGAGCATCTGCAGCAGAAGCCAGACATTGCACAGTGAGCGATTCTCTGCTGAACTCAGGCAGGCCTGCGTGTGAGCAGAGAAAAGGGCCTGGGAGCCAGCGAAGAATGTTCATCCTCTGTGGCTCTGGAGGGTGTATTGTCACATGCTGAAAGACAGGAAGAGGAAAGCCAGCCAAACACTGTCAATGGAAAAACCTCAGCCCCACTAGGTTCTCCAGTCTAGGTGACAAATATCTGCTGCTTTACAGAAAATGCAGAATGAAGATGCAGAGTTAGGAAAAAAAATTAAAAGAAAAAAGCTTTGTGCAGCTTTTATTGGCCTTTATATTTTTCTCACTTATACTTTTCAATGGATTAGTTACCAAATATCTTTCCTAACTATTTAAACAAGGAAATAAGTATCACGTCCTGAGTCAACATTCTACAACCTGGTACGTGCACATTCTATGAGGAACAGGCATCTCAAGTCTTACGCAAACATTAATCATCTCACACGTTGATGTTATGAGGTAAGTAGCTAAGAAGACCTAGTTCATCAGTGAGTGCTTAGGGAGGTTAAGACAACAGAGCAATTTAATTGGAGGGCCTTGCAATGCCTTCAACCTCCATAGCAAAGGAGCATGGGAGCCCACATCCCCTGGAACATAAATAAACATGAGTGCAACGGTAAAGACTGTTCACACATAGGGACCAGTCAATAACAAGAAACCAGTGCAATCACATACTGTCTTCACACCATCCATACATGTATGGCCAGATTCTGATTAGTGCCACAAGGTCCTTGTTCTCCTAGCTGATCCACAGACAGCTCTCTGCTCTCTAGAGTATAGCAGTCAACTTTATGCACTTACTGACTATAAAGGGAATAATGTTTCTCTCTTTAACAATAATTTTAAACAACCTTCCTTAATGGGGCTAGGAGCTGAGACTCTGCCTTGACCCTGTAAGAGTTCCAGGATATGCTCCTGATAACTCAGGGGTCAGGGCCTGATTCTGGAAATACTTAGGGCTTTATGTACCTGCTGCCAAAATAGATCTACAATCCTATAATTCTTTGTACTAACCCACATCTGAATTCTTCTCATGGCAGAGTGTCCATCCACTGCTCAATGGATTCATCCCTTGATCACTACCACTCTGAAAATGATGCTCCAGTTTCCCAGTAGCAAGCATCTGGGCGGGTTTAAGAATTTTTCCCAGGTTCTTTCCAGTTTTAAAGTTATTATTATTACTATTATTGTAATTATTATTATTATTATTGTTATTATATTTTGTATTGTGCCAGTACTTAAGTTCCAAAATGAGGAAGTTTCATACTGAGTTGATAATAGAAAGCCAGAATTTACTCTTAGAGGTGAAAGAATCTATACATAAATATCTCATGTTATTCCCTAAATGGCCACTTAAGAAAGGACTAATTACCACTGCTATCATACATTGACCATAGTGATTATACCTATAAGATTTAAACTGTAGCTGTACCTGCCAGGCACAATAACTAAGATGCCTTCATTTAGCTATTTTAACAGTACTGAAGCTGGTTCTTCAGTTATTTCCAATACAAAGAGTCAGAAACTGATACCACAGAAGGCCAATGACTTAGTGCCTCTCTACATAAATGCCAGAAGTTTAATTCAAAATGCCTGAGTCCTAAACCTCATACTCCCTGTGTAAATATACTTCAATCAAATGGTAGGTACAAATGAAAATCAGTGAATGGAATTCAAAAGGATATCTAAAGTTATTGAGCAAAGAACTGCCCAGCCATCCAAGTTCAAATGTTCAAACTTTATGACTATTTCCTTCAGTCTTAAATCAAAATAAACCACAGCTACATTTCATTTAGAGAAAAACACCCATGTGCATCAATCAATCATAACTAATATTTCTTCTGTACCAAAATAATGCTCACATAACTACTGAACAGAATTACATCCAAATTCTGCTTATTCTACCTTAGCAGAGACCCTAGGATCTAGTAGCAAGACCTGCACATACATTTTGGTCCATATATCCTACAAGCTATTATTTAGCAGTCATCATTAAGGAAAGATTTCCCATTACTAGAGGAACCATTATATGTCTCTCCTAGAATGTTTATACCAAAGAACATTTATATTTGTATGTACATCTGCCAATTATAGCCAAAACTGCATCCTTCCAAAGGACATAATCTTAGTTGACTTAACATGACACACAATTTTGTTTATGAAACTTCCAATCTGTGAACAGAATAAAATGAGAAAACGACAGTGCAAAAAAAAAAATCTTTAAAAAATTATATCACATCTTTATTTAAGTGAAATATGGGAAAAGGATATTGGGTGACCATTCTCATAATCTTTGTAAATCTGCGTTCTCTCTGCTTAAATCGGAGAAAAATAATTTCATCATTTAAAATTCATTCTAAAAAATAAAACATAAAAGTTTCTACTAAAAATATACCTATAAAAATATGTGTAATGCCTGTATTGCATAGATGTTATTTAACCTCTCATTCCAGTAGACAATGGGTATGTGGCTTCTGGAATAAAGCTTTAATTCTACCGCTACTGTAATAGTGAGCATGCATAACTAAGAAGACTGGGGTTATGACCTTTGAAGAAGGAATCAGGCACCACAACAACCAGAACGCGCTTCCAAGAAATTGAGATGTGGTAGAGTTTCCTGAACTGTTACAGCCAGAACTCTGGCTCTTTCTAGACGTTGTTGTCTTTTCTTTACCACTAAAGCCTGACTTTTCTGAGCCCAGTGGCTTTCTTCAATGAGCCACTGCAACCACAAGCATCTCATTCAGAGCACTGTTTTTTCTCATCTGAAATTTGGAATACCGGTTTACCTCTCTACTCTCCCCAGACCATGGTTGGACAGAGGAGAAACCAATTTGCGTAAGTTTGAATTCTACTTCATTCATCTTCGGCCTAAATCTAGATCAGGGTGGTTTGGAAATATCCAAATGTGGGAACTCATTAACATTGAAGGGTGTTCATGGTCACTAATTAAATGGCACATGTTCTAGAACTCAGTTTATACTTAAAGTTAGTAGGTGAAGTCAAAGAAAGCTTGTTACAGAGAGGGAGAGAGAGAGGGAGAGGGAGAGGGGGAGGGGACCAGAGTGACAGTGAAAAATGTCAACGTAAAAGCAACTGGACATACCACTATGGTGTCCTATATCCATGGACTAACTAAAAAGCTAGCATTTATGGGGTGCCTATGAGATATCCCAGCAGTTTATTTGCATATCTGCATTTAATATGCAAAGGAATCTAGAATTATGAGGACATTCAAAATACCGTAAGAGCAGATACAAGATACAAATGCAGTCACACCTGGATCTGGCCCATTGATTTCCTCAACTCTCAGCTCTCAGTCTACCAGATTTGCTTTTCAGCCAGTCATTTTCTAAGAATCCTTTCCTGTGATAATGGGGCTGATAAATGCAATTGACAACTTAAGTAACCCCCTCAGCCTTCCGGTATTTTGCTCCCGCAAATGTTAACTAGCATAAAACTATGACTTTAAACCCTACTGAGGTTGTCTGTACTTAGCTGGATCAAATCCATAGTGGAGTTGCACTGGTAGTGGTGCACGTATGCAAGAACAAATATTTCTTTTGTAAATATACCTATCAGGGCCAAAAAAAGCACATTTCTTCTGAAAAATCTGCACAAGCCCTGCACCCACAGCACCTTCCCTGGATCACTAGTTCTGGCTTCAATTTGCTATTGTGAAGAAAGCAGACACAGTGTGCAGCAGCCACCCACCTGCGAGGAGGCTGAAGGACCCTGGCATCTTGACATTCTATTGCTTCTCGTCCAAAGCTTATGTTAAAGGGGTGAGGGGAAGCTCAGAGTCCAAAAGGATCCTCAGCCACAAATATATTGGGGGAAATCCAAAGACAAGATCCAAATGGGAGAGACAAAACTAAGACAGCTCACAACAGATTAGCACATACTCGAGGGCAAATCTGCAAGAGATGCAGACACATACTTCTGATCCAGGAAACCTCAGCACTGTGTGTGGAGGATGACTGCCGTGCGTGGTCCAATCTGCAGAACTGCTTACATGTTCAGGAGAAAGTATCTACATTGACTCTAGTGGTATCGCCATCAAAAAAAAAAAAAAAAAGTCAAATTTTGTCATTTTAGTCTCTATGCATGTCCACTAGAAACTGCCTTGTCATAAACATGGCCCTGCTTATGACAAATGATTTAGGTCATTGCACAGTGAGAATAAGTGAGAAATTATATTAAGTGCCTAAGCATCCTGTATCCTTTAATCTTCGAAACAACCAAAAGAGCAATGAATGTTTCCTATTTTACAGTAACAAAAATCAAGGCTTCGGGGAAGAAAAGTAACCTTATCCATATAGTAAACATGAAGAAAATGTGTACAAGAGGGCATTGGTTATGAATTTCGTGACACTTCCCTCTTGCTTTCACTCATTCTCATTAACTATGACCAAACGAAATGTGTGCCTGCCCAACTTCCCAATCCTGGCTCCAGTAGATTTGCATCCAGGGGCTTATCATACCCCACTTGGGACAAACAAACTGATTTTCAAGGGTTTCTGAATCATGATGATTTTTTTTAATTCTACATACATACCCATTTCAAAACAAAAATAAATGGATGAGAAGGGAGGAAGAGGAGAATGCTATAATTCTATGGAGCTACATGGACTTCTGCTGGCTCTTACTTTCTTCTTGATGTCCCACTTCCAGAAGCCCACTGAACAACTCCCACTGACTTCAAAACCAGCTCCTGCAAAAGCAAGAACAATGAGGTCTAAAAGGGCCAGTAGGAGGAGGTCCTGATCTACAGGAGAGGCAGGATGAAATGGAGAGTCCTTGCAGATGTCAGTCATCTTAAATCATGTGTTCAAAGAATCCTCCCAATGCTGATTTCTATCAGGGATCTGGTGTGGCTCAGGAAGTAAGAGTTTCCATCTGGGAGGGATGTGTTTCTGCTGCACAGATAGTTCCCAGGTTTCTAAGACAGTTCCAGGTTTCTGTGTGCCCATCTGAATGTGATGAGCGGGAAAGCCCTACCAGTACAGGGCAGTGAGTACGGTGTTTCGCACAGAGCTAATCTGTCTGTATCTGTGCACTTCTGTAATTTCAAGAACTACATTTTTGTAGGAGAAAAAAAATGACCCTAGATTGAGAGAATACATAAAAAACAAACAAAAACAAACAAACAAACAAAACCCCTTGAGATATAAGTAGAGGTTTCTTGTATGAGCAAACTCCAGCCTCTCCACTTTGCTATAGCATCTGTTTCCTCTGCTCTGTCAGGGATTAGAGTCTGCTTGGAAGTCCAGTCAATGCCTCCCTCCCTCTGGTCTGTCACTGATTTACAAGCTGACTTCTTTGAAACACCGATTTGGGCACTGACTCTTACCTCACCATCTATCCATCATCACTGGGTCTGCATCATTATTCAAAATTATTAAGGATTATAAAGATGAGACTCCAGTAATAATGTTTGTAATATGCTTTTTCGCTTCCCAGTTAACACAGCACACATGTAACTGATGTTCTGCCACTAAAGCCACAGCAGTGAAGTGTCTGGGAGCATTCGGGATGGCTGTGTGTATCTCTGAGGGAGGGAAAAAGAAACAAGTTGATAGCATCTTTTGAACTAATGGGTTGAGTGTCCTTTCAGGTAGAGATGGGAAGAGAAAGTGATACAGATCCCAACAGGAAAAAGAAAATGCTGGACCATTCATTCTCAATTCACTTTTGAGCATCTCTCTACAGATGCTGATGACCATCTGCTGAATGAAGGCTCAAGTTTGTCCTTCACCTTCTCCTGCATGTCCTACTGACAGTCAAGGAAGCAAAACACATTCTGAAGGCTGGGCATGGTCCTTAGAGACGAATAAACACACTACAAGACAGTATGCTGCCTGGGAAGTAGACATGGATAAATAGAGTGGCTGTGGGGAATTAGTAAAAAATCCATGCATCTCTTTTTAGTCACAGCAGCAGTGAGCCTGCGACTAGAATCCTATCTATAAACGCACTCTCTTCCAATGTCAACAGGAGTTCTGTTACAGCACTGCAGTGGGAAATGGATTCATACGTCATTTGCAATGATTCATTTTGCTTCCCCTCCTGCATTTTTATATATATTGACAGGATATAAAAATACATTCTTAAAAAAAATCAATTTTGTTTTGTAGTATTCTCCTGAAGCATCAAGAGGAGGCCTGAGAATTAAAAGATTTGACAGCCTGCGAACAAATACTTAAGTGGGGTGACCCACAATGGAATTCCATGGGCTACAGACGCAACCAGCTCACAAAGAAAAGTGCAAGTGCCTAAGCATTGCAGATTGCTCTTGATTTATTTTGAGATTTGAATTTCCATTTTATTTTTAACAAGGGCTTTACAGTCCACTGACAAATGTCTTGCACTATATTTAGAGGAATAATAATATTTAAGATCAGGAGCACACACTGACAGAACTGGCTCTCGACTTTTTCTGTACAGAAAGAGAAAACAAATGCACAGAGTAAGAAACCCATGTTCATGATGTGCATCTTGTGGCAGAATTATCCATTCCACTCTGATCTTGTAGTACATGCTCTTGCAGGTATGTCAGAGTTGCTTCTAAATTCCATCTATGATGTCTTTTCCCCAATGAACTAAGAAATTTTCACCACTGAGCAGGCAATTAGTTTTACCCAAGTAGAGTTTTAAAGCTGAAAATGAGTTTGAAAACAAAAATAAAAAGGACAAATAGCACGTTAACCTAGACCTAAACAACACGACCAGTGTGCACTGCCTCTGCATTTAGAATTGGAGTTTTCAGAAACAAGAAAAACACTGTTTTTAGTTTTCCTTGGAAGAAAACTAGAGGCAAGTCATATGCTGATTATTCTTCAAAGAACAAAAGGTGTTGAAAGCTTTTAATAACATGTAAAATCCCAAGTTTGCAAGCCACAAACAGTAAACAATGGTAGTGTTTTATCACATTATGAATGTAAGTCACTCTGTTTACTGTTTGGAGACAGCAAATGCTTTCCAACAAATCAGGATGCCTTTACTTCTATTCTCAAACAGAAGGAAATGGTCAAAAATGTTCAGGTATTCAGAGGTAACTGTCATAATAAAATTACATAGTATTTGTCATGAAAAAAATAAGAAAACATATAGTTTTTTTTTAAAAAACAAACACTGTATACAAATAAAGTTTAGTAACTGAGGACATAGTCATGAGTTTCTGAGGCTCCTGCCAGTCAAATTCTTAATCATACCACAGATTATCTGATTATTTTCCCCTCTAATGGTGTTTTTGTGAGTCCCACATGAGACCATTAGTTATAGGAAACATGGCAAATAAGTCAATAGGCTCATGGGCATTCATGAACAAGCATTCATTTCAATTCTAGAATGCGAGCTCCCAAGTGGCAAGGAAGTATTAAGATTTACTTTAAAGGCTGTCCTCCTGCTAGCAAGGCAATGTTCTAGGCTCTGAGCTATTATTTGCTGTAATGCTTCCCCATAGCTCAGTGCAGTGAGTGAAGGCACCACTTCTCTTGTTATGAACACCTAACAGAAGTGGGAATTATCTAGAGCTGTGGTCCTCTAGTTGGAAAGAATCTAACAGCCCTTTACCTTTGCTTGTAAACATTCTCAGTGTGCAGTTCCTACATGGATCTTTGGAAGTGTGAGGAATGGTCTCTATTCACTAGTATATTGTACCAATGGAAAACAAAATATAGCAAAGCATTTTCTACAGACCATAAAACATGCTAGCTTGGGGCCTTGGAGATCCTAACTGTTCATCTTCTACTACTCTATGTATATCTGCTAAACAGGAGTTGATATGCCAATGCAGAAGTGAATATATATTTCCCTACTTTCAATCTAATGTACAATTACTGAAAGGGTAAATTCTAGAATATCAGTAGTACATACAAAATATCTTAATTTTTCTTTGAAAAACACTACTTTAAAGGTGACAATGAATCAGGAGGATGCATTGGAGTTGGAAGAAATATTTCAATAATGATTAAACTACTAGTCTTGGGAAAGAGGTCTGGGTTTTGCAGGTATAAAATTCCCTTTTGTATAACATGCGTATTCCATCCTGATGTTCCAAACACAGCATAAACACACCCACAATATTTTTGTGTAAAGTAATACTATTCACTCTTTAGACATACGTTTACTGTGGAGGTTCATCTGGTTTTGAGTTTCTCAAATTCAGATTGTAAATGTCTAAAGACAAGCATTAAAGACAAACAAAGACTATGGTAAGTGTGAATCTGGCCAGCTCAACTATTTCCCTGGCCATCCTAACTAGCCATTCCAAGTTCTGTATTAGAATCTGTAACAGGAACAAAATTTGTATGCCTAGGATGTGTACAGAAAACCACATGTGATAATTTACTAAAAGCCATAGAGAAAGTATTTGCTTATCCAGGCCACAGGACTTTTCTGCTGGGTGACTTTGTAACACGTGTAGGTGGTACTCAGAGATCTGAGTGAAAATGAATCCTCCTGTCTTTGGTATTGACCTGCTTTCCTCTTGGAAGGTAGCCAAAAATCTTTGTTTTCTGCATTGCCTAGGATTGTCCTGGAAGATTTTTTTTCTCAAACAGAGACAGAAAAAAGTGCCATTCAACTACTAGAAAAATATTCCATTTGGGATAATGGCTGTTTGAGAAGAGAGCAAAGTAGTCAATGGGGACATCTCAGCTTCCTCAGAAACCACCAATCAAAACACAGTTCTGAAATTTAGGAGAAGGGATTGTATCCAAATGAGAAAACCTGGAACACATTTCCATGTCAAGAGATGACTTAATAAGAGCCATGGGGCTAGGCTCCTCTGTACTCCGCAAGGCTATCTTCAGTTTATTTAAAGGACAGCAGTGAATGTTGAATTGCCACAGAGCAGCAGAAATGAAGAGAACTGAATAAAATATAAACAAAGCATTGCCGCATTCCTATTATAATGATTCTCGAAAAGGTATCTGAAGATAGGCCCATGGCGGGGCCAATGCCTCTACAACCCCATACCCCATCCTCTGCAACCTCTCTGTATTAATATTAAGAAGAACAGAACTTTCCCCAACTTTGTGTCCTATAAAGGGCAGTATAACTAAATAAACTAATTCTTTCATGGGGCATTATGTGCACAAAATACATTGCGTGTTTGTAAAAAAATTCTAAGATAATCTATTACACTGAAATGTATTTACTAACACTGTTGTTGTATTAACAGAAAGATCTAGCAGTTATGAGCCAAATATTGAATGATCTCTTCTTGGTTAATGATGAAACCAAAGGTTCTTATTAAGGTAAGCACTTTCTAGTTTCCTGGAACATATTTTAACCCTTGGGGCCTTCCCCCTTGTGATCAGGCTCCTTATGAATCAAGAACAGTCATGGTATAGTTCCTGTGCATACCCATCTTGGAATAACTGTCACAACCCAAATTAGTAAAAAGAAAAATGAAGAAGGATTGATGCACCAAAGGCCATTGACAACTCATGTCCCTCCACCAGACCTCTAGAGATCATTTAGAAGTCTAGGAGCTTGAGGTAGCATCACCCTGGGAATGGTCAAAGGGATTAAGCCAATCCAAATAACAGTCTGCTTCTTTCACAACCAGATGGGGACACTACAGAGAAAGTCACCTAAAGTAGCAAGCAAGAAGGCCCAGAATAGAAGCTGTGGCATCTGATGCCAGCACTTACCCATGCTGTCACTGCTGAACAATCCCCCTCCAGTCGTGTTACTTCAACAGCTGAAAGAACTGGCACACCCAACCAAAGGAGTGGAGACATTTTTCTGGGCTTAGATAATACACTAACTCCTTCACCACGGAGAGACTGTCAAATCATAATGCGGCATCAGGAAATCCACATTGGAATCAGGAATTACCTGAGCAGATGTAAACTATTTCTTCATTTTATCAGCAAAGGGTCATACTATGTTAAAAAAATAAATATAAAAATATTTAACTGAAGTTGAATAAAAATAAAACTTTTTTTTCTCCTAGGTATATGTGTTGTGCGTGTGCATGTGTGGTAGCTGATGTCCTGTGGTATAGCAGGGTAGAGAAGGGAATAGCCCCTGTGCTTTTTTTTCATATCTTTATTTCTTTTTTCCCTTAACATCATTAACTTCAGACATTTATTTTATTTTTAATTAAAGTATAATTACACCATGTTCATTTTACTTTTAATTAAAATATAATTACACGACGCTCCCATTCCCTCACCTTTGTCCAATGGCCCATGCCCTGACTCCAGTTCATGCTTCCTCTATCTTTAATTATTATTTTTAACATGTGTGTGTATACACAGGGAATACTAATACAAATAAAACTTTCCGAATCCATTTGCTGTTGCTTGCACGTATATGTTTTCAGGGCTGACCACTTGTTATTGCATAAACATTTAAGTCTCTCATTTCTGGAGAATATCGATTCTCTCCCTCTTGCAACTAATTACCCTGTATCTCTTCATCTGAGGGTGGAGTCCCATGAATTTTCTTTCATCACTGTTGGCATTTCAACTGGTTTCACTGAGCAGGTCTTGTTTAGGTATCCATATTGTTGAGATTACATGGGTGTAACCTTCCTGTCATATCTAGAAGATACAACTTCACAGCCTACTTTCTGATATGTTCCCTAAGCTCTGCATGTAGGGATTCCCATATAAATGTATCAACTGGGTCTGGACACCTCATGACCAATTGCTTTTCTCTACATGTGGACCAGCTGTGGCTTCCTGTAATGGTT
>NW_021604720.1:6465280-6509011 GCF_004785775.1 Grammomys surdaster | reverse complement strand
ATTGCTTTTCTCTACATGTGGACCAGCTGTGGCTTCCTGTAATGGTTTCCATCTGCTGCAGAAATAAAGAAGCTTCTTTGAAGAGAGATGACAGCTACATATCATCTTGTGATTAAAATACTAGACTTTTAATACACCCCATAATATGTGTGGTCACTTATAATTGATATGGACTTCCCTATGGAAGAGTACAGGTGACAATTCCAATTTGCTAGGAACTCCAAACTTTTAAAATGATGACTTAGAAAGAGACAGATTCAGAGGAAACTCCTTGAAAATCAGGGCAAAGAATAACCAAGGATTGGAAAGCTCAATCTGATATGTGGATAACCATGTACTCAAAGCTACATACAGGAAAAAATGAGTGACAGAAGTTTCCTCTTGATAATTACTCAAACCCATGATCAAATTTAAGTTCTGCTGTCATTGACTAATGCACAGAATATTCAAACCTGAACTCTCTGATCCTCTTGATCAACTATGAAGTGTAAGTAGATTTATATATACTAAGTATCCAGCACACAGAATAAGAAACACATGCCATTTAAGGAGAAGAATGGAAAGCAATGGAGTACATTTCTAGGCACCCAAAGCATTTTCTTTCTAATTATCTTATGTTACCAAGCCTCAAGCAGGAATTTAGTCTGTGCCTAGCTGTAAGTGTAAATTTGTGGCTAGCTGTGAACAGGATGAAGGAACAACAGAATAACATCAAAATCTACTGTTTTCCTTGCCTGACAATGTCATATTACTAAGGAGATCAATCCATGCTTAATACAACCCCTTGTCATGAGCCTGGGATGTGAGTATGCAGATAGTACAAAAATCCTAAGACTTTTCCACTTGGCCTCCACATCTTGGATGGGAAGATGATGTGTAATTGGCATGAAAAGCTAATGGCGAAGAGTGGAATAATGACCACAAAATGACTGCATAAAACTAAACATAGTAGCTGCTGAGCATTGGTGAAAATTGTTGTAACTGGTTAAAATAAATATATGAGCTCAGAGGAAAAAGGAGTTACCTTCACTTAAAGGAGTCTTCACTTAAAGGAATTCTTCAAGGAAGATAAGCCACTGGAGACAGGCTTTGAAGATGAAGCAGAGTTCAGATAAGCAGAGAAGAGGTAATCCTTTAGGTATGACACAAGTGAAGTCACAGAAATGAGAAAATACAGAACCAGAGGACAACTGGGAGACACTGCAACCCTTAATCAATATTGTCCATGTTTTTAATGCCATTATTGAGCCACTGCTTTTTAGGGGTTTCCAAGAGTTTGTTATCTTCCCAGTAAATTGATATTATGTAAGAGTCAGATTTGAGTTGTGTCTGTTTTCAAAATATATGAACTAGCTAATGAATTGTAATTGCTTCCCCTTAACAATATAAACAGAAGCTCATGTTGTTGTTTAATAGAATGCAAAGTGAAGGAGTTTCTGGACACATGCTTTACATCATAACACTGGGAAACAGGAGTCACTGGATGCTTTGACAAGGCTTATCATAGAACACTTGATAAGGAAAGAAGGTGCTGACGCTGTTCTTCAGACATCAAATGCACAAGAAGTAAGACAAACACAACCCTCTATAGCTCTGCCTTTGTCATCCCAAGCCACTGCATTGGCTAGAATTTCCCCTTTGCTACCTCTGGGACAACATCATGGAAATAATTCAGATGAATAATGGATACTTTTAATTCTACCTTTTGAGGGGAACTAGTTGTTGATATAGCCTTGGGACATGGCAATAAACAGAAGGGAAAACCCCAGAGATTACATAAGCATTCTTCCTCTGCTTTACCAAGCTCTAACAACAAGATTGGGTTATGTTTTGTACATTGGCAATCCATATAGGCAATGGAGTATCATAACATGCAGGGTTCAGCCATCTAATAATACGCTCACCATCCTACAGTTTTTCGTTAATAAAGTTTGAACAATTCTGAAATGTATATATACAATAATGTAAGAAGTTCAATTTGAAGGAAATACTAGAACATTTACATTCTACAGACAAGCTAGCTGATCCCAAGTTAACGTCATGGTAGTCTTAAAATGACATATTCATTTACAGAAGCACAGCAACCTTCTGAGTCAAGGTACAGCTTTGCATTATTAAATATTTCAATCTTGACAAAAACATACGAAGAAAAGCATGGTTCTAAATCTTTAACCAGGACCTGGACCAAAGATCTCCTGTTATCATTTTACATCACTCAGACAAAGACTGAATCTTAATAAAGCATCTTCTAGAAACAGGGTTACTGGAGATTGCTAAGGACAGCAATAATTTCAAGGTCTGAACTCCTGTTGTAGCACAGATTTCAGAGAAGGTCTAATGAGTTTGTTTTATAATATTTTCCTTTTTTTCCACAAATAATGAAAGTTGATGGGAGTAATAGAAAGTACGCTTCAAAGTCCTTCACACTGGCAACATAGTGGTACAGGATTATGAATCAGCATTTGGTAGGTAGAGGATGGAAGGTTGAGAGTTCAAGGCCTGCCTTGACAATGCAGGAAGTTGGAAGCCATTCTAGGATACATGAGACCCTGATTCAAATATGACATTATAAAACAAAACAATAAAGAAAGAATACATAATACATTCCATTCTTTGCTTCTGTGTTTAATTGTATTAATTAAAGCTTATCAATGAAAATTTTAAATAACCAATGAATCTCTAAACTGCTCATAATACCATGCTCAAACTGAGATGAGAAAACACAACCAAAGATTCTAATGGTATAAAACCAAAAAGGAATTGAATTTATTACCCATTCAGCTCCCATATGCATTTCAGGTTATTTACAATATCCTCATATAGATTCTAATCTAAAGTTGGATTTTGAAATCTATAAAAACCAAGGTCCTTTATCTTTAGCGCTCAATAGAAACTTGGCACAGAAGCCAGAAAACATCTTTGAGACGCCAGCAATATTTCTCCTGCGTCGAAATGACAGCTCTGCACTCCTGGACGATGGCTATCAATACCAGAAGCCAGAGAGAACAGTAGAAATGCCTTCTCATTTGGTGTCAAAGCTTGTCACATTCAGCTCTTGATTTTCTGTAAGGCTGAAAGATGATACGCCCATTTGGAGGGAGACTGTTTAAAGAATTCTGGAGTAAACAAAATGAGCACAGCAACATCTTATAAATACCACTGATACTCACTGTCGCAGTCAATTAACTTGATTCCAAAATTCAATCTGGCCAAAATAGTTAAAAGAAAGAAGCCTGGTCACCAAAACTCTGGTGATCCTATTTATTGCTGATGCAAATATCTTCCAAAATCACAAGACTGGTGAGATGAAGCCTTAACAGTATCCTAAGATTGGCATTCTGTCATTTTCTTGTCACTGTTTAGCAAGATAAATGTATTTTTTAGTGTCTCTAATAAAATCCTAACAACCCATAGTTACAAAGGCCCAGGGACAAAATAATCCTCACTTGAAATTCTCATAAGCACTCCTTACTATGACTGACTGCAGACTTAGATTAGGACCCTCTAGCATGTGTACAGTGTCTTGGTTCTGAATGATTCCTTGCTGCAAACTTTTGTCTGCATAGCTGAAATGAATTCAACCAGTGTGGGTTCACGCAGCATGAAATGACCCCTTGTCCCTGCTGCCTTTGTCCTGCCCTGCTCACACAGTCCCAGGATAGAAGATTCCACTGCCCTGTCATTTCCGGATCAGGGAAGGGAACCAGAGGCGATCAAATTTCCCCTTCACTCCAGGTCAGGCTGTAGAAAGAAAACCTGAATTGACAGTGGTAGCCTTGACAGTAGTTGTTCAGCTGCCAAAGAAGTTGGGGAACACAGAGCTGCTCTGGGCAGATACATTTCCTTCTTCCTAGGAGAAAGCCAAGAATGGTGGTCAAAAGCAAAATGATGAGCACCTGCGGCTACTCCAGTGCTCACCTTTTCTCCCCACGAGTCCCTGTCTGGTGTACCACATGCCTGCCTGGGCAACACTGCTTAAACCTACAGTACTGTGCAGTCCCTCCTTCTTGGGAAAGGCTGCAGTTACTAGGAAATCCCAGTTAGACTGTTCAATCGTGAAAGAAATTATGGCTGGGACATATCATATTCTTTCTAAAATAACAAAGACATTGGCTTGCATATCATTTAAGAGAGAATAATATCAAAATAAAGTGAAAATGGGGTGAATGAGAGTTACGGACAGTGAATGGGAAAATCAAGCCAGACCCTGCTAAATAAAATGCACTTGTGTTTCAACATCTGAAGGTGACCGATGCCAAGATATCCTAGCTCCAAAATCTCCAATACTTGAATCCCTTTTATAAATTGATATTATTTATATGAAATTTGCATCCATCCATCTATATATTTAAATCACCTCTTGATGTCTTGTCATATTGAATATCACACAAGTGATATATCAATAGTTATTCACTGTATTTGAGGGGATGGCAAGAAAGCTTTCCATGCATTTCTTTTTAATCCATAATCACCTAAATAAATGAATGCATTAATACACAAAAAATGTCAGGCTCATACCTCACGTCACCGCACCAAAGTCTGTAATGGCTTGTCCACTTCACCTACAGTGGAACTGGAATTCAAACTGTTAAGTAATAAGGCAGGTGGCATGGCTCAGCGGTAAAGTGAAAGCCTAGTGTGTGTGTGTGTGAGTGTGTGTGTGTGTGTGTGTATTTTTGCATGTGTGTGTTTGTATGTTACTTTATGTAATATTCAGGACTCACTCTCATTCCTTAATTTTATCAGAGACTAGGTTATAGGAAAGATAGAATAAGTGGAAGGCATTCTTTTAATGATTTGAGGACTAAATGTTATATAGTTAATTAATGATTCCCCTTTTATTTAGCTTATAATATAAAGGTATAGCAGACACTAGAGAGGTAAAAGTAGGCAGCCAAACTGGGGCTTGGTTTCATAGTAACTAACTGAACACGGAAAAGAGAACAGGATCGAATTTCCATCTCTAAGAAAATTCATAGAAATAAAGAAGGTAGGGAGGGAATCAGTAGGAAAATTCCATATCTTGCGTTTAGTGACTAGCTAGTCCAGGTCACGTGCATGAAATATTTTACACGATAATCCTCATAAATTATGTGCAACATAAGGAAAATTCACTTAAAATGAAGACCAAATTGTCTACCAATGGCTGCTGTTTTGTTATTAGTACTTTTCTCAGGATGTCCAATTGGTTTATTATTTCAGTACAGACTTGGACAATATGTCTCTAATATACAAGGATGAAAGACTCTACCTAACATTCAAGTGTTCTCTACTTCAAAGATCCCTTCCACTCTGCCTAAGCTGTTGCATGCCTGTAGGTAGATCAGCAGGGTTTTATAAGAACAACTTTAAAGAGTCTTTATTAGTCCACTTATGAAGCAGGAAAGTTAAAAATTCTCAGGGAAACCCAGGTCAAGAAAAGAGATGGTTAATTAGCAATTCAGCTGTCAAAATCCTTGCTAGTGCCATGTGACAGGCTGACTAGAACATTTGTGCTAAGGGGAGGGCAAATCATGAAGTTTTACAGGACTAGTCAACAAAGATAAACCTTTCCTAGTAAGTATCCTACTCTAAGCCATTTACAGATACCTTTTCATTCAGGCATCATTTCATGTGAAGCGTGAGAGATCCCATGTGAACTTTGCAAAGTGAGACAGGCAATCAGAGAGAAGACATATGTCTTAGCTCCTAAGGAAATCCAGGTGCTTTGAACCAACACAATATACAATGCAGAAGCAGACACTGTATACACAGAGAGCAGCCTTTCTTAGTTTTCTTTCTTGCTTCCTTTTTTCTTTCTTTCTTTTATTTTTTCTTTCTTTCTCATATCCATCATAGATGCAGAAGGAAGCTTCAAGGCTTTAAAGATACTAGGAGCATCTAACAGAACCAGAATTGGGGGGAAAAAACAGTGATTAGAACTATGTCTAATGGTGCAAGGAGAACACGTCAAGTATGTTAGCTAAATTTCGGTGGTTTCACATTTTAATCATATATATATATATATATATATATATGTGTGTGTGTGTGTGTGTGTGTGTGTGTGTGTGTGTGTGTGTATATGCATATATACATTTCTCCAGACCTTTCACATAAATTAGTGTTCAATACAATCATCAGCATATTATTTATTTAAATGACTTTCAAGAGATACTTTTTTCACTCAACTTTCAATGACATTGAAGGATGAGACATTTCGTACAACTAAGCTAGGATTCTTTGTCCTTTAATCCCAATACAAACACTAGTAGTGTTTGAAATCTTATAGTATATCGCACTTCCTCTGGCAGAAATGGGCTGCTTTTTAATTATGACTAATGCCCAAATGACTACCTCACAAAGTATTTCTGCTTGCTTCATTTTGGGGAAGCTGATACACTGAACGGATAAATTCCTTTATTATGTAATGATTTAATAAAACTGAATACTGACATTATTTTTCAACCAGTGGATGATATTTCCTTTTCCTGCAGAGTAGACTAGGAATATAAAAACTGTAAACTCTACCACAAACATTTCTAGCAAATAGCTATCAAATAGCTAACAACATTTGCATTTTGTAGAAATCTTTCTTTAAAGTAGCGGAAATGTCTGTTTTGTTTGTGTATGTGTGCTTGTAAGCATGCAAATGCACACACACACACACACACACAAAGGAAGGAGGGAGAGAGAGGGAGAGAGAGAGAGAGAGAGAGAGAGAGAGAGAGAGAGAGGAGAGACAGAAACAGAGACAGACAGACAGACAGACAGACAGACAAAAACAGAAAACTATAAAATAGATGAAACTAGCTTGCCTAACTTAAACTTGTGAGTTCTGCAAGAGTTTTATCATGCACTGAATAACAGGATTTTATTTATTTATTTATTTTACCTTTTTACAAAGATTTTATCTTTAGATAAAAATTTGCCAAAAATGCTTTGTTATTTTTGCATTTTCCCAGTGAAACCTGCTGCACATTTCTCCAGTCAGACTCATCAAGCCACTAGATTCTAGCAAATGCCACCATCCCTGGGCCATGCATAGGGAGCTCATCAGGGTTCTTCAGGCCACAACCCTTTGCCCTTTCTCTCGTTAATATATCTACATGTTATTGTATTTTTGGTTGACATATTTCTTAAGGCCCCAAAGCAGAATGAATAGGTAAGTACCATTATAAATGTCACCCTCTCTCCAGGTATAATTCTAGCTGTGACCTGGGTTTGTATTATTAGATTACAAGCATGAGAAAACGATTACTGACAATAAGATTTACAAATTTCCCTGAGTTCTTAAATGGTTCTTAACTTTTTCATCTGTTAGGGTAGTATAGATTTGGCAGAAGACAAAGACTTTCCTTTCATATTCTAAATGTTTTCAGGAGAATCCTATAAAATGTAATACATGGTGCATATTCATGCTTTATCAAAATCTCTCCTTAAGCAGGGCATTTTCTGCCTAGGATGCCAACAAAGCAGCCTCCTTTTTCCCTTAACACTGAACCTTGTGCTATTTTACAATAAGTTCCATCACAGATTCCAAGACCCTGTGGATTCAACCTGTGTGAATAAATTACTGTCACACGAAGCACATTTTCCCTTGTGGCATGTAGCAGCTTTCAATCTAGGAATCCTTTCATGCTACTTCCAAATGTCTTTCAGGCGAGACATCTCAAAATAGCAACATTTATTTTAAGACTTAACAACCTATATTTTAAAATCTGAAACCAGAGTTCAAGGACCCTGCCCCCAACACATATGCCTGCCAATACATATCTTTATACTTGGTTTTTGATATTATGTAGAATGCCAATAAACAAGCAAACAAAAAAACAAACCCTGTAACCAGACATGTGATAAAAATGATAATATTCTTGTGAGTAAGATGAGGAAATTGTCAGGACTTCAGTTAGCATCTAATACTCTTTCCAACTACTGAAAGATCCTTATTTCTACCCACAGACCATTTTTTAAACCTGCAACTTCTGCTTGTTTCGCAGCCACATTTTAACTTAAAATGAATGTGACAGATTCCTTATGAGGAAAGTAATAGCACACTAGTGATGTTATGACAAAAGTTATTTTTATTACCATTTGTGAACAGAGGACTTTCACGTCAATCTATGCAAAATACGTATACATTATACACACACACACAAACACACACACATTAAAACATACACACACACACACAAACACATACACACACACACCACACACACTCCTGTCTGAACATCAGTTGAGAAATGTAGACTTTCATTATTTTCATTCATAGAAAAAAATAAAGAGCAAAAAGAAAAAGAGAAAAACGAAAACAGACTGTTATTGGTTTTGTTTGCTTGTTTTAGTCACTTCATTCCTGTTCCTAAGATCCTTGGAAAGAACAGCAGTGACAACTGAAAATGTAGCGTGTAGCTTGAATTAGATCGTTGGGGTTCCTAGGGCTTTGTATGGACACTCTACTATATATCATCTTAGTCCCTGTCCATGAGACTAAGGCACAGTTCAGAGACCCAATGCTTATTTCTTGCTGTCACAGACAGTAAAAAAAGCCAGGATAAAATTAATCATCATATGGTAAATGACAACACTCCTCTATAACATGAAGTGCCCAGTACACATTCAACAGCTTTCTTTATACCATAGAAATTAGGAAAGCCCATCAAATCACTAATTGCAATTCCCTTTGAAGGTTGAAAAATAATATTTGAAAATCTCAAAGGTCAGGCTAAGTCCTAAAATCATTTGCTTCTTAAAGAACCCAGAACTGTACTTTAAGAACTAATCTGTGGCTAGACAGTAACTGAAGAAAAATTAGTAAGACGAAAGAAAGTCAAATCGTTATTACCGTATGAAATTAAGATAAGCCACATGAAACTGCTCAGTGAACTACCCCAGAGACTCACAATAATTACCAGTCACAGGATTTACATGTGAACAGAGTTCTTTGACTTCAAAGTCACTTCTAGACAGTTTCACAAAAAGCCCTCTCGGTGGACATTGAGACCAGCCTCCTGGACTGCATGAATCAGATGATCCCCAGAGAAGAAAAGCTACAGTTTAAGAGTTACAGTATTAAATTACGTATTGTTTATATCAGTCAGGATAGGAATGGTAATACACTTATAATAAGGTTACCAAGATTTAAGAGAGACCTTGAAAATGGTATAATAGAATCTTGCTTTCTAATGTTTCTATTGTTATTTCAGAGCAACATCTATATCTGAAAGCCAGCTTTTCTCGATGACACCAAAATATCTTCGAATAGACTTCGATAAACACACATGGCAATGGTATTGGTTGGTCTGCTAAGGATACAAGGACTTAGGCTTTTAGTAACATAAATAATGCTTTGAAGTTGCTAGTTGTTATTTCTGTTTGTTTGTTTTTAAATTAAACTAGACCATTCTTAAAAAAATCATTTTTTACCCATAGGAGATAAACCAGTGCCTATTTTACTATTTCTAAATTGCTACTTGTGCTACTTGACATAGGGGCTGAAGAGTGACAGAGCTTCTAAACAGACAATACAAACCAATCCAATGAGTAGTCACGTTATTAATAGCTGTTGGCTAAATCAATCCATGAAGCAAGAACAAAAGCTTTTTTGGCTGTAATATCCTTACATAAACAGTAAGAAGTAGGAATTCAGTGGAATTTTTTGCCATCTGAATCTCAGGTAAAATCAGTGAGAAAGGAAACACATTTAGCTACTATTTATCTTTATATTCAACATTATAGAAAGTCATAAAAATGTAGAAATAAGGGTTCAAGATCTGGCCTATTCTGGTTCACAGTGCCTCCCTGTTCCTAAGAGGTGAGAGAAGTTCTTTTCATGTGGGGTTCTGTGATAATCATTGATTTTCACTCACAGTATAAAATTTCATTTGCCTAATTTCATTGGGCTATTATTTCTCCTGGGTCGTTGTGACCAATTATGCTCTTTGCTGTTTACCCTGTTGAGGCCTCAATAGATTCCCTTCTCAGCACTGGCAGTGCACTCATGGGGAGGTGTTGTTCCCTGCAAGTAAGCTGTTGCATCCTGATGAATGTTCTACACAGAAGAAAAAATGAAATATGCCTATGAGCACCAGTCTTAGAAAAAATAAATGGTGAAATGAGTTCTAAAACGCAAAAACTGAAGAAATGAGACCCAAAGAGTATTTTGGAAACAGGCACCATATAGCAGATGATATCTGATATCTAACCATTTGTTCTTGATGGTGATATACAAACATTAAGCCTTGGAATTAGTCTACATGTCCATGTTATTAAATTTAACATACAGTGGAGACTCAATTTTTGGAAAGTTTAACAATTTTCACTAGATCACAGGCTCAAAATGCAGTAGATAATATCCTGGAACCTAGGAATGTAAGGACATCTTTAAGGAGACAGTGGTAGCTTTGTGTCTACCAATACTGTTTGTGACCCAGGTCATCAGTCATCCAACAACCCGTTTCAGCAGATACTTGCATGTAGTCCAAGCCTAATGCACAATCTTAAAGGGTAAATATTTCTGAAAAGTTCCCTGAATACATGGGTTTCAGTGAGAGTCACTGTAATGAGAATGAGTCTGAGCTTCACTGAAACCAGTTCCAATAATCAGAAAACATTAGGGCACACATAAACTTTGTGCTCGAGGTGCCTCAAATATGCAAGAAGGAGACTCTATGGCACTTTAGAAGCACTAACCCCCAGTAATTACAGAAAACAAATAGAGTAACAGAAAAAAAAAACATTATTTATCCAAGGCTCAGATGTCTGAAGAATTAAAGATATTTTTTATTATTATTATTTTACCTGTAAGAGAATTTTGGCTGCATACACGTCATGGGCCACACTCATGCAGTGCCTGTAGAGGCCAGAGGAGAGCATCAGATTCCCCAGAACTGGAGTGGCAGGCAATTGTGACCTTCTGTGTAGGTGCTGGGAATTGAACCCATGTCCTCTGCAAGAGTAATAAGTGCTCCTTAAGCACTGAGCCATCTCTCCAGCATCAGGACTAATGGTTTTAAAGGGGCCATTACGATCCATTTAAAATTAGGGCAATTCCCCACTGCATGTAGAAAGGAATTCTATTTTATGGCATCCCTACTTCATCACTGTTTGGGAGACAGCCATTCTGTAACGTTATTGGTTGTCAACAGTATCATCTGCTATAATAATGGAGGGAGAGTTTCCACACTGGCAGGAGCCATGCATCAGGGTGCCTTGTCATCCACCTGCCAGGGTTCAGGGAGTGTTCTGGTATATTTCCTGAGCTCGTTCTGTACAGTTCATAATTTAACAGATGGCACCATTAAACTGGGTCCCTGATAGTCTCTTTGAAAATGAGGGCAAAGGAATGCAGAATGAAATTAAGCTGACTAGAATAACACACATTCTTTTTTTTTTCCTTACAGTATGTTGACAATGGATGACAAATTTCTGGGGAATGTAATCTCACAGAGAATGCACAGTAACGTTTTATAACAACATAAACCAAGGTTGTAAGATACCTTGATAAATAGCGCCTTGCTCACCCCGGGCTGTGGTTTACTTTTCTCACTTACATGTACGGTACCCATTACCATCAAACACCCAGGGAGAATTACATACTGCTCAGGAGATGGTGTCAGAAACTGTGGAGATGTTCAAAAAGCTATATTCAGATCATGGAGCAGTGGAACACAAACACATCAGACTGAATATATTATCATTTTCTGAGGCAACGAAATATGTGCAGTGTAAGAGAAATGTAATGGAGAAAAATTTTATCATCCTCGGGCTTGACAGTGAGACAGTCACAAAGGAAGATAACTGATATTGGTGTGATTTGGAGCTTGCCTTTTCTATTTGGAGAATTATGATAATATGACATGGCTATTGTTATAATTAGGAGAGTAATTATCATAACTGGGTAGTTAGTTGATCTTCTGTCTGGATTTTTACCTAGTCAGAATTATCTAAATTTAGAAAGAGAGAAGAGAAATAGATATTTGTATTTACTTTTACATTTTCCGACAACTATCGCAAGAGCTCAGGAAATCATGACTCACCACATGGACACATACACAGCTCCTCCCACTATTGTTTCCTGTGAAGAACTTCATTTTTTTTAAAAAAAAAGCAGCTAGACATTCCTGATCCTACAGCATGGATCAACACTTGAGTTGAGTGCGTGAATAACCATTGGGACAGCATGTCTAATTCTGTTAGATTAAGAAGTGTTTTCTGATTCTGGCCAAAATCCTTTCAGTTGCTTTACCTCCCTGACTACAGAAATGAGGCAAGGTGAAGCAGTTTCCTTACATTATGTATGGCTGTAAGTATGAAAGAAATGAGAATTTTAATAAAAACTCAGAGGTAGTTCAGTCTATGTGTGTCTGGCAGGAACTTTTTGAGGTTTAGAAATGAGGAAATGGCATCAAGAGATTTATTTAAATTCCTGGAGACTTGGCAGAGTTGCCAGGAAGTCAACGATTTACTTAGATTTGATAGGATGTCTGAAATAGTCTGAATGGAGAATAAGCCAGACAGTCCCAGGAACGTCACTAACTAGATGTTGACGAAGACTCGGGGACCAAGATCAGGAATGTCATCTACAACCTGCAATTCAACCTAAGAGCCATGGCAGGGGAGATGAGTTCCAAAACTTCACTGGGAATAATGATACCTGTGTCCTTGCAAAAGTGACACTGTTCAACTCTCATGTCTTTTACTGAAAGACAATGGACCCATTAATCCGATTTGTTGGTGGTTAAAAAATAAGAAGGAGGAGGAGCAGGAGGAGGGATAGGAGAACATATAAAAGAATTTTATAAATAATGCACACACAAGCACACCACACACACACACACACATGCTGCATGAATGTAAATAAAGACATACATGTATGCAAACAGATTTTACATACTGAGCATTAAAAATAGTCTTTCATGCAAGGCACCATGGAATAAACCAGTCCCCTGTATCCCTTTCCTCAGTACGTGAGTCCAGCACAACAAAACAACATTGAAACTACTTGAAAATGAAAAGACTATTGGTTCATGGGTAAATTTAATCCTGAAGTGAATTCTTATCACACCTGATATAACTTCCTATTATTTATGTGCTTATCTTATTCCTCTTCCCCCATCAAGAGTCAATTCAGCGGTCACTCTCTCCCGGAGACTACCAAGGATCCCTAGGAGAAAAAGCCTCACTTTGTTCTGCTCCCACTTTGGTGTAGATGTCCTCAGCCATCCAATTGTAATCCACACTCCCATCATTTTCCTCCACAGACATGGAGCAGCAACCTGAGAACAGAGTCCTCTAGATCTCTCCTCCTTTCACTAAGCATGCAGATAATCTACATGTGGTTGTGAATTTGTGTGTATCCATGTGTTACATGTGCCTCTATGTGTATTTCTATCTATGTAAATATATTTTAAATTCAAGTTCTCAGGATTAGCATGTTACATCCCTGGGAAGCCTCTAGCCACATTGGACACATTGTCCTATCTAGAAAACGCTATGCAAATAATGAGCTCCTTTATTTCAAATACATTATTTCCTACAATTTGTTATCAGTGCTATTAATGACTCACTGTCAAAGGGATCACTGCAAGGAAGCACTGTGTCTGATAAGCAGGACTAGTAGCATCCCCCCAAGCAAAATGTTGATCTAGAAAGGAATCGCTTAGCAGAAACTCCGGGCTGAAGGAACACCTTGATGCTGAAACCACTCTCTGCTCTGCAGAAGAGCAGTTAGTCTCTCTTGTGAAGGGAATTAAACCGAAAGCATTAGGCAGCAGTAAGTACTATAATTAAAGCTTCACAGAGAAAGTGATTGAAAAAACGCGGTGAGAAAGTTCTCTTTTGAAGCCATATTTCATTTCTCCCCATGTCTCTGTAAGAAAAAAATTTCTTCTGACGGTCTATACTTTACTGCTGTTTCATTTAATAATGCATATTGACATTTACCCAGGATGACTGGCCCCAAATTTACTTCTCATTTCTAATCAGCTAAGCATGAGCCCATTATCGAAACTCAGATTCTTCCCTCTCCCACCCGCCCAATGCCTCTTCTTTCATTTTGTCTTATCTACTTATTTTTCAAATTAAGTTCAGAAGCAAGGATAAATCTTGCAAAGTACAGGGAAAAGAAAATTCTCTGGGAAAAAAAATCTTTAGTATGATTTGTGGGTAAAAAAAAAATGAACAATTTACCTCTCATGCTGCTTAGAAAATAAAATTTCAGCTACTGAAATCACAGGCACAAATGCATGTATGCACACACACATGCGCATAGGCACAAATATTCCAAGGGCAACACAGACTACCCAGAGGCTTCATTATTGTAACAATCTGTCCCTAGAATGCCCTGGGAGATGCTTTCTATGGAAGTCCTTTCTGTGCTATATTTCCTGAAAATGCTCCAGGCAGACTGATTAGATGGTCACCGTTTTCTTTTTAACCCGACCAAGTGGGGGAGAAAAACGGTTCTAAGAAGAGTCCTTCTGCTTTTTGCTGTCATATAGCCTTGTACAGGGACATCACCACTAATATTACTCAGATACATAATATAAATTTAGGGAAGGAAACATTAAGGAAGATTTGGTAATCATTTCAGTTGCTGCAGAGGTATCATGAGATGCCTACAGCAACACTCTTGATTGTGTAATACTGTAAATCTATTATACCAGCTATCTCATTTAAAATGCTTTAAGAAAGAACACTGGAAATCCGTGAGTGTTTTAAGCTTTTACTCCAGTGGGACCATATGTGTTTTACATAGGTATCTGTAACTTCATTTAGCAGGTGAACCGCAAGTGGTATAAATTCTGTGCCAAGAAAGCACTATTTATAACTAACAGTAAAAAACTAACCCATCACATAAAAACATGTTCTGGAGTCATGTGTATGTTAACTGATGGAGTCTCCTCCCCAACCGCATAAGATAGCCTCCCTGTCAGAAGCCCATGTTCTAACAGAACCATCTTAAAGTGTTCAGAGACATGAAGCTTGTCCATGGAGATGCAGTACAAACAAGAGATAGACTTTGAAACTAGGACTTCTGCTCCCCTTGCCTTCTTTACATTTTCTACAGCTTAAGTATTCTCTCAGGGTAATATTGAGAATGGACATGCTTTCCCCCCAAGAATATGTTCCAAACCTAAACTACGTTCCATTTCAAATGAACATATTTTTAGCAACAGAATTTTATTGATTTTTTAAAAAGATGATCAGCATTATTTGAATGGAAATTCAGGCAATAAAAAGAGGATATTTGGGGAGTAAGTGGGAGGTTTAAAAAAGGCAAAGGTGTTTTGTTTGTTTGTTTGTTTGTTTGTTTGTTTGTAAGTGCCTTCTGTTGAGACCATTCTTCACAAGCTGCTTCCCAAGGGCATCCCAAGGAGTAGGCATTCTTTCTGTATGGTTAGTAGTATAGACAGAATCTATATATTATCTCTAGGACATGAAGCCTGTTCACTTTAAATGTCCTGGTAGCAATAATTACTATTGATGCTTTGATTTTACTGTAAAGAATCATTGGCATATTCTTTCTAGCTCTATATAAGTACTAAACTATCAAAGTGAAGCCTGCTTGCACTAGACAGATATCCTTAGATGATGCCATGGGTTTTACATCCACATCAGGCCATTCTTCGGAGTATGGCAAATACCCAAGTGGTAAGGGTATGGAATGAAGGTACATGGTAAGGGAGTTTCTCTGGTGAAATGGCTCAGTGGACAATGAAACTTCACACGGAACCACAGTTTGATCCCCAAAGTCCCTATAGTAGGAGAAAAAAATCAATTCCTCTAGGTTCTCCTATGTTGTTCATATGTCCTCTGTGCCCATGTCATGTAAATACTTTCTCTCTCTCTCTCTCTCTCTCTCTCTCTCTCTCTCTCCCTCCCTCTCTCGCACACACACACACATGCACACACACACACATACACTAAATAAACAAGAATGTCAAGTTAGAAAAGAATTTGAGATTTGCAAGATGAGATTTGCCAAACAGATGGATATCCCTACTCATCCTGAACTAAAATCTTATTACTAGAAACCAGAAAGCTCTATGTTTCTCTGGATGTAAAGATTCATGTCCCTGTGTGTTTGGTATGGACATATGGATGCCATAGCCTCCATGGGGAGGTCAGAGTACCATTTTAGGTGTCAGTCCTCACCTCCCACCTTATTTGAGTCAGGGTAACTTGTTGTTTACCACTGTTTATGCTAAGTTGACTTGTCTGTGAGCTTCCAGATATTTCTTTGTATGGAATTCATGGCATGAGCTACTGTGTCTGATATTTTACATGAGTTCAGGGGATCCACACCCCACTCATGCTTACATGACTTGTATGTGTTTTTTGCACTGAGCTGTTTCCCCAAATCACGTGTACTTATTTTTTCTTGTTGCTGTTTTAGCTCATTTTTACATTTTAAATGTTTATTTCTTCTTCTCATCTTTAAAAGTGTTATCAAGATTTTACATTGCCTGGTTCTTTTTTTCTGTGTTCTTATCAGATCAATTTTAACATTTTAATGGCAACACATGGCCCAGGGATCAATTCCAAGCAGTGCCAAACAATAATAGCAGATAAGGTATCCTTTACTGTGTTTCTACTAAACATTTTCCCTTTCTATTAAGAGAGCTTTTACATAGTAAAATACAATCCCTAAGTGCATACAGAATGACTAAGGAACAAAGTTACCTTAGCAAAGTGATGTTTGTTTCCAGTAAAAAGACACTATTAGATAATGCTGGGGTTTGTTGTTGTTTGTTTGTTTGCTTGCTTGCTTTTGTTTTTTGAAATCATAGCATTCTTCAAGGTGTGCTAAATACCCAGTGCTGAGGATATGTGGTCCAAGCACATAGTAAAGGCTGACCCCACCCTTACAGGACAAGAAACTACCACTTTCAGCCATACAAAAAAGAAACCTTAAAGTCACCTTCATCCTGTGTTGAAGCAGAAGTGTTTTACCAGGAGAAGTTCATTAAAATTCAAAGCCAGACCTCTTCTTTTTGAGTTTACATTCAGAAAGGAAATACTAAGCAAAGATAAACATTGCTTTGGAGTAGGTTAGAGGCTATACTAATACTCATAGCATTAATTGTTCAGGTTAACGAACTGAATTTTGCAAATGTTTCAACTAGAAACCACACAACTTAAAGAGGAAGCAACCTCCTTACCTATTTTATAAGTCGGATTAATAGTTTCCTAGGCAGGATTGAAATGGAAGACTTTTATTTTATTCTATTTATTATCATTCCTTAGAAGCATGTTTGTTTCCTGAGAGACACAAAGTGGGTAGAAACCAGGAGGATATAGTAGAAAGCATCATCAGGATATATATGCGGGAAAAATCTATTTTCAATAAAAGGATAAATTAAAAAGCATAAGCATATAACATGCTAAGACCTGAGAATGATCTGTCACCCATTGGTGTTCTTTAAAAACAAATGAGATCTCTGTGCGGTCTGGACCATACTTCATAGACGTTCTACTATGCTCCAAATGAAGCATATACAAGCAATTGTAGGTAAGGGCATCATAGCCATGACAACTCCTAATGAATGTCCATCTTTAACAGTTTGCTGTTGAAAAGATGACAGTTTGTTGAATCTCTCAGGAAGACCACTGTACTTGCCTTAGAACTTTCTGGCATTTGGAACTTCAATAAATACTTGATGATTGCTGTCTCTGACAAGAATCTTTTTTTTGCTTAAACATATATGGTGTCCTGCAGAGTGTCTTAAAACCCTCTACTAAGTTAAGCTCTTAAAAGAGAATAAAATAAGAAGTTTTCCCTTTCTTCTCCTGTCGAATGAAAAGGAAGGCTTTGCTTTGTGTTTCTGATAAGATTTTCTTTCCAATTTAAACCCTCAAAAGCACATTTGACAAGTATCTACCCTAGCCAGTAAGCTAAGGAACATAGAATCTATTGTGTTTCTTTGGGCAGAGTTGAATTTTAATACACCTTGAAAATCACCTCCTAATTCTATTTTGTCATAGCCCTCACAAAGTCCTGTCCTCAAAAATTAAAGTACAAAATGAAAATAAAAACACTTTACAATGACTTGTGGAAGTAAGCTTCAGTTTTTTTTTTTTCTTTACTACAAGCCTGACACTCTTTCTTCCCCTCCTTTTCATTACCAAACTCCTGCCTTCCACAAATATGTACTGAATACTAAATTACTATCAATATCAGGAATTAACATCTCTAGTTCCCAAGTGTTTCAAGAAGGGCAGACTGTCATCAATGTTACCACTGGCATCAGCTCTGAGACAAAGGAAGTTTGTGGGTCACAAGGGGCAGTTAAAGTTAACCACCAGTAAATGCTCTGTATGTTAAGAAGACTCATCACCATATCTTGTTCTCATTCATTCTTCTTAGCAAATCAAATATCATAGCTGCACCATTAACTGAATCATTTTGGCCTTTGTCTGAATTGCACATGATAGTTGGGAGCACATTGCATAACCATCACTGATACTGAGCCTCATACTATCTTACCTGGATAAAAAAGGTAAGAGCCAATATGTAAAATGCAGCTCTTCTTTACAGCACTATATGATCCACTTCATCTGCTTTACCTGAATGTCTTTAATCACAAAATTCCCATCACTGAAATTCAATGATTCACATGTCACATGAAAAAAATAAGAGTATTGATCCTACAATCTTCAAAACTGTATCCTAGAAATTAAACTGTACATTTTCAGAGACTTAATACGGTGGAAGATACATCAGATGGATGATTGTCAAGTGTCATTAGGTCAGCTGTTTAGGTGTCTTAGATGTTCGAAATAACTTTCTTCCAAAATGTCCCTCATAACTTACCATATCCCAAAGGTCTCCAAGCTTTACCTGTCTTCACCTGGAAAATCCATGTCTAACATAATCAATACCACTATCATACCCAATCCCTGTGCCTACAAAGACTAATTTTCACTTTGGGAAGGCCTCTGGGACATTCCACATTTAGCCATTATGATGGCCCAGTCTTTGGAGTGTTTTATTGAGTAAATAAAACAAGAATATATTAATGACAACACTTCCTTAAAACATCAGAAATACTTGTCTAAATGTGTTTTTTTTTTTAAACTGAGGCTTCTTATTGACCCCGTCATTTAATCTTCAGGACAAATTATTATGTCATTTTTGATCAATGTTTCGTATATTGTACATAGATAAAAATGAGGCTCATATATAGGTTAAACATCTTGTCAACACAACAGGAAGGTGAAACAAGGAAGGCAGTTCTTAATTCAAGCAGACTAAGGCAGGGCCAGGTCTTTATCTGCCACTGTTGACAAAGTAGACTTGGAAAACTGGAAGTTAGGCTTTGAAAGATAAAAAAATTGAAGACCAAGCTTAAATAATTTCACATTACACAAAGGGATTTTTCAAGCAGCATAAAAAATAGAATGCAGCACTGTCTACAATAGTATTGATCTGTTGAGAATCCCATGTAACATGTTGGGGCTCAGCTCATAGCATCAATTATTGATGAAATGCCTCTTGGAGCAGATTATATATATATATATTTGTATATTTATATTACATATATAGATATAGATTACCTTCTGTTCTTCTCTGTGACTCTACATACTGGTAAATGTTTTATGCACGATGTAAACTTTAAACAAAGGCACAATAGTTACAAAAATATAGAGGATTAGGAGAAGTCGTTTCCCCTCTAAGTTTCTCATCCCATGGTTAAATGATGCACTTTCTTTATTTTGCAATACTTGGGTTGAATCTTTAGTTATCTATTTGGGTTCTTCGCCATCTTAAACCAAACAAGCCTTCACAGACTTTGAGGGCCAAACTCTCATTCAGATACATTCATTTACTGTATGCATGCCTTCATTCTGCTAAATTTATTACACAACAAGAATATAGTGGTCAACAGCCTTGCACATGAAATACCAAAAAAATACGCTATATACCTATGCAGAGTATGATGCTCAGCCTATTTCAGTTAATTTTTCTATGAACTGCATACAGTGTTCTCATTTTGCAGTAAGGATTTTGATAAACAAATAATATTTTTAAGATGTCAGGCCTATTTAACTCTACATTGATGTGATGCCTAAAATTCTACCCATGCACAGCCATGTTTGCATGTGGCAAGGGAGAACATTCCCCACCTCCTTCAATCCCTCCCTATTAAACAAAACATATAGGGGTGACACTGGAATCTGTTGATACCAAATGAGCTTCCAAGAGTTAAGTAGATGAAAGCAAGTGTTTCACATGTCTTCAAATTTTTAACAATTTAAAAAGTAATGCTCCTTGGAGAAGCATAAGGTCTACTTAACAAAAAGGCCACATTGAAGGATTTTTTTTTTTTATCCATAGCACAGATGGGCATTTCTTGGGTACTCTGCTATTCACCCACCCCCCATTTTCAAATCTTTCTGGTCAATCCTTCTCACATTACTTTAACTATGGTAAACTGCTCCCATATAACCTTCCTTCCAGTATAACAATGTTCTCGATTTCAAAGAGCCAAAGAAATAGGGTTTGAAGATTAGATCTGTTTCATCTTCCTGTTAGGAGCTCTGATAAGCAGTTGTAGTGAGTGTTGAATCCAGTCTACCAGTTCAATGAAACTAGAGACTTGTCACTAGATTTAATTATTTAGAAGTCTCTTCTGGACACAAGGAAGAATTATTTGAATAGCAGCTTATTTCAGGAATTCATATGCTGTATTCAGAGAAACTCCATTAATGATTTAGCAATGTAAGAAGCATAGATCTGGAGATGACAATGATGGCCAACTTATTTGCATACTTGTCAAAATTAGAGTGACTGATTGTAAATCAACTAGATGAATGCTCACATTCTTAACCGCTGTGCACAGAAACTGATACACATTTCTTATGACACCACTTCCAGATCTCCAAAGTGTGTCAGTCTTCCCACACAAGGATTTTCCAACATTCTTCTGCTTTAGGTCACAAACCGTATTCCATAAACCCTTTTATATGTGTTCTGAAGTTGAGTTTCCAATTGCCAGTAAACTGCTAAATCCAGGTATAAATAAATAAATAAATAAATAAATAAACAAACAAACATCGAATGGAGAGACAGCTCAATAGTTAAAGACACTTCTTGCTATTACAAGGGACTCAGGTTATGTTCCAGAAGCTACACCAGAGTTCACTCCTATGCATAACTCCAGTTCCTGGGGATCTGGTGTCCTCTTTTGTCCTCTGCAGGAAACGCACACATGTGATGTCCTCACATGCAAGCAAGTAAGCAGGCATGAGCATAAAAATTAACAAATCTTTATAAAGAACAAAGCAACACAAGCTACTTTTTCCCAACCACAACATTATTATTATTATTATTATTATTATTATTATTTTGCATTACTATGAAATTTGGACACAAAAATATCATAAATTTTTCAATGATATTAATGCCATGCAGAAAAGTAAAAATATTCATTAACTATAATCACACTGATCCTTCATTCTGAGTAAAATACAATGTGCCTCATATCACTATGTGGTCTATAATTTAGTCACATGATTTGCCTATTTATTATTTATTGTTATTTTTGCCTTCCCCTCTGCAAGGACACTCTCTCTCTCTCTCTCTCTCTCTCTCTCTCTCTCATTTGTTCATCTTTCTGTTTCCTAACAGTCCTTCCCTGGGGATCTGTAGAGTACTTGTTCATTCTCAGACACTTTTACTAGAGAATTGAAACCAGTGGAAACCCTCAGAGCATTGTCCCCATAGAATATATCAGGAGTGCTGTATTGTCTCATTTATAGTGACAAGATGAAATTTAGTAGAAAACCTCTTCTTTCCTCCCATTGGTCAGCAACCTTCCTCTACAGGAATTTATTTTGCAGAACACGTTGTTTGGGTAACTCCTTTATACCAATCCCTAATATCTACAGCTTGTGAAACAATGAGCCTATTGGAGAGATTTCTTTTCTTCTTTTTTTCTTTTTTCCAGAAAATTGGTTTTTGTGAGCAAACAGGGTCCTCACTGAGAGAGAGCAGTAAATAGTTCCAGAGTATCTTACCTTCCTCCAGACCTCAGAAATAAATATAGTTATAGAGAAGTGTATGGTGGCCAGAGAGAAGGTTAGTTTGGGGGAACCAGTAACTATCTTATAGGACTTTCTTATCAATGCAGAAGAAAACAATACCTTATAAGCCACAAAATTTCCTGTGTCAAGTTGAGGGGCAGAGGAGAAAAACTTTCATGCCTGCTAGTCATGATATATACCAGTGCCACATAAGGTGACAGTCAAAATGGCCCTATGAGTATTTCTAGTCCTCTAATTAAAAATTGAGAAAACATATATAAAGGGAAGGAAGCATGATAACAAGCTGAGGCCAAATCAGGAATCAAATCTAGGTTATATGAAACCAAGCTCTCGGGCCTTCCTCCTTCTCTGTCCTATGCAGAGCTCCAGTTTCACTATGGAGACAATCAAAATATCATCAAAAGCATAGATTATTGTATTTTATCAAAATTTCCTGAAGTCTTCCAAGATTCCAGCAAGCTGAAAGTCTATGGTTCTGTGATATCACAAGACTCTCTTTTAGAATAAAATACCACACCAATAGTTTTGCCATCAAGTTTTGGTTTTAAGACTCCAATTCAACATAATCAAGTTCCAATGTCTCTTATGATTCCTATTTCCTTTTGCCTAGAGGCCTGGAAAAAGTACAGGCTTTACAAATATAAACAGAGTGCTCATGATGCTGTTGGAATGTCCTACCTTCCTGTTTTCAACGTAAGAGGCCACACTGCTTTGAAAACTATTCCACAGAGAGAACAAAGGACACTTCTATTAGATCATTTAAAACCTTTGTACATACGCGTTATTTGTACAAACTCTGTAAATAGTATTACATTCAGTAATTAAAACCCCAATGAGAGCAAGTATCTCTAAAGATGGACTTAGCATGTTATAATGCACACTTCAGAGGTGGAGAGATAGGCACGAGTTCAGTTCAGCTCCACACCTTTGCAAATGACTTTTGCTCTGAGTGAGCTCACAGTCAGAGAGTAGACACAGAGGATTGTGAAATACTTTATATTCACATTGAGACCAGGAGAAAATAAATGATAGCCTATCTCAAATTTTAGTTAGAAAAAAGGAGAGGTACGTGTCCTTGAAAGACCATGGGATATTTCTGAAAGAGAAATTTTGGTGGCAGACCCTGTAAATCAGACTAAACTTCCACAGTTAGTGTAGAGTGAGATTATCAGGAAGAATGGGAAAGACTCATGCAACTACCCTTCAGGTTAGTGAAAGAGAAATGAAAAGGGAGTCTAGGTGGAAATCACTACACTGGTCACAATGGTGAATAACCACGGAGGACACTAAGGACGGAATCCTTTCATAATACATGGAAAGAATGATGAGATTGACAAAGATAAATGAAGAAAAGGGGTAATGGTGGCTCAAAGTTGCCCAACCATTGTAGAGTGTACCTCTACTTCCACCACTTGGAAGGCTAAGGAACGGGATCAAGAGTTTGAGGCAGACATTAGCCACAGAGTGAGACTGGACAGCCTCACGAAAACAGACAAGAAGACCAGATGACTCAAAAGTTGTGATCCAATGTAGGCAGCTTCTCTTGTTCACACAATATCTGTGAATTGAACATAAGTATAACTATCCTGGTAATGATCAGCTCATCCTTGAAAAGACTGACACTGATATCTAAAATGTTCAAGTAAGCACAGCAGCAAGGGGAGGGAAGAAGAGAGACCCCATGCCCCAGACATACCTGCTGGTGTAGAGATGACAACTGCCTAGCCGTTTCCAGAAATATTCACACCGGGCAAGTATGGCTTGGTTTTAATTGGACTTGATCATTTCTAATTATAAGATTGTATAACAAATGTTTACATTGCATCTAGTGCCGTAGATAAGAAACACTAAATCATTTACTGAGAGCTAAAATGAGCTGATCATTTTAAGGAGTCACAGAGTTGGGTGGCGTCAAAGATGCTCTCCAAATTTTTCCCACACCTGAGTACTGAATTCTGTCAGACAAACCCAGAAATGAGCTCTACTGCACTGACCTAGGTCAGAAATAATCTGCAATATCCTCATGACTCACCACAGCTAATTGGGTATGGTGACAAACGTGTTCAGAAATAACAGAAACTGCAGCCTCCTGCCTTAAGGGAAGGGGAAGGATTAATAAACAGATGACTTAATTTCAACAGTATTAAAAGTATTTACATGCAAACATAATGAACACATAACTGGAGGATCTTAATTTTAATACTGGAACTTAGAAAATTACAACTTTTATATGTGCAGATATTCACTCCATAGATAAAGTGAAAAAGAGGAAAGGGTAGTCAAAACTCCACTTCGAAGAGTTGACAGAAGACTTGAAAGCTTATGCTTTCCTCATTTTCAAGTCATCAACATGGAACAAGTCTTTCCCAGCCCATCTCTGGGTCATTTTTTTTTTCACCCAATGAAAGCTTACAACCCAAGCAATTACATAGATTGAGAAAAGGAGCAAAGCTATTTATAACACAGTCAATTCTCCATTATTCCACACTCTCTCCAACTATACACTTTATGTTGTTATCGGCCCTCCAGTCACTCCATTGCCCATTATCACCTCCGCAGGGAAAAGAGGTGAATCTCAAATCAATCCATTTAACTATTTATTAGCAGTGCCGGTAAGAGGACAAGGGGAGAATAATGGAGAGCCTTCTGTACAATTAACATAGCCCTCTACCTCTAGCTTTTATCTGCAGACTCAGATTCCTGTCACAAATGTTCCTAAAAGTTGTCATGCTTTATTTACAAATGAGTGAGTGGCGCTTTCAGTATTCCCATTTCACTGAATTATATTGTATCACTTCACAAATCCTTTTCGTCAGTCAAAACAATGGCAAGGAAAACATCACAATGTCTTAGTTCCATTGTATTAACAAAAGTATTCATAACTACAAAATAAAAGAAGAAAACTAAGCAAGCCTATCAGTTGTACGATGCCCAAGGCAGAGTCTTTATAATAGTAATCAGAATGCATTTCCCACAGGCTTTGTAACGAATTTAATATAATATCATACATGAATTGAGTAAGCAGCATTCTGAAAGAATAACTATATGATTGATAAAATTATGACTAACCTTTATTGGTAGTGTTATTACTATTGATCCTCTGGGTGAGAATGTAGCCTCTCTAATACTCTGTGAAATTCATGGCTGGGGAGCGAGGTCATTGCTTGACAGAAACGGACAGATTATCACTAAAAGTCTGAGTAGGCATTGGTCTGCAGTCTGAATGGCCTTGATCTTCTGAAAAACTATTTCAGGGTTTGGAAGAATGGACAACACATATATGTAACAGTAAAGTAACCTTTAAAGGTACGCATCATAAGATTCTTTTTTCCCCATTCCTTTCTACCTCTGTTCTATGGGTTTCTGTTTTTTTTTTTCCTTTCTGAATGACAGGTGCAATTACAGACATAACACTTGCCAGAAAGCCATGTCTTTCCACCAATTTATTACCCACCACAAAATCAGAAAAGCACAATTAGATTTGTATTGTGGTCAACAAGAAGAGACTTCAAGGTTTACCTTCTGTAGTTGCCATGGTTCACTGTTAGATTGAGTCATGCCATATGTGTCATAACTTATCATAACCTTCACATACCCTTTACTGCACTCAACATGCAAATCAACAGACTCGGCAGACCTTGGGTTTTTGAAGAAAAGTGGTTTCTAGTCTTCTTTTGTCTTCCCTGGAAAGCCCCTCCCTCTCAAAGAACACTGTCAAGAAAGACAATGCCAAAGACAAAATAAATAAAATCAAATCAAAGAATAAGAAATATAAAAAGATAGCAAATGCACAAACCCTCACATATTCTTTGCTTTGTTATATTTAAATCTGCCAAGACAGATACATAAAGGTGATTCAGGGAGTTATTCTTTTAATTCTATGTGAAAATACACAGCTACATGAGCAGCTATTTAAAATACAGTTTCATTTGGCACCAGGAAAGACAGATCATGAAACAAAATTATTTTTTAACATATCTATGCTGTGTGGCATCTGAATTACCTCATGTGTGGGTTGAAGAGCATGTCGCCAGATCAGGGTTTGGCTAACCAGCAGCTGTTTGCCTGTAAAACCTGTTTAGAGAAAGTCAAATGGTGGGGGCTATATTTCTTTCCATGAGGCAACCAATGTATGGGAATGAAATGTGCTTCTGACAGTCTTTCTCTGCTACAGTGTAAAGATCTTGTCTTTCCTGATCAGCTTATACAGTTACACATCAAGTCATTTAATTGCATGTATGTAGAATTTGCTGCACCAGGCATTTTTATTAGCACCAGGAAGAAAAAATGACTAAGTCATAGCTCTGAAGTACAGTGAAAGACAGACTTATGTACAAATATATTATAACCTAATACTTGGAGAAATCCAAAGAAAGATATGATTTATGCTGACCAGGAGGAAAGTTTACATCCCAACAAATCTTACTGGAAATTTTCTAAAAGAAAGACAATTAGTTAATGTACTATAAAACTAATAAACCCTATGGGAAAGGTTGAGTTTCTTAAGTTATTTAAGTACCTGGAATGGGTCTTTGAAAACTTAGAAGCAGTTTGAGATCTGAATAATCATGGATCTTGAAAGATAGACTAATATATTTGAAAAAGCCTTGTCCACAACAGAGAACACAAAAAAAACAAGTGAAGTGGATGAAGAGTATGATACAACTATATCTTTTGGCCTGTTTGATGTTTTAGTACGTTGATTCTAGGAATAGCAAAGGCAGTATGAGATTTCAAGGGATAGCGATGGTGGAGAGACAGCATAGGGCACTGCTGTTTCCAAGAGTGAAGCAAATCCTTCATATCTAAAGAATAAAAAGTAAAAAAGTACATGAAGCAGTATTCGTGCTCTCTCTCTCTCTCTCTCTCTCTCTCTCTCTCTCTCTCTCTCTCTCTCTCACACACACACACACACACACACACACAAACAGAGGATTACATACCTACTGAATATCAAGCTGAGAGAAAATAAAGCCTAACCTTTGGTTACAATCAAGGAGTTCTTATGAGGCCAGCGTGCCATTTTCTACAAAACCTTACTTTGACAAAATCTCCAATGCTTGGATCTAAAAACTTGCATTTTTATCTAGTGTCTTCACTTAGTTCTACTGAGGCTTAAACTATCACCATTTTGTGAACAAGGATGGAGTCTTACTTCCACATTTATCCCAAATGCCCTTGCATACACTTAGCATGGTGTGTGGTACATGTATAGTATTCAGTCACTGCCCAGACCTCGGTTACAAGCTTCTGACTCCAACGGATGTCTGTCTGGAGTTCCTTGGGGCCTGAGATTATTACACTGAAGTTTTATATTCCACTACTGTCAGCACTACTGGACTTGTTCTTTACCTAGTTGGGTAAAAAGGAAAATATTTTTTTAAATCATTTTCCAAAGAATTTTAATCTCTCTTACATTTTCAAAAGTAGCAAAACAAGGTCTTATTGTTTTATGTTGGGTTGAATGTTAATTCAGAAGCTACTTAAAAACATGGTAACAGCTTAAGAAGTGTACCCTGGGGCTTCCTGCCCCTGATCCAATTTAATTAATTACATGTATTTATGTTACATTATATATTATGTGATCTTAAAAGGAAAAGGTGCAGTGTTTCCCTACCTGGTGGCCTGGGCCTGCCTAATAGACTGCTAAATCTAGACATTCATAGAGCTACAACTTTAAAAAAAAAAAAAACAAATCTCAGTAATGCATATTATACATTCTACATTTTATATTTATATTCATATTATGATTTTCTGCATATAATGATAAATTAAAATGCATTTTCAACAGTGTGTCTTAGGACTTTACTTGCTAAGAAGCCTGTTAACAGAGGCTGTGCAAAATCCCCTTTTTAAATAATTTTAAAATGCTTTTGAAAGGAATGTCTCCACATTGAACTGATGATCCAACGGTACCATCCCATATCCAAGATATATAAGGGTTCTAGCTTGATTTCTGCTGCTCTGATAAATACCATGACCCAAAGCAACTTCGGGAAGGAAAGGATTCATTTCCGCTTATACTTTCAGAGTACTTTCAAACATCCCGGGAAGTCAGGGCCGGAGTTGAAGCACAAACCTTGGAGAAATTGTTGTTTACTGGTTCCCTCACTGGCTCCAGCTCAGCTATCTTCATTATATAGCCTTCACTTGCTTCCCTGAAGATGGTACAGGTCCACAGTGGGATGGCCCCTCCCACATAAATTATCAGTCAAGACCATCTCTCACAGATGTGGCCACATGACAATCTAAATGAGGTGATTCTTTTAGTTGATGTTCCCTCTTTCCTAGCTTGCATTGAGTTGACAATAAAATCTAACTGTGACCTGTCAGATGCAATTATTGCATAAGGATCCTAAACAGTATTAAGAAATATAACAATAATTTAAATATTAATTTTCTACAATAAAGTATTTCCATGGCTCTGACAAGAGCAAAGACATAATCAATATAGCTCACTGTACTCAGTGTACTAGTCTGGAACCTGGATTTCTTGTAAAAATTGGCCAATGGTGCACAGATATACTTCCGTGGGTGAAAACCCATCAGACAAAACTGTCAATAATCAAAGACTTTCAATGAACTAGTTGACATAACTATCTGATTTCCTAACTTGAAAGAAGGTCTTCATTCTGTCCTCTCAATATTTTCCCATGACTATCTCAAATAACCTTATTTGACCTACTAGCTACAGGCTCCTTTTGTCACTATACAATATTTTATGTCCTTTCTTGTTCTCTATAGGTTCCAGAGCATGTGTTTTAAAAAAAAAATGACTGTGGGGTAGAGGCTACATCTGGTCTAGAATTGGGAAAAATATTTGGGATTCCAAGGAAAGAGTCAAAATATTTATAGAAGGTGAGTGTGTCATTTTGAAGACATAAGGATGTACAGTCAGTATTTATTTGTGCTCAGTTAAACACTTATATAACTAACTTCCATTTTCACAGGAACAGCTTGTGAATCTAACATATTTTTCACATTCTTTGCCATTCTTCCCTTTATCTCTCCATCCCTTTCCTTCTTCCTTTCCCAGTCCTTCCTATGCTAGAAATGGAGAGCAGAGCCTTATATATGCTAGGCAGTTTCCCTGCCACAGAGATGTACACCTAGCACTCCCAATTTCTGCTCAAAGAAGACAAAAGTCTTTGAGCCACTTTAAAATTAACATTCACATTTCACAAAATTAACAAGTAGAAGAGACAACATGAGGATCTAAGGGTATCATTGTCCGAATGGAGAGTTGCTTTCACTGCATATGTCTAGCTCATTCAGGTTGACACCACTATATTCAGTCATTCATAACCCAATGATGTAATCAGGCTCTCCATGTCCCTCTCCTGTCACCAGTATGGAGCATCACCACAGGCCTCTTTCACTACAGACCTGTGGACATTCCACTAATCCTGTATGCCCATGTGTCTGTCTCATGGCAAGATCTTAAGATCATCTTATGAATGAATGAATGAATGAATGAATGAATGAATGAGCTTTCTCCACCATCTGTAGTATATACCTTCTGAACTAAAGCATCATAATCAACTTTACAAGGAACAGACATTCTGAACGCATGGGCTACATGTGCCGCATGCTGTTTCCTTCTAGCCTATATGAAAAAGAAAACCTCCATTGAAAAAAGAACTACAGGTAACTAAGGAATGGTAAGAGTGGGAGAAATAATCTTCTCCAAAAATGAGTACACCAATTGGTTTTGCAATACCAAATGATGACTTCTGAGGACATGCATGTGAGTGGCATTGTCCTGATTGGGATTGTTATGTTGGACAATACATGTGTATATACATAAACATTTAGATATACATATATGTATGTAGCAACAATTACAAGACAGGCCTGAATTTGAAAAAGAGTAAGATGGGGTGTATGGGATGAGGGCAGGGCATGTTCAGAGGGAAGAAAGGGTGGGGAAAAGAATAATTATATTATACACTCAAACAAAGAAGGAAAAATTGGAGGGGAAAAGTATTGTTGAGCCCTCATTATTTTATTATCTCAAGGAGATGACAGCTAAATTAACAAAAGCTTATTTTAGCATAAACAGTACTTCCTTTCCAGTCTCCAAGACCTAAGATATATTTTACACTACAAGAGTACACACTAATATGCTAACTAATATATATATATGTGTGTGTGTGTGTGTATGTGTGTGTGTGTGTGTGCTCTTTTCATTTGATCGTTTAAACTTTCAGCATTAGAAAATATCTTCCTTTTTTAAAATCTTATTATATCTATATTAAACAAGGCCAGACCTAAAAGTATTTTTATCCATTATGCCACACTATGAAAGCAATTTTTCATCTTAAAATATATACCTATAAGCATAGACTTTACAAGATACTATAACAGTACCAAATTTAAGGAAGGCTTAGCACTACTGGTAAGTGCCTTTAACTTCAGAACTTGGAAAGCTGAGGCAGGAAGACCTCTGTGAGTTCAAGGCCAACCTGGTCTACAAAGTCAGTTATAGAATAACTAATGCTACACAGTGAGGGACTGTTTCAGTAATCTCAAAAAGTATAAATAAATAATAATCAATAAATAAATAAAACAGAAAGTAACCCTAACTTTCAGAACCTGGAAAGAAAACAATTAGGAATGGAAAAGGATTTGAGATAATTGGTTGAAATATTTATTCTAACCAAAAATCATGATGTCAAGATAACTTTACACACTTCACAAGTGCATATGCTTGTGAAACTTTGGATCCAGGAATACAACTGAACAAAATTTACAGAAGTAAGCCATAAAGAGTTGTATCACCAGGTCTTAGTGACACTAATGACATAAAATTTGTAATATGTGTTTCCATCATAACAAATCGGATCTTTTAAATCATTGATAAGAAATGAGTATTCTTTTCTCTTTACCAAAGAACTGAAACATAATCTTATTTTACAAGACAAACTTTTAAAAATGTATCATATTTTTTTATCAATCCTGGTATTTTCACAATAGGTAAATTTCATACTTAAAGTTTAAACCTGGTCAAAAAAGACTTGATTTTATTTCAAGAAACTTTATTTCAAGCTTTCTTCCAATAAGCAACCTTAACAGAATCCATTCATGATGTATTCAGTCAAGGGAAGGAAAGTCTAATCCTTGAACTCCTTTTGCCCTAATTACCTTTCATGCTTGGAAAGAAGAAGTGCATCAAAATAGAGAAAGTTCATCAAAGGAGGCATCCAATCACTAAATGAGCTGGAAAAAAAATGTTTCATGGGTCCACAAAACACTTCATAAGTTAGGTGAAAACACACACATGCATGCATGCGCGCACACGTGTGCGTGCACACACACACACACACACAAACCAAGGTTCCTGAAGGACAAACGAATCTCTTGCATATCCAGTTAATTAGACAAAACCCAGCCTATCTTAGAACAAGACAGTCATGCAATAATTAATTTTATCAACCTGAATAATGCCTCTTTATGAGAATAGGACTCTGTATTGTTATCAAGGCATTCCACACACGTTAATCTTATTAAACCTCTCGACAACTCTGTTGAACTCTGAAAAGAGGAAATTAAGTCTCCAATAGATTAAGCAGTTCCTACAAGGTCAAATATAGGAAGAAATATACAAATGCACATTGTAAATTTTTCCACCAAAAAATGACATTTCTCATACTCTATCATGTTTGAGGGGTGAAATACCTATATCACAAAACTATTTTTCAGATGAGAAAAACTCATAATCTTGTATAATAGCAGAAAAGTATGAAAATGCTATTGTTTTAAATATAAATCTATCAAGGACTGCCATGAAGCTTTTGTATTTTAATAAAAATACCCAATTCTAATCATTTTTGTTGGAACTGTAAAAGAATGAAAACTTTTATCTGTATTTGGAGAATTTTGAATCTGCTTGATTAAAATTTAAAATGAATGTTCGTTATGAACTCTGTGTAAAGCAAGGTAGCCCTCAGATTCATGATGCCACTGTTTCAGAAGATAGTCACAAGAGGAGGAAAAAAAAATGAAATGTATGATAGGGTCCTTAAGGGCAATGTCTAACTAAGTTATTCACCTCAGCTTCCCTTTGTCTTACATAGAGTTGATTATTAGAACCCCTTCAAAACGCCTTCATCCAAGCATCTGTGTCCAAGCTTGGGATCAAAATAAGTGAGGAAACTATCTCAAAGTTTGTCTTGACACTAGAGTCTTATGAAAGTAATACCCACAACCAGCTGGGGCTAAGAGTGACAGCAACATGTGAACCTATTTCAGGACTAACATGTATCTAATGCTTTCCACTTGGCCATGTGACCTGGGTGAACTCCAGTGAGCAGGAGATTCCGGAACCTTCATAGAAGCCACTGCTTTTTTACTCCCCAAAGAAAGGTGGTCTTTGCTATCTGTGAACTTCAGGAGCTGCTATTTTTCAGTGGTCTTAACTCCAAAATCCTTCAGATTCTCCACACATTCATTGGAGAGATCCTTTAATCTGTATGAAAGCTTGGATAAAAATAACTGAAATATAACAATAAAAACAAAATGAACAATAGGACCTATGAACTCAGGTCAGCAGAAGGCTTTTTCGAAGTTTCTTGGACATTCCTCTAAAGTCAACAAGGGAAGAAAGTATGAAGCATGAATAGAAGGCAATGTTTGCTGCTCCCAAGATTTATCTTGGGATTGTTTCCAAAAATGGCTGAAGTCTTTAACCGATAAGCTGCCAGGTAGAAAAGGGTATGCTCTTATTAAACATCAGGAGAGTGCCTGACCAGTATTTGAGAATTGTGAATGAGGCCTTCGGACTTCCTCAACTAACCAGAGGATTTTCTTTTGCCTTCTCTTATTGCAGTTTGGAAACAACGATGCTGCTTTGTTCAAGGGACTGAAGACACATGGCACTGCACACTTCTGCAGAAATACATCCCACATTAAATAAAGTTAAAGGTGGTATTTGAAAAATAAATAAATAACGGAGTTCCAATTCACTGCAAATGGTACAGGAGGCCAGTAAGTAGGAAGCCTGCAAGAGAAGGGCTTCTTTTAGAAAGATGTTTTACAGGACTTTTTCTGCGTCATTAACTCTCCTGGAATCCTGAACATAACATGATGAATTTCCCTAAAAAAAGTAGCTACTGTTTAATATTGAAGCACTTCAAAGAGCCACACTAGAAGGAATCAAAGTAACCCAAAAGACCCAGTAGATGTGAAATTTGCCAAAGGGTAGAAAAAAAAAAGGGAAAGAAACATGTAAGTTCTAACAGATTTTGACGATGTACTCAAAATACCACTGATTATTTTGCTAATACAGTGTTTTACTGTTCCATGCGACTGAAATAAGCCTCTGTATTCATCAGAATAGAGGATATTTTTATTAAAATATTTCTGTCATAGCTCTTAAAAAAAGGAACATACTTAGTCCTTTGAAAAGAATCACTGTCTGAAAATTGCCCATGAGGTGTACATATATGTGTATTTGATAATAAACAGATATTTAATTGGAGTTTCGTTTTTTTTATTAGATTGAGTCACAACATACTGATAATACTGCTCCTACCCTCAATATCTAGTTTCAGAGAAAAAAAAAGATTTCATGAAAGCAAACAAATGAAGGGAGGAACAATAAGAAAGAAAGCTAAGAGGGATACAACAGTGGTTAACTTCAATAACAATAATTAGTCGGGTCTTTAAAAATATCTTTTGTATAAAACCTGTCCAAGAGAGAATAAAGACAAACTCCTAAAAAGTCCACATCTTAAGTCACAGTCCATCAAAATCAAGTGGAAAAATGTCAGATAATGATATCTACCCAAGTTAAGAAATGGAATACACTTTGGCTTCAATTGATCTTTCAAATAATCAACTAAAACTCAGATTTCTATTTGAAAAGGCCCCGAAGATAGAGCTGGACAAGGAGTCAGGATTTTTAGAGTCTCCTTAAAAGGGCCATCTGTGTATAACTGCCCTTCTCACACTCCACGTAGCCCCTCATCAGAACCTAGGTTCACAAAAGCCAAGCTGAATTTAAAGATGCACGCACACAGTTACTAAGAAGCCTAGTTACCAAATCTATGTTCTGGGACCGTCTCAAGTTTCCCTTATTATGTAAGCACTTAGGGACAATAAAATTTCACAGACATTCAGCAGCAGCCTCAAGACAACAGTCACCTTGAGTGCACAATTCTTTCAGGCAGTTTACATTGCTTGGATTTAATTTATCTTGATCATATTGTCCATGCTTTATGGAATAACCATTTAGTAGGAATGACTCCATTCACTGGTAACATATCACTAATGTTATTAAATATCATTAACCATCCTGAACTCTGTATTAGAAAAAAAATGGAATTAGAAAAAAAAATATGAAATATTCAAAAAGATCTACGGAGCTGGTAGGTCCCCAGACACATCTGTCTGCAGATCCTGATGAGAAGAAAGAAAAACAATGAGTATTCACTTCTCACAGATAGAGGTCACTAATGGACTGAATTTGAATCACTGTGGCAGAAACCACAAAGTTATTAAAGCAATCCAGTGGGGAAAAAATGAACTTGAATTAAAATTAAAGGTACCAAAGGATGATTGGCAAGAGAAAAAAAAAGACCCAAACAGAAATAATGTTTTTCACCTTCACTTACTGGAATGTTCTAAAGAGAGAGCCACAGTCTCTGAGCACTGTCATTCTTTCCTTGTATGTATTTATTTAGAACTCTAGGCATTGCTGATCCTAGGAGCAGACATTCTTCATTAGAAAAGTATAAAGCTGAAGGGTCAAACTAGATTGGATGCTCCAGCTGAGCCTCTATAGAATAAGGCTTCTGGCTGTGGACATTCTTAAAACCACAGCCTCAAACTGCGAAACTGAATCGATGCTTCTTCAGGAAGGTTGGTTTAGAACCTAAGTGAAGCTCTCCAGCAAGCGAGAATAAATTTTAAGGAAGACAGAGAAGGTTCAAATGAGATCCATACGTTCAAACTCAGATATGATCACATCAACTCAAACCCTGCCCACAGAGTTTGACAGAAACATGACTGAGTGCTCTAAGGACTCCGGAGAAGGCCAGCATGACAGCTTTTGGAACCTAATTAATTTTCCTGAAAGCACCCCAGAGAATTTGCAAAACTGCAGTGAAACCTTGTTAAGATATGGACCCCTTTACAAAACAAAACAAAACAAAACAACACAACAACAAACAAAAAGCTAGCATTCCTTCTGTAATAGTATGATCGGTTCTGCTATAGTGCAGCTGTCCATTACTTTGTACAATTCCATGGCCCCACTATCAGACACACGGAATAATGATTAGAATCACATCTTTCAACCTCCTTCTGTCACAGATATTTACAACTTGACATGAGTGTGTGGCGCTGCGCTGTCAACAGTCATTAGTAAAGACCCTTAAAGGGTTTTATCCTATCCTGCTTTGATTACTTCTCAGGCTTCCCAGAAACCAGATGAGGAGAGAAAAGTTGTCCACATTCAGAGGCGACAGCACTGCATGAAAATGAGCAACTTTTCTTGATGTGCACATTCCCCAAAGATTAATTCTCCTCTAGTATGGTGGCCAGCCTGCTACATGCATCTGGTAAATACCCTTGTTGATTTAAAAGACACAATCCAGTTCTAACATTTCAGATCCCGACCTAGAATTCTATATTCATTCAGCAACAATCACCCAGTGCTGTATAAATGCCAACCCTGCATTCTATTTACCTCAGAATGTTTGGGGGATACTTCTTGGCAGATTTAATAAGGTCATGCCAGGTAGAACTAGACAGAATCCCACTCCAGTATGGAAGCCATCCTTCATATTAGCTTTGGACTGGGGGAAGTTAGACATAATAAATTTAGCAATAATCCTGTAAGCCAGTGGACATGCTCCGAAGCTCCTGGAACCCTGTGTGATTAAGTAGACTCCCAGTTGAATGGGGAGCAATGGCTCCCATTTAGAAGAGGGTTTGCACAGCAGACACAGCATGCAAAGAAACCTGATCAGCCCTTTGCACTCCTGTAGGAGCATTTACAGGGATTTGCGCCTTGTGCTGCGCTCGCTTGATTAGTTTACTGTTAGCTTTATAGGAGATTCCCTCTATTAGAACTAATCAGAAGCTCATGGAGAGATGATTGCCATTCAGGGAAAGTACTAAGAGTTTCCAGGAGAATTAATCGTGATAATCATAATAAAGGTGAGAGCAGGGCCCCAAGAGGCACTTCAAGACTCTATAGGGCCTTAAGGGGTGATGGTGGGTCTGAATCTTCCTTGCCCTGGGAGTGAGCAGTAGCTATTTTATTAGCTGAAATGCATAGCGATGATGTTCAGGATTTGTGAGCCTCTTCTTCCCTCTGGTACCCTAGCCTCCTTGCACACATAAAGCCATTCTCACTTCCCCCACATCACTGAGCATCAGGCCAAAAAGAGCGGGGGGAGGCTGTCTATAACATCAGTAACCTCAGGCAGCAGTACACACATCCAGATCCAGGTCCACATCCCCCCTTTATCCCTACCATACACACACACACACACACAGCAAATTTAAACCACCAATGGCTAGTACGTTTCATTTTGCCCTTCAGTGAAAATGTGAATTTTATAGTTCATGCTTTTATGACACCAGAAGGTTAATGAAAGTAGGAAAGACTCCCGAGGATGTCAAAGCAATGGAAAAGATACAATTTTCCACTTTGCTTTCAATATTCAAATCTAAGATCCAGGGAGAGCTCAGAGAAGCAGGCAAGGTAGAATCAGCTTCCTTTCTGTTGATATGAAATAGGGCTGAAAGCGAGGACATGGAGGTGAGTGAAATCCATCAATCTCTTCTCTGGATTCGAGCACACTTAAAAGTCCTTAGCTACACGTTCCAAATTTCCAAACTATACAAAAAATCAGACACCAGCTGGGGCCCAGGGTTCTCCTGAACTCCTGGGGGAGAGGGGGTCGACTCTCGCACAGCTGCCTATCTGGCAAGAAGAAACACCAAGACACCCCCATCCCCCAGCCGCCGCCACACACTCACTACTCCCACACCCAGCTAACTGCCTGCGCTGGATACCCATCCCCGGGACCTTGAACTTAGCCTCCGTCTTACTTTGAGTCAAACCTAGCTAACTCTGCTCCCAAAGGAAAGGAAGCCCAGAGTCGGGGTGGGGGTTTGGGGGGTTACCGTTAAGGGTGCGCGTTTACCTGCTAAGGATGTTCAGGTCTCCTTCCAGCCCCGCTGGTAATTCCTCTCAGCACAGCGCCCTCCCCAAGATCCAAACTTTTGCTAGGTCCTCCAGGTGGCGGCGGCGGTGGCTGCTGGAACCGAGCTCGGGCTCCCGCTGCGTCGGAGCTCCGGGAGGCAAAGGCTGGAGCTTCAGAGCTGTGCGCGCCCCGCGGCAGCCTGCCGGCTCCCCAGCACCCTGCTCGCCTCGCTTGCTGTCGCCTACGTCCCCTACAGAGCCGCGGCATCGTCTTCCCCCGTCCTCCGACACCTCCGCCTCCAGGGGTCGGGCATGCCACTTTCTCTAGGTTCGGTCTGCCGCCACAGCTCCGCTCTTCCCTCCTCAGTCTCACCCTCTCCCCCTGGAACCCCGGAAAAAAAAGTAGGGCGATCTAGGAGGGAGGTGGAGAGCGTCCGAGCGAGTCCGGGACTGCTGAGAGAGCTAGGGCTACCCGGGGCGGCTGGGGAACCGGGCGGGAGCTCGGTCGCAGAGTGTGCGCGGACCACGCGCAGCGGGGCGTGCAGTTCGGGCTGCGCGGGGGCGGGCGCGGGGCTGGCTCCAAGTGCAGCGTCTGCGGGGCGCGGGTCTGGAGGCTGCTCCAGCCACACTGCAGCCTTGATTGGACCCGGTCAGCTAATGTAGGCTCGGAGCAAGGTCCCCACCCCCACCCCTCCTGACCCACCCCCCCTCGGGAGATGTTTACTGTAATGAATTCGCTGGGTCGGCTTTGCAGCTCGCGCTCCCCTCCTCTCCCTCGGTCCCTCGTGCTCTGGCGCGCTCCCCTCTTGGAGCCCTCTTTCTCTGCTTCCCTCCTCTCCTCCCACCCTTGCGGAGTCCCTCCCACTTCTCGGGTTTAAAGAATGCTTGGGAGGAGCCGCAGCAACTCTTAGCTTTCCAAGAGAAGTCAGATGGGGCTTTTAACCCTGTCCTCCCTGGAGAGAGTTAAGTGCACCCCGCTTTCCTAGGGATACCAACTTGACCCTGAGCTGTTCCTCTCTCTCTCTCTAAGCTTGCTCAGGCATCTTCCGTACCCACACGGAGCTTCTCTGAAAGGTGAAAAACCCTTTCTCTGTAGTCTACCGGATGTATGTCTACACCAGAGGAGCTAGTACTTAGACTCAGAAGTGATCGAAACGTAACATTAGAGGGTAAAAATATAGCACATCTCTCAAACCAAAATGGCGTGATTTCACTCGCCGGTAACACTGGGGATGTACTGCACCCCCAGCCCATCAAAGGTCCGCTCACCAAGCTTTCTTCCATAAACTTTAATTGGAGAAATTAGAGTTCGGCATCATATTTAGACACATCCACTTTCCCCTGTCACCCTGGCTGCTGCTCCTGGAAAGAATGGTGTTCAGTAGATGAGTTGTCTCTATAAATTACAATAGACAACTGACAACGTCCAGCCTCAAAGGCTAAGAGAATCGGTTGTGTAGTTAAGATATCCAATCGATACAGCTCTCTCACTTGGGATTCTCTTTGCCTAGGTTAAAGAGTAATCTAAGAAATCGGAGACATGACTCTTTATTTGATCTTTCCCTCCCCATCCCCCTTTTTGGCAAGGGGATAGTGGCCTGGTTCACTCCTCCATTCATTGCTGTCTCTCTGTCTCCAGCAAGTTGCAGTCCTGTTTTAACTAGTCTGGAGACCGGCGGAATACTAACAGAAGAGGGAGAACAAGCCATCAACCAGCTTTAGGCTGCAAGGAGGCGCACTGTGGGTAGGGCCCCCCGGGAAAAGCGATTTGCAACTTGAAAGCTGGCCTGGACCAACTCCCTAGGGACCATCTCAGCTCGCTGTGCTGAGGACTTTGGCAGGGGCGTTGGCTCTAACGCCCTGGAGATGATTTCCGGTCGAACCCCAGGCGAGACCGCACTCCTTGTCCTCGGTTCAAAGTCTGAGTCACTTGGCAGCGCTTCCCCAATTGTTTTTATTTCCTTGCAATGCTGTTGTGTCTGCTACCTTCATGGATTTGAGCTTTTAAACCCTGGTAAGGCAACTTGGAGAAATGCCCGATTTGTCTTCCCAAGCCACACAGGGATCCACCCAAGCCCCGCCGCGACTCATGCATTCACTCACATTGGCACACACCACTGGGGTTCAAGAGAGCTTGCCACCCTTCCCCGTGCTTTAATATATACAAAGGAGACTAGAAAACCACATAGGCATATCCTTGTCTGTCTTCTCTAAAACTCAAAGTGGAACTGACAAATAACCAGGAGAGAATGGGACTTAAATGGAGACTCTAATCTGAGAACAGATAGTGAGAGTCATCTTGTGAGCTTCTGAAGTAAAGTGCTAAGATAACAGTGGTGATGGCAGTAGCCTTCAGGAGCTACTGCCCCTGCTCGCTCAAGGAGTCTGGCAGGCCACATGATTTATCCAAATGGCAAGTATGGGACCAGCCCTTCCAAGACACACTTAGCTAGCTGGACTTCTTTATCGTGGAGGTGAGAAGAAGAAGAAGGAGAAGGAGAAAGAGGAGAAGGGGGAGAAGGAGGAAAAGGAGAAGGAGGAGAAGGAGGAGAAGGAGGAGAAGGAGAAGAGACCGCACCAGCGTTGAAAACTACAGGAATCCAGGAAGAGACCTGGACTGTTCAGCTCAGAGGACTCTTTTTCCAGGAGGCCCAGAGTCTGGTGGAGATTCTAGGGCAGCTGGATAGGTCCTTTTCCCCTTACTAATCTGGATAACTGCATTCAGCGCATGCCGGGCACGGGGCACATGAAAAGTGGGCTCTCCAGTTTTGGGAGCTCCTGGCCCTTGAGTCCGGAAAGCACAATTACACCAGCTCTGGAACTGCCCAGGTGCAACAGCGGGGCAGGAAAGGTCCTTGGCTTAAAAAAAAAAACAATCATACGCGATTGGAAAGTTTAGTGGCTAATTGATCCTGGATTTCGGGCACAGGGCAGGTAGGGGTTTGAGATACTGAGGCTTGATAATAACACTTCTTGCATTCAACCCAGATGGGTATGGGAGGTTGCTACTTACCGGACTTAAGAGAAGCATTCTAGGGAAATGAAAGGCTGTTCTAAGCATAGGGGATTTGGGAAACTCCATTTAGGATCGATGTTTTTGGCAGGTAGCAAATGAGCGATTTTATCCACAACGCAGTTACAAAACTCCCTAGAGGATTTGGAATCGACTTGAATATAGAAACCGCCCCTCCTGCCCCCAAAGTGTTCGGGGTAGAGAAAAAAAAGCCCATTTTCTTTGTGGATAAAAAGACAAAACCTAGAACACTCACCCGGTGACTACCCACCACTTGCTCAAAAGGGAGGGGGGATCCAAATAACGTGGTGGCCACTTAAAGAAAGCTAGGGCAGTCACTACAAACTTCACCTGGCGTAGAAATCCCTTTACCTGACAGCCTTGTCTCCTTAGCTCATCCGAATCCGACGGGGTCGGGGAGGTGGAAAGGGAAGAAGCTGGAGCGGCAGTAGAGGGACTCCCCGGGCATGGTATTGTTTTAGGGGTCGCCGCCGAGGTCCCTCCTGCCCATCGTTGAGAACTGCCAGCGTGGTCCTGTGACTCAGTGGATGCGGTGATCGGTTCTGCAGTGCTGCCTCCAGAGGCTGGAAACTCGGAACCGAGGACCAGATAGGAGCGCACCTGGAAGCAGAGAGAGCTCTGCGTGTTTGAGAAAGCCCTGCACTAGCGGTTATCTCCCAGCGCACATTCCTCGGTGGTGACAATGGATGACGCCAAACTCACAAGTGATGGCGACTGCTTTCAAATGTACAACTATCTTCAAGGTACCCGGCAAGACAGAAAGCTTCGTTCACCTCCCACTCCTTGCCCTCCCATCGAGAGGAGGGAACTAGCTTAACCCTGTGTTCACTCTACACTCTGGATAGAAGCTAGATTGCGCTGAGAAACAGCAGGCGGTGGCTCTCCCGGCAAAAGCTTTGTTCACGTGCAGTTCCAGTGGGCGTGTGGCTGTCTAGGGGCACTTGCTTGGCAAGATGCCAGTGGCGCGCTTTCCGAGCCAGATTCAGGGATGGGAAGGAACCTAGCGTTTCATCCGGACCAGACTCAGCCCTCACAATCTTTTTTTTTTCTTTTTTTTTTTTACCTCCTGTTACCGGATTTATTGAAGTTGCCAGCAAAGTTGGTTTTTATTCCTTTACTTCTGTGTCCCCCGCCTCTCATATAATTTTCTTTGCCAGCTGCGCTTTGAACACTTAGAAATCTCTGATCCAGCTCTAACTCTTAACAGAATTTCGAGTGCAGTGGGAGAGGAATGGAGAAGGGTACCCACCCACTCCTGGCAAATTTAAATGAAACCACAAAGACAGCTGCCTCCCACCTACCCATCAGAAGCGTTGGTGTCAACTAAATGACATCAGTCAAGTAAGAAAGAGTAAGACACCTGAAGACCGGATAGAAAAGAAATAAAAGAACGAAGTTGATACATGATTGGGGAAAGGAGCCTAAAGGGAAAGGCTTGAGTGAATAAACAGCGAAAGAGGGGAAAAAAGAATTAAAATGAAAAATTAAAACAAGGAAAAAATAATAAAGGGAGCAGGGCTTGATATAGCAGCTCAATTTTAAGGGCGATGTGAATAACAATGTTTCCTCAGCTCCCTTGAAACAGGTTAATTGTGTAATAAATTCCTGCTTGGGTTTAGTGAACAGCTTTGCCTATACATTCAGAACTTCCAGAAAGTTAACTGAATAAACAAAGAACCATCTCGATGGTTCCAGAAAAAGAAACTCAGGCCTGAGAAAACTGTTCTCCTCTGCTGTAGCTTTCTCTGTCAAATGAGCCAGGACTGTGAACTGAGCCTGCTTTTCTCAGGCTCTATTCAGCACTAAATGTTAGAAAGCTCTGAGAGTTACAGGGAGGCATTGCTGAAAGGGATTATTTTTAAAGGGTGAGCAAAGCGTACTTTTCCACAGAATCAATGTCCTCCTCCTGACCCAACATACCCAACCTGATGTGAATTGCCTCCACTTCAAATGTCCGCCTGAGCCCAGCCATCCTGAGAGGCCTCTGGTGCTGTTTCAACTTCAGCTTGAAGAATTCCGTTGTAAATCCTTCTGATTTGCCAAGGTGGCAGCAGAGCATAGGAATAGCCCCTTTGGTTCTTGAATCAGCAAAGATCACACTTTAGACAAACACATTTCCACCGTCCTTTAAATATCTAGTCTTCTGAGCAAGTATGCATATGTGTTCACAGAACTGATCTTCCTCTGCATCTTTCTTCTCAGAGGAAAGTTTATTAAGAACATCCTTTCGAACATATATCGGTTAACCAACAGGATAGAACCCTAAATAGGCTTTACTTTGTGATTTACGCTGCTGGAAGCAGAATTAATCCAGAAAAGGAAGAGGGGGCCGGTTATTAATAAGTAGAATTTCATTTTGCATTAATGGTGATTCAAAAGTATAGAAAAGCAGTGCAATGAGCATGCTCTCCTTTCTAAAAGCTATGAGTGTGATTATTATGATCATGGTTTTTATAAATATAAAGAAAGAAAATACTACAGCAAATGTACAAAGAGAAGCAATGTGATAGGTCATAAGCTCGATGAGAGCTTATCAACTTTAGAAATGCATGGAGGTGAGGTCAGACAGAACAAGAGCAGATCTGCTCCAGGGCCTCCAAAGTCTGATGATTTTTACAAACTGGCAATCTGTGATGGATACAATGATTTACTTTGTTTTGAGAAACAACCATGAGCACATTAGAATGTTAGTGGTAGTCTAAAGAGGGAAGAGGAGAACCAGAATGAAGCAGAAAGCTGCTGGATCACTAATCATCTTTAAGGCTTTAGTCCTTAATGGATGTTTTATAACAACTAAAATTTGATTGCTGTCTCAAGCAGTTTACTTCTCTTCTAATATCTCAAATTCTCAAATAATTCTCCATCAACAGGTAGCATGTACACATGATGCCCATGCACGCACACACACACAACACACACACACACACACACGCATGCACACACACACACACACACACACATGCACACACACACACACACACACACGTGAGGGAGAACTGACCTATCTTTCTAATCCTAGGTGATAGTTAAATTATTATAATACCAGGATCATAAATGATGTTTAATACTCCAAGTGGCAAAACTTTCAATATTGTGTGAATTAAACTCCACACCTTCCAGTGGTACTTGATTTAGAAAATGGACATAAACTATTCTCGCACCACCAGGGAATCAGTATAGGCAACGCACATTAGCAATGTATGTGCAAAACAAAAGCAAAAACAGAATAGCAAGAAAAAATTTGAACAATAAAACAAAAACAAAAACAAAAAAAACTTTAGAAGGATTCATTATCCCTGACCTCAAGCTGTTCTACAGAGCAATAGTGATAAAATCTGCATGGAATGGGTGTGGAGACAGGCAGGTCGATCAACGAAATAGAATCGAAGATCTTGAAATGAACCCACACTCCTATGGACACTTGACCTTTGAAAAAGAAGCCAAAAGCATACAGTGGGAAGAAAGACAGCATCATCAAGGAACGGTGCTAGTCTTCCTATTGTTTTTTTTT
>NW_021604720.1:6453267-6464880 GCF_004785775.1 Grammomys surdaster | reverse complement strand
AAAAAACATCCTGTGAGGAACCTGGTCCTTCGGAAAGACTGATTCTCATCAGCCACTGAGTGACCACTTGTAACTCTACCTATAACTGTGGGGCTTTGTGAAATTTCTGCTGTGGACACTGGCCTGTGAACTGGCATTGTCATTACACAGATCTTGTCCAAGCAAACACATCATGAGATATCATGGGTACATTTCTCCTGTTATGCCTAGCGGATACTCTCTAACATCAGGCATCCTGAGAGTTTTCAATCTTACAACTTTTCTGACTCCTTTTCCAAAATGTTCTTTGAGCTGTCTGGGTGTAGAGGTTGCATTGCAGATGTTTTGGGTGTGACTGGGCACCTGCATTCCTTTATTCTCTGCATTTTGACAAGTTGCAGATCTCTATAATAGTCTTCATCTGTTGCAAAAGAAGGTTCTTTGATGATGGATAAAAGCTACAGTTACCTGTAGGTTTCAAGATAAGTGTTTATAATATGCTTAGGAAGTATATAAGCTTTGGAAAATGGCAGCACTAGGTTCTTCCTTCTGGTTTATGACCTCTCCAGCATCTCCAGGTTTACAATACCTGGCATTAATTTCTTCCTATTGAATAGGCCTTTAGGCCACTTTCCCCATTGGTGATATCTTGCCAATGCAGGCTTTTATTGTGTGTGGCTGACATGAAATTATAGCTGGTAGGACTTACCTATTACCCTTCTTCCTCAGCAGTGTGCAGAGCATCTTCTGGTACTGAGAGCCTCCAGTATTTCTTTGAAAGACTGTTCCACAATCTCCCTTGTCTACTCACTTTGAAACAGTTTTCAAATAATCTGTATCAAAAGTAGTCTTTCTTTGATCTTCTTTGTGCTTTCCTTCTATTCCCACATCACATTCTTCATTTGTTGAAAACCTCAATTTACTTATGCAAAGACAATAGTCGTTAAACTCATGGCTGTCTGTCTCCCCTCTCAAATTTTCAATGAGAGTACTGTTCATTTCAGTTTTCCATAACGTGATGTTTAACTATCAGCATTTTTTTTTTTTGGTCTCTCAACTAGACCTTAGCATCTCAAAGAATTACTTTGGTTTCACGTTTCTATTTCAGTTGTGAATGGTCCACCATTCTTCCCTCCAGCAGATTTTCAATGATGGTTTGATTTCACAAATAAGCCTTCTTTGCCAGGCATAAAAATGCATCCTTTCTTCTAAGGTGGGGACAATTGTAAAGAAATCCATGGCTAGCACGAAATGCACAGATTGCTTTTCTTCTCTTTCACAAGTAGAAAATACTACTAAATTTTGAAATTATTTTGTCAGTGGGGCTGTTGTCCTGCCATCTGCAGCTCTGGGATACATTCCCTTCTGATTTTAAAACATTACACTGCAAAGTGTAGGGTACACCCCACAAACATCTGTAGAAAACGTACAACTTGTGGCAGGCCTTTGATGAATAGATTTTGTGTCTACCCTGTCAAATTCTCAGTCTAGTGAAGTCCCAGAGACACATAATTACATGCTCATTACAGAAATAAAACAATTTTAGTATGTGGAAAGTGCTTTAGTGCTTTGAAAGACGTTTCTCTAGAGAGAAGGCCTCATTCAAGTGATGGTGAAGATCTCTTGACAGTATACTGATTTTACAGGGACCTCTATGGCATTATTTTATAGCCAGCCTTCTGCATGTTACAGCGCCAGCTACTGTAGTCTCTGGTCTCAGAAAAATCCCTTTAAACCAAGATTGGAAAGCCAGCCTATAAGTAATTGCTGGAACATCCATTTTCTTAGCCCTGTTATTTTTTTCCCATTTCTGTGTAGGTTACAAGATGATTATGCGTGAACAAAAACAGAAGGTACACACTGACAGGAAACAAAAGCACATTAAACCATGGAGATTTCCTCTTACATAAACCTGCCATTTGTTCTGCAGTTGCTCTGTTCCAAAAGAAGGCAAGTAAAAACTTGATGTATATTCTTCAACTGCACTAGGGGGAATAACTTGGAGACACACCTTTTTAAAAAGGGGGTATAAAAAGAAACGCAAGATCTATCCAGGGACTTACTTAGTCTAAGATGTTTCTATTATAGTAAAAGTAATAGAGCTTCTTATATCTAGCTGTGATTCTGATGAGCAGAGGCAGCATCTTATAATCTGAGAAAGCACATTTAATTGAATGTGTCTATGTTAGATTCTGAATTAAAACTGATATACATTCTCTCAGTTTCTGTGTATTGACATACTAGAAAAATAAACATAATTTCTTAGGAAGGCAGAGACCGTTTGTAAGACTGACTTTTATTAGGAAAACAAACACATCTTCACTCTGGCTTGTTCGATTACAGATATTCCAACTTAGACTTAGAAGATCTTATTTCAAGTCTCCATCAGTTTATCAGGAAATCATTAAATGGCTCTCAATCCCAGTCTCCTTGCTATCAAATAAATGTTAAACCAAGACTACCATCCAGATGCATGTGTAAAAATCAACTCCACTGAGCTAGCTCAAATCTCAAACCTGGAAGAAATTGTCCTTAAATAGTTAAGGTGTTCTGCAAAGCATACTTTACCACTTGACATATTCCACTCTAGACCGTTCAGTTCTGACTCATGAGATTTTACTTGTGTCTTAGTTCTCCAGTTGCTCGTCACTTGGTTTTACCCAGCCTCTCTTAACTTCCAATGCAAAGAACCATAGAGCTCTTGCAAAGTTACTTTGCACAATACCTTCAGCAGTCACACTTTGGTACCAAATTTTACTCATGGAAGGAAAAGCACCTGACCTCAGAGACTTTAATCTGTCAGTGTGTCATTTAAAACTGTCATATTATTTGCTGAGGAATCATTATTACACTTCCTCTTGTGACTAGCAGAAGTAAAGCGTTTCACATAGGTTTGTCACTTGTCATCTTTATTGCATTCTTGCATTATTTTAGGACTTGAATTCCCTTGACTTAGGTATCTTATTTACTTCGTTGGAACTTCCTGGGTCCCATGTTTTCCCCATTTTCTGTTAGAAACACTTTTTAAAATTACATTGAACATTAGAATTTGGTGCTTTAAAAGTTAAATAATTTCTTATAGTGTTTCTCCACTTGTATAACTTCAACTTGAAACTTGCCACTATGCACTAAGGAGACACTAAATTATTAGCCTCATTATTTTAGGCTCACAAAGATATTTGCTTTGAAAAGTTGTGTTAGTTGATTTTCTGCTGAAACAAAGTACCAGAGAAACACAAATTATTTGGTCCCATTATCTTAAAGTACAGTTATCATGGTAGAGAAGTCATGGAGGCAGGAACAGGAGGCAACTGATCCAATAATAATCCAAACTAAGAAAGTAATCCAAGTAAGAACAGTAGTCCAAACTAAGAAGCAGAGAAAGACTGAATCTTGAAATAATGAACTCACTATTTTTCATTCAGTCTGGATCTATTTTCTGAATCTTGAAATAACGAACCCACTATTTTTCATTCAGTCTGGGACCCCATCCCACAGATTCATTAGAAGCTACACTCTTGGTAGGTCTTCCACCCTCAGTTAAACCTTTCTGGAAACACAGTCTAAGACCTTGAAGTGTATTTCCATGGTGATTCTAAACCTTGTCAGGTTGACAAGGAACAATCATCGCACCTCCGCACCTTGTCAACCTGACACCCAAACACATCAATTTTATAATATAGACTTCTGTCTCTGATTCTTAACTCTTCATTTTCATAATATGATTCAAAATTTATCTCTGGAAGTTTTCTTATCCATTAATATTCCCAACATTGTTCTTATGCCTAAAGTCTTTTAAGATTCAAGACTGAAAGTAGCTAAAGAATAATTAAGCTATATGCATCCTATATACGATAGAATAAACATTCCCAGAATAGAAAAGACTCAATCAAAAACTGAAATAGAAACGAGCAAAAACCCAACCTTGCCCCTTCGTATACTGCAAATGGAGCTCCTGTTTGCATCTCTGAGCAGCTCTGCTACTCCAGCTCTGGTGCCTTCAGCACATATACACTATGTTTCGAGCGGGCTCCATTCCATCCTAGAATTTTACAAGGTAAGTATCTCATAGTTGTAATGTCTATCATCCTGGGGTATTCTTTGTCACTTAAACCTTATTTTGATAGCTTTATGCTCTTCCCTTATGACTTCCCTAGAGGGAATTCGAAACTGCTACACATTGGCTGGCCTCTGTAGCTTTCTGGAAACCCTGGGGCAGGCCACCGTCATCCACTTGTTCTTGCATCTCTCAGGCCTGCAAAACCAGAGTTAATTAGACAGCAGTATCAAGTTGCACTGTCCACTCAGTATATGACCTGCATTCTGTTGAGTGCATACACATCTTCAAAACATGAGAGATGTAGCCAGGTTCTTTGTCAGAATATCACATGAAAGACCTCTAACCCAGTTCCCAATAGAGTCCGTGGTATGCTCTGAAACCCCAATAGCTAGGCCCATGAAGCACATCACCAAGTTCATGACAACAGTAGCTTCAGTTTTCTCACTAACTGTGGCCTTCCATTGCACTAGCATATCTGGCAGGCAGGACTCTACTGTCAAACGGACAGTCCGTGGCAGTTTTATCATATTATGTTTTATAGAAGCCTGTTCGTTCCTGATGGGAGAAAGGAAACAAGTGAATCTAAACAGGAGGTGACATGGGGAAGGGCTGGGAGTAGGGGGAAGGGAAACTATTATCAAGATACCTTGTGTGTGGGGGGAATCTATTTTCGATAAACGGAAAAAGAAGAGAAGTCAGATATCTAAGGAACAGGACCAATGTGTTATAAAAAATGCCTTTATTAATTTAACTTACATGACAGGGAATAAGGAATGTTTTGTTCATCTACCGGTAGTACACACTCCAGGAAGTCTGAGATTATTCTTCTTCTGAACTATACATTTCTTTAAAAAAACTTTTATCTGCATTTATTACATGCTGAATTAATTCTCGTGCCATGAGGTTTTTTTTCTTCAGTTTCTTCTGGATTATCTTTTCCTTCTGTGCAACCTCCCTTTTCTGGCTTTGAAACAATCTGTTCCTTCTCAGTGAGGATCATCTCCATGTGGCAGGGCGAGCTCATGGATGTGTTAACCTGGTCATGAGTTCTGTAATATCATTAGCACACCTTAGGTGGCTTGTTCAGCATTGCTCTCTGCATTTTTAAGCATATGTAGCAAAAATTCAGTACTCTTTCTTGGCCACCATCCCTGTGCCCAGCCCCACTGTTTGGCCTGGGAGCACCTACTGACTCCACCATTATACAGCTGGAAACATTAAAGAGACATCCTTCAGAAACTTAGTGGCTTTGCTGATATGCAAACCTTTGACTGCTTGGGTATTTTCCTGGGTGTTCTTAAAGTGAACACAAAGATTTGAGTCTTGTGATGTGCATGAGTTTGTTAGGTCTGCTGTGTCAAGAGAGTACCAAACCTTCTTCACAGTTCATTTTGACTGCCGAAGGAAGAGCCACTTATTAATTAATCAATTAATTCATTAATTTTAGTTGTGTTGTGTTTCTCATTCATTTCATGCCTCCTTACTTAGTTCTTCATAAATGATATAGTGTTAGATTTTTTGTAAGTAAAATAGATAGAAATAAATAACATGTTGCAGGAAGACTCAGAAGACTGTAAAGAGTTTGGCCTCCTCCCTAATGAATATTTATTTAACTTTTATATAGGTATGAATATTAGTTTTGTGATCGTTGATGAAACCCAGCGTAGACATAGTTGTTTCTAATTATCCCTGGATTAAAAGATGGATACCCAAAAAGATGCCATAGTTGTCCTGTGTGTCAGTCTCTAACTGATAGCTTTTTATACTACAGGAGTGTATCTATGAAAGCTAAGGAGACCTCAACATCATGAAGAAACTGCAAACCCAGACCAGACACACACACTAATTAAGTATCCATAGTAGTGAAGGCATAGACACATGAACTGTGGAATATTTACATAGTGATATGCTATTAGACAATGAAGAGTAAGACTATGGATACATTCTACAGCATGCTTGAAACCTACAAATTTTAGATTTAGTGAAAGAGAACACAAGAGGAAAATTATGTGATCTTATTTGTGGAAATATATAAAAGTTAAAACTATGAAGACTGAAAACATATTAATTTGTGGCTTCTATGAAAGGGTGAGCTGGGCAAAGAAGAAGGGATGTAGATTAACAGTAAAAGAATATGAGGTTGCAGCATATAGAGACAGTGCCGAGGAAGACTGCTGATGTCTTTTCTTTCCCAGCAACCTAAGTAGTAACTCTAGGAGCACTGTGAAAGCAAGTCTGCAGGAAGGAATTTCTCTCTCTCCTACAACCCAAACATGTGCTGTTGTCAATAATAAAGTCTTAGCATCTATTTATGGTGGGCATCTATGAGCAATGGTAGCCTAACCTAGGTTGTTTTGGAGAACTCCATGGCTTCCTAAACAATAACACATCTTAAGGGTGGTAGATGAGGTAATGGAGGTATAAGAGAATTAGCAAACAAATGTACAAATCTAAATAGCATTATCTGTAGCTCTAGAGTACTTTACAGCAACAGGTGACCAAAAATTTAATTAAATTCATCCATGTGATTTGTTAAATATAGAGGAAAAATAAGAAAATTTTGAATACATTATTCCTTCCACTATATTTTCTTTAAAAAGACATTAACATTTTAAAAGGTCTGTAAATCCACATGCAAAGGGAAATTTCCTTTTTGTGTGGCTAATTGCACCCAGACTCCAATGCCGAAAAATCCTTCTGCCATCACAGCTTTAGGGATATCTGTTTACTAAGTTCACAGTAAAACGAATGGTTGTTTTTTCATAAAACTCTATTTTTGATTACAGAATTATGAATTGCTTGCACACCAAGAAATTTAATTCTTCTAGATATTCAAGCATCGGGCATCGTTTGGTTTTTGCCTCTGTCCAGCTACATCAACGTAAATATCAATTTTTGAGAATGTCAAAGTTTTCTTTTTTTACTTCTAGCAAAATAAGAAACATAAGACAGATGGCTGAAGAAGAGAATCAGACATAGTATCAATTGCCAAGCAGGGAAACAAGGACAACATCTTGTCCATCAAGGAACTCGGATGAAGAACCTCTCTTTACTCAAGCAGTGACAGGTCCAGAACTCTGAGTAACCATAAAATAAACAAACCAAAGCCACCAAAGGTACTGTTTCTTTATGTTTTCCACTGCAGTGTCTGGAAAAGATAAATCTGTCATTTTACTGGGAAAATGACCTGACAAAATTAAGTACAACAAAGGAAGAAAATCTGACAAGTGCAGGTCATACCTGTTACATTTGGGTAGCTGTCACCATGCTCTTTTGGGGAGCTGTTCAAGAAAAATCTGCTGGAGGAATAATTCTCCTCTAACTTGAATGTTGCAAAATGATGCAAAACACAGATCACGCTCTGCACACCAGGAGCATCAAGATACTAGACACAGAGCTGGTCAGTGAGGATAGGCCCTCTTTGGTTTCCATATGCCTCCAACCAAATGCAGTAAAATCAATGTGGCATGCTCTTTAATGGCTTTTTACAGCCAAGATGACTTTGATTTTCAGACCTCCAAAAATCTTTCTAGGATGAAGGGAGTTAAGACCCTGGGAGTCATCTATCAGCTGTGCTTCTGGAAGCAGTCCCACTGACAGAGAATGGGGAAGAACATTTTAGAAAGTGAGATCTTGGGCTGAACCAAGAAAACACAACTATGATTGTTTTGAGAATGCTTTCTTGATCGAAACAATGAAAAATGTTTCCCTATAGATATAAATCATATTGCCTTTGTTTTGCATATTACTCTAGGGAAAATGAGGGAAAATCAATTTGGTGATGGTTGGAAAGATTGCTCATTATCCAGGTTCTTTGGCTAATGCTTCATAGGATGAGTTTAGGTATAAAAGCTTGTCAGTATATTTTAAGTCTAAGTATATATGTTTATATATACTGTGTGTTAAACAGGGAACCAACGAAAGTGAATAGGAGAGGTAAAACATAAGAGAAAGCAAAGTAAATCTGAACAAATGCAAGGATATAGAGATACGATTGTCATACTAAAACTATTATTTTGAACTAAAAATGGTAATAATAAAGTTAGGTGGTGATGGCACACGCCTTTATTCTTAGCACTGTGGAGGCAGAGGCAGGTGGATCTCTGAATTCAAGGCCAGCCTGATCTATGGTGCGAGTTTCAGGAGGGCTACACAGAGTAACCTTGTCTCAAAAAACAAAATCAAATATGATGATGATGATATAATAATAATAAAAATCATAGATCCTGACTGAATTCTAGTAACAAACAAGTTCCCAACCTGCTATATTTTCTGTAGTTACTGGATGACCTTGTGCCCCAGATATCTCAGCCATCATGGGATGACAATGATTTTTGCAAGCTCACTTTACACCACTCTGTAAGTATAGAATAACATGACTGATGTAAAAACGTTTGAGGAGAGAACATTTCACCATGAAAAAGTGTTGATCTCACTTACAAAATGAGAACATTTCCTCTTTAACCCTATAGTTCAGTAGAGGATGAAAGCCAGGGATAACATTCTGGAAAGGACGAGGTTCTGGTTTACATTTCTGTCATTATTGGGGTGATAAAGGTTGATCTGTAGACATGAAGCTCTGTAGATCATGTAGACACTATGCTCTTAGGCTGGGGTTGGAGTTGGAAGAGCCTCATTCATCATGCTCCATTGTGTTACAGGTTCTGTAAACACTGCAGCAGCATCAAGTACAATGCTACACTTAGTATAACATCTTTCCAACCGGACCCCAGGAAGCCTTTGAGATTTCTTTAAATGACTGGATTTCATTTCAGTCACTAGTTAACCCTGCCTAGTGGGTGACTCTGAATCCCACCAGGCAGAAGTAAGAAGATATGCATTCAAACAGTTCAAGCAAGGCCTATCCTGTCACATAACCATTGAGAACTGTAGGGGGGCCTTTCCTTTCCCAGGACCAGGCAAGTTGTTTATGTGAATAACATAATATCCCATATTTATTTGCTTTTGGAGAGTTAATACTATAAAGTTATGGCATGAAGAAGGTGCTGCCAGTCACTCCTGTGCGTATGCTGGGTGAGATTAAATGGAAAGCATTATTTCTATCCAATTGCTCAATGGTAAAGCTTCTTCTGAAGGAATGAGCTAGTTACACAACTGAAGATTTCAGGTCGCTCTTGGTGGTTAGATTGCATTTGAGATTCACTAGGATTCATCTGTCAACAGTCCAAAATCCTCTCTTTTGAAAATGTTTCATTTTTACTAATTTACAAAGACTGATCTTTTTCTCGTTGGAATTGTCAGAAAACACATATAGCAGTTGTAATAAAGCGTACATTTTTAAAGCTGCAGCAGGAAGTATCTCAACAAATTAATGCCAGCAAGAGCACTCACAATCACTTTTTGAACAGAATTTGAGTAGAACATACAAATACATATTACAGTACTATTCCCAATCTCTAAGTTGTTTGGAGAGTTTCAAACATTAGGCACTACTGAATAAAATCAAACACAAAGTCCTGGTATCAGTCCTTCTCACTGAGCATCTTGCCTAATTTCAGTTATAGCTACAGTAGTTTAGAGTCTGGTTTAATAAGACAAATGTTCCAGTCATGTAAATTTTACACTAATGAATACATTTCATATATTACAAAAATAGATCTAGGTAAGCACTTATAAAAGTGATGCCATTCAAAATATTTATCTAAATAAAACCAGGGGATAATTTGTAATCATTACCAGAAACATGACATGAATATGAAAATGCCAATATATGTGCAGTTATGTACTAAGTATGTTAATAATTAGCATAAGAAATATAGCTACGCCATTGTTTCTTCTTCATAAGAATACTGAGAGTCAAACTGAAATCTTCAGTAAGTATAGCAACTACCAAGACATCTCTGTAGTTATTGGTTTTTCTTATCAGTCCTTTTCTTTTTTCAGCATGTGAGCAGTAGGTGCAATTTATTATTTGCATTCACGTATATTTATCAATCCTTCCCGTATGTAGAACTGTATGTGGTACTTGTAAATGGTACAATGAGTGAAGCAATAGAGAAATTCTAGTAAGTTCCAGAAATTTAATATTTTATGACATACCAGTGGCTGGGCATCTAACACACATTATCAGAATTAGGAGCCTCTTCTCATATGGTGTGTTATAATACAGAAACATATTCGAAGTTGTTCATGCCTAGAATCTCTGTTGTGTAGGAAATAGGGGAAAGGACACCATAAGTTGTAAAATTACATACAAACTGAGGTTAGTAATGTGAGCATTTTACTGACAGAAGGAGGAAGTCCTGGCTGTTTGAAATAGGATAGCAATAAATTCCAATCTGTGCTTTTGTTAAAAAATTCTGCCATATCATGGAGGGCAGACCTGGGAGGGGGATAGCATTTGAAATGTAAACAAATAAAATGATTAAAAAAAACTTGAAAAAAAAACTTCTGCCATAACCAGTGTGAAAGTAAATGACCTGGGTGTCATCTAATAAAACTTTATATACAAAGAGGAGCTGTTGGATTATGACTCACAGGTCAAACTTTGCAAGGATTACCAAACTACTGATGAGATAAAATTACAAGGGAAGGGGTGGGCCGACGTAAGAAAGAGAGAGATGTCCAGATTGTGATCTAGTCTGCATGTAATGATAATTACCAATGAGTTATCCTAAAGCTCACATGATAATACACAGAACGGTCTGGGAAAGACAATGAGATGATATGTGATTATCCATGGAGGGAGGCCTTGAAATGATTCTGACAAGACTCTGAGTTAGACTAAGCATTGCAGAATCAGACACTGAGGCATCCAGCCTAGCAGCTTGACAAGTCGCTAAGCAAATAACCATTTTTAATGCTGTACTGGGGAAGACGGTATTTGTTTGAACACCACTAGTTCCTAAAGAATAAATAGAAGTGTAAGGTACAAGGAAACTGTTATGGTACATGTAGTATTTTGCAATGCTTAACCAAGAGTTACACATCAGCTGAAGAGAACGAGGGGAAATGTGGAAACATTTAAAGAAAGGATGTGACTCACCGGAAGAGAGCCAATCTGAAAACTCAGAGAAACTAAGGGAGGAGACCATGCAGAAATCCAGCTTGATAGGAAATAGCGGCTTGGAGAGCAGATGGTGTGCTATTTCATTTGAAGAGATAAGATGAGAGAGGAATCAGCATTTTATCCTGAAAATGTTACGTGCTTTCTGTTCCATTTCTTTTCTCTGAAGAATGGTTCTGCCTGTAATTTGTCTTTATTCAAGATTTGGATTTCATCATTTTTTTATAACATACTGCTATCACCTCAAAGACAGAGATTTCTTAAGCCATTCTCTCCCGCTTCCCCAGCTTCTTCTCTCTTCCCACCACTTGCTCCCATCACTCATGCTTTATAGATAAAGGTGGAAAAAGGACAGTGATATCGGAATTAATGTAAAATTGTGTGGCAACTCCTAATTAGTGTTTCTGCAAGAAACTGGCTGATTTTTTTCTACACTGTAAAGGAAATGCCTTCCCATTTCCTACGGCAAGCTTTCTTCTTGAGCCTTGACAGACCATCAGAGGGAGAGAGAGAGAGAGAGAGAGAGAGAGAGAGAGAGAGAGAGAGA
>NW_021604720.1:6414179-6453257 GCF_004785775.1 Grammomys surdaster | reverse complement strand
GAGAGAGAGAGAGAGAGAGAGAGAGAGAGAGAGAGAGAGAGAGATTTCTTTGAAATTCTCAGAGAACATAACTTGGAAAACTTGTCAAGCTTTCTTTGTTTTTAACATCTAAAGTCCAAATGCCCTGACTATACCAATGTTTACTATTACTCCACCAATCTCTGTTCTCTGAACACTTGGCATCGTTATCTTTAATGTCTCAAACTTTTGGCATGGAAACCACCAGCAAACAATGAAACGTTTCCTTTTCATGTACACCGAGCTGTGTCAGTGTGCTTTAGATCTCAAGTGCCACTTTGCAAACTGTTTGCAAATGCTCTCCGTTTAAAGCAATGGCACAGATACAAATGTCAAAAGCCAATAACAGCAGACCAGATTCCATCCCCATCTCTCAGCTCTGCCATGATGAGCCCTGAGTATGTCCAGATGTATGCGGGCAAGGTTTCATGTAGCTTGCCAAAATGAATATTCAGACAAACAGGTAAAGATTATGTTCTCAGAGAATATGTATCTGTATGTGTTTCTGTGTGTGTGTGTCTCTGTGTGTGTGTATGATTTATATTTTCAGAAAAATAAAATCTAAAAAGTTAATTCAGTTTATCAGTTTATCTGTGTTTCAAACTGTACTTCCTAGATCAGTTTCTTGTTATCATTATTATCTTCATTCCTTTGAACTTCACAAGCTCTTTCTAGTTATACTGTCTATTATATGGTAACAAGTACATAGGCATAACAATGTATGCTTAAATACTTTTAATGGCATGGTTCACTTTGACAAATTTGGACAACAATTAAAAAGACTCCAGGACAAGTACCAGCTTTCTGCGGAGTATATTGCTAAATACATTTTGTAGGTGGGTCACTATATTAAAAATGTAAACTATAGACCAGGGAGATTGCCCATTGGTTAAGAACACTTGCTTAACAAGTTGCATTGAGATTCCCAAACCCATGTCACAGGGATACAAGGTCTCACACATGCCTATATCCTCAGGAGCCAGCAGAAAAGAGGTAGGTGGGTTGCTGCCTGCCAACTTACCCGCATATCATAAAGTTCTTGGTAAAATGGAGAGTAATAGATGAGGCTATCTAATGCTTTCCTCTGCTTTCCACATATACATGCTCATATAACATATATATATATATATATATATCTCACACTTACACACACTTGTTTTAATGTGAGAGATAATGCCATTACTTAAAGATAAATGCAAACAAGACTGTATATGTGTATTTCTAATGTTCCAAACATTCATAGTTAACATGATTTTATTGTCTTAATATGCCTTAATTCTAATTTTAATTCTCCAAGTACATCTCCATATCTCTTATTAGCTTCATTAAATCCAGTGAAACGTGGTATTTACAATTAGTTGTAAAACACTCTTGCTTTGTTTGAAACAAATCCAGAGTAAACAAGATTGCAACTTAAAATTTTATAGCTGCAGATCATCAAATGCACTTCAACCAATTTAAAACACAAAATTAAGCCTTGCTTTACAAAGAAAGTTTTATCTTGCTCAATAACTACTTAAGTCATTTGGAGAACATTCAGTTCTCCAAATTTACTACTTAGTCTGCATTATGCCAGGCTGGTAGTTGTGAGACAGCCCAAAAGCCTCTCATGTACGTCAATTTTATAAATTACATCAATCAGTGGAGAGATGTGCATTTCTAGTGACTCTATCTCTAGTATTAAAAACCTCTTAGAACAGTTGGTGGGTTGGTAAGTTAGGGCACAAGTAATCTCAGTTAGTGGGAGGGAAAGAAAGGAGGATAAAGAATTCAAAGACAGCTATTTTTACACCATGAGTTTTAGGCTAGCCTACCTTGCAAAAGCCCTTGTAATCACACACACACACACACACACACACACACACACACACACACACACTGATAACAACATGATGAGGAAAAGAGAAGGTAATGGTAGTCTATATCTCTATTTCGACCAAAGAATACATTAAAAAAAATTAAAAACACAAAAACTTAAAGGAAATGTAGAAATCCCAAACCAAAAGCAAAACTAAATGAAAAATCCTCTCAGAACACACATTTTGTGTATGTTCTATCTGAGCTTCACCTTTATATTTCCAAAGCTCTATACCAGGAAACCCAAATGTGGACTGTAATCTTTGAACCTCCTCACATTTCAGGTTTCTCAGTAGAAATATAAAAGTTGCTATTGCATATGGTCAAGACACTTGGGAAATCATGACTTTGGCAGATATTGAGAACTCCCTACACACTTCCAGGTGGTAAAAGCAGAAAGCTGTCCAGGATGCACTCATAGCCATGTTCTTTTTGCATTTGTTCCTTTGAAATGAGCAGCTAGAATGTTGTTTTAGTTAACTCTCATGACACACACATATGACAGATAAGCCCATCAATTACTGTCAACCTAAAACTTGCCAGCATTTACAAAGAGAACTTGGCAATTCTATTACCCATCTGAAGTTTGGCAGAGTGATAATTCTTGCTGAACTTTCCAGTTGATACCAAGTCAAAATCTTAAGTATATTGTTCCTTTACTTTGTTAAATTCTGAGGATGCAAAGGATTCAGTCCTGACTAATTAAGTAACGATAAAGGTAAGATGTAACAAGAACAACTACCAAGCAGGGAAATGATTACTGATGTTGTCACTGATATATATTGCTTCTGAGGTTTTCACCACATTCAGTGACTTCTGCCCAACCAACCGCAAGCTGCCAATGAATCTCTACAAGGGTAAACAATATTTTTTTCTTTTACGATTTAAATTTGTATGAATATAGCTACTTACCTTGTATGTCTGCGTACCATGTGTACTCCTCATGCATACAGCAAAGGGCCTAGGATCGCTTAGAACAGGAGTTATATATAGTTGTGAACAATCATGTAGCTCCTGGGAATTGAACCAGGGACTTTTGCTAGAGCAGCCAGTGCTCTTAACCACTGAGCCACCATTGCAGACCTCAGCAATATTCTGCAGCAACCCATTTATATGAACCAAAAAAATCCCTCAACTTGATGGCCTAATGATAAAACTCACTTTCTCTGGCAATTCCCCAAATATTTACTGAATATTAATGAAGAACAAATGAGAACCAAATGTAGATAACAAAACAGAAATATATTTTCTATGATAAAGTAGAAATGGTGGTATTCATCAAATCTAGATTCCCATTGCATCTTTGAGTTTTATCTCATTCAACTTTCTAATTGACTCCAGATCTTATCATGAGTAGCCATGTCAATGGGAAAGGAGATATGGCAGAGGAATAAAATGGTTTGGTTTCTGGGTTACTCATTTCTTACATTTATTTTTTATTATTCCTTTTTCTTTTTTTTCTTACACTACAGATTTTATTCCTCTCCTGGTCCATGCTCTGACCTCTGACTATTCCATATCCCATAATTCCTCCCTCTTCAGGAGGATGTCCCCAACCCCCAACCCCCACCCCACCAGACCTCAAAACTCCCTGAGGCCTCCAGTCTCATGAGGGTTAGGTGCATCTTCTCTGACTGAACACAGACCCAGCAGTCCTCTGTTGTATATGAGTTGGGGTCCTTGTATCAACTGGTGTATGTTTCCTGGTTGGTGATTCAGTGTCTGAGAGATCTTGGGAGTCAAGGTTAATTGAAACTGCTGATCCTCCTACAGGGTCACCCTCCTCCTCAGCTTCTTCCAGCTTTTCCCTAATTCAATTGCAGGGATCAGCAGCTTTGTTCATTGGTTGGGTGCAAATATCTGCATCTGACTCTTTCAGAGGTGATGGACGCCACCAATTAATGTCCTCCAGATACAACAGGAATGATGCACATATGAACTGACAGAGCATGCAGAGCCCCTTCACAGACTCCAGCCACAAGAGATTCTAGTCCAGAAGAGAGAAGATGAACATGGCTTCCCATCCCCAACCAAGAAGTTATCTGCAGTAGGTACTTGTTTGCAAAGAAAAAAAAAGTCTTCCACAAGGGAGTATCACTATGTATACTACACTTCAGGGTTGATCATTAAGGATTTGTTGGCTTTATGAAATTTTTATGGGGGTAGGAAGAAGCTATATGGAAGTCAAGAACCAGGTTTTTTAGTTAAATTTTTGCTTTGTTTTTATATCTCATGGCTAGCAAAATATTACCTGAATTGAGCATCTGTGAATTGTTCTCAGTTGCCCTCTTAAAGCTTTAAGTGTAGATGATAAGGTAAGTATAGAAAAAGAAAGAAAATAAATTATGCATTTTAAAACCTTTTCTTTTGGCAAATTTTGGAAGCCTCATTTTCTGTATTCAGATTTATTAAAAGCAAGCCTGAGATGATTCAAGATAAATCCTCCCCATCCATACCCTAGCCAGACCTTACAAGGCTTTTGTTTTTCCTTATTCTCCTGTTTGTTTATTTATTATTTTATTTTTTACGGTCCGGTCATTAACCCCCTCCAGGTCTGACCTCCCACATTTCTCCATCCCATTCCTCCTCCTCCTTCCAACCCCAGTGTCCAAGACAATGTCCCCATCCCCCACCCAACCCTCACCCCATCCCCCACCCCTCTCCAGGCCTCCCACTCCCTGGGGCCTCAAGGACACTTTTTTCACTGAGTTCAGACCAGGCAGTCCTCTGCTGTATATGTGTTGGGCCTCGAACCAGCTAGTGTATGCTGCCTAGTTGGTGATTCAGTATCTGAGAGATCTCAGAGTCCAGGTTTGTTGAGAAGACTGTGGTCTTCCTTTGGGGTCGCCCTCCTGCCCAACTCCTCCCAGACTTTCTGTAATTCTACCATAGAGGTCTCTGACTTCAGCTCATTAGTTGGGTGTAAGTATCTGCATCTGTCTTAGTCAGCAGTTCATGGCATTGCTATATGCATTTTTATTCAAAAGTCATTTATTTTTGGTTTTGACTTTCTCAAATGTTCAAGTTTTTTGATCTGAACACACAACTGAGATGTTAAAATTTGTTAACTGTATTGATCTGTTCCTGCTCACACGTAGTTTTATTTTTCTTTCATAATGGCGTATAGCAATTTGTCACCAAAGACATTTTTTTCATCCCTCTGGAAAGAAGAGAATCTCATATTTTCTTTCTTAAAAAGGGGTGTTCCATCAATGAAGTCTTTTCCAAGTCATAAACTTCATTTTGTTTGTGCACATTCAGCTGTTAGACAACTTTATTGTGTTTACCTATTTCTTACTAACTAATCTAATTACTTTTTACAGACTACAAGCACATTCGGCACCCTTCCTTTTCTGGATAAATAATAGGGCTGTTCATACTGATTTATGACCCCAAGACAAATGATCATTATTTTATATGTCATTATTTTATGTTATTTTATTTTTTTAAAAACTACTAAAGATAACAATTTCCATTGTTCTTCAAATTCACCCAGTGAGTCCATCTGCATAGCTGACCACTGTGATTTAGTCTCAGGGTCTACCTCTCATTGTAGAGGAATGGGGTGAACTTAAAAGAAGCCCAATATTGGGAGCTTCACCCAGACCTTATCTGAACAGCCCCAGGTTTTTGAATTTCACATCCCGAACACTGAGCTTAAAACTTAAGAAGCACCTTTCTACCTAACTCCCTGATTTTATGAAAAGCAGCTAATTTTGGAGGAATTATTTTATGTTATGGGATATATGTATATAGGAATATATGTATATATCAATGATTGATAAGGAATTAAAATTACAACAGGAACAGGAACATTCTTAATTGTCATTATTTGGTAAAAATATATTATATTGGTCCCAATCTAGGATCCAATAATCTAACAATGTTAGAAACTCTAGTCAAATATTTTCATACATTTGCTGTTTGAAAGGAAAGAGTCAACACACTAGAAAAAAAACCCAAGTCATTTCTTCCCTCCTTCATTGACTCCTCAAGCTCAGATTATTAGTTTTTAAATCAAGCTGAGAGTCACTTTATTTTTGAGATATTTGTTTCCTTATTCCCTGATGTACAAATACAATACTAGCCTAAGCAGGAAATACTGACAAAAGAGATTGCATGGATTTGGTTTTCTCCCACAACTCAATTCATGTTTCCATTACAATTATATTTCAAACTAATTCTATGCATAAATTTATCAAATGTAGGTTTATAGACATACTCAGTCATGCCAGATTTTATTTTCACTGGAAGAAGACCTGCCTTTACTACTTCCCCCGGCACCTCAACACTTGTTGCCTTTAGACATCATAGTATTTGATGTCCATTTTCTGTGTCTTAGAATTAAAATGCAATCTGCATATTTCAGTAGCTTCTTGTTCGGAGTCGAGGACAATGTCATGCAAGGCCCCATGTCATCCTTGCATTGAGAACTATGGGCTTCTACCCCTAAGCACCCAGTGTTCCCTATTTTCTCATTGGTCAGTTTTCTCCATCTACACGGAAGGCTAGCTCCTGTCTCTGGCTGTCAAGATTCTGAGTTTTCCCCCCAGATATCTGTCTACCTTTATTTGTCTAGACTACCTATTTACTTTTTCTAAGTCACTGTTTAAAACCCTTAGCAGGGCCTTTAAACTCAGTAAAAAAAAAAACCAAACAAAACAAAAAACAGAACAATACAAAAACCCTTTGTTAAAACCCTAGCAGGGATTTTTCTAAACAACTTAATGTACTTAAAGTGAAATTGTCCCACTAGTGGGGACATCCTGTCTCTGTTTCCAGAATTTCTTTTGTCTATATTATACTCTTCTGACCTATCATTCTTCACCCGTTCCTTATTTTATGTCATTTCTTCTTCCAGCTGTAAAGCCATAAGAAGTGGACACTTTAAGTTTTAATTCAATTTCTTCACTACTGTATTCCAGCCCTAAGGAATGGTAAGATATGATACTCAATAAATATTTATTGAATTAAATGGATAAAGTATCTCATTGTAACAACCCTGCAAAGCTCTGTTATCTCCGCTAACAGATAAGGAAACCAAGGCTTATAAAACAGGAATAAATAGCTTCCCGAAAGCCCTGGAGCCCATAAGGAGCCAAGCAGAGCTGTTCTTTGAGCAAAGGGGATTCTTCCTGCCACATTTTCACAGTGTTTTCAGATTCTTTCCATTCAGTTTCTACAGTGCTGAGGAAAAACTTCTTTCTGCTCAAATCAGGATTTGATGAAAATGACAGAACCACACACCACAGTCATGGCGAGTAGACCAGGGCCTCCCGCATTTTCTCCTCTCTTCTGAGAGGACCGTTGAGTTCCCAAGGCCCCCTTTTTATGAATACAATTGTTAGAACCGAAGGCCAAATATCTCTACCTAAATTTAACTACATTTTCCCCTTCTGTTTGATTTTTAGATGTAGAGAGCTTATAAAACAATGTTTGTGTAAAATCAGCATTGTGAATCATCGCAAAGTCACCTCTCCGAATTTTTCTTTTTGTTTTCTCAGAACTTCATGGTCATTATTTTCTTTCTATGGTCATTTACTACCATATACTTGAAAGCCTTTACACATGTTTTCAGGTGGAGAAAAAGTGAATGTGATATTTCTGTAGTGTGTATGTATGCTTGCATGTGTTCTTGCAAGTGTGCATTTAGTTATTAAATTTCCATACGTAGGATGGTAATACCCACGTTTTTGCAATTCTCATTTCTTCCAATGCATTACATCTTCTAGATTCTTTATTTCTGTACATACAGTATATCCTAGCTTGTTTTCTTAGGAATTATCCTATTTCTATGTTTAGTTCATGCTATTTTTTTCTATGATTACCACACTAAAAGGAAATCCTCAGATTGTATATGGTTTGTTGAAGTTCAGACAGCAACATAGTGGTATGGAAGAGTCAATTTAGATCTGCTCTCAGCAAAGAACTCACTTTTAAGGCTGTGTGGAAACAAATGCCCGGATGAGGAAATGCACGGATCTTCAAAAAGGTGGTATTATATGGTATCTTAAAGAATCTAATAGGATCCAAATATAAATTTCATAATATTCACAAGAAATCAACTAACATAATATGCCTGTTGTTCCATTTGTACATTTTATAAAGCAAGCGATGCTTATATATACAAATTTGATATTTACATAAAACACTATAAAGATAAAATTGTCCTGTTCTGACAAGTAAAGATAGCACAGGTACATGCTATGAAAAGCAATTTGTATATACTATTGGGCATTACATTATGAAGAACTACTGATAAAATACTGTAAATTATAGACAATACTTCACTAATATATTTTGTAGTTGGAGAAGCCTTAAGACCTGAGCATGGGGAGTAAAAAAGTATTCTAAGATGTCAGGTTTTTTCTCCTAAATCATAACCATGCCATTAAATATCAAGTAGCATTGGAGCCAATTACAGAAGAAAAACCAGCTAGCACTAAAGCCGACTTGCTATGGAATAAGAATTTTCCTTTTCAAATTTATAGATTGCAAATGATCCCAGATTTTACATGAGTACCAACATTGTGCGTAGAATCCACTGGTCTTCTAAGGTAACTATCCTCCACATTCAGTCATAAATCAACTGAGAGAGCTGCAGAAGGAAATTTACTTTACCTTTTAAGTCAACATCACAGTGTTTTTAATTCTCACCCCTTTCTCCTTTGGGTTAATTTTGTGTGCATTATACCTGGTGTTTACTGAAAACAAAGGCCTGTAGGCAAGAAATAGATCTTACTAGTATTGGCTACTCTAGAAGGCTCCACATTGATTAGACTCCCAGGATGGGCATACAGTAAAAATACAGTGATTGGTGTCAAGGAGAAATGAAATCACTTTCTCACTGCCCAGTGAGAAATGACTAATGTTTTGATTGAGGAAGCTTAATTTAGTCTGAGATACAGAAAAGACACAGAGCTTGCTTCTTGGCCAGCATCAGGGACCACAAGAGGAAGTGGAGATGGTGCTTACTTGTACTGATTCCCAGCGAGTCCTGCTAACTATCGCTGGGTTGAACATTTAAAGACCAGAATAGAAAGTCCACCAAAGCCTGCTTTCACTTTTAAACACTCGAACTGCATTTCTAAACGACCTTCATGCACATACCATATTATTCCCTCCCTTTTTGTTCCCCCAAATCATTGATGGAAACAAAGGAAGTTATTGAAAATGTGAATGGCTTTCTTTGACTAGAGAAGCACAAATTCATACACAAAAGCCACTGCCCTGAAGTTCCCCCAGGGACTGATTCTGGGACCTCTATTCTTGGGTAATAACTCTAATTTAGTTAATAACTGGAATAGAAAGAAAAGAAAAGAAAAACAATTCATATAAACACTACTCAATGCCCTAAGATCTATCTTTGAATAGATTTAAAATCTAAAAGCCAAAGAGTTTTTTTTTCATTCCATTATCTTCCATATTTTCTTTTAAAACCCTCAAAAGGAAATTTAAAACATGTGTACACAAAACCGTACACCATTCTGACGTTTACATAAAACTTGTCCCTGTTGGTTTGATATTTGTTTAAATTTTAATATACAATAACAACAATGTTTAAGAAATTTCAAGGGGCATAACATGTGGTTTCTAAGATAAATGGTATAAATACAATTGATCACATTCATTTTTTCTTTCAATTTTAAAATCTAAGCTTTTAGGGATTTTTAATGACCATATTTTAAGATCATTCATTTCAAAGCTTAAAATAATGAAATAAAAATTGGTAAAAAATAAATATAGTTCACTTGTAAATGTCTTTGTTATAAAAGAGGAAAATAGGTTCATTGTCTTCTTTGGCTCCTGTCTTTAGCAGTTGGCATCTAATTAAATTGGCTATCAGGAGAATCACAGATTAAAGCATCTCTCTCCTTTCTCCTGATTGTGGATATGGTGTGATGGAAAAATTGTTAGTTGTGTCCCTCCATCTTGACAGATTTTGTGTGATTAATGTCTTTGATATCTCTTTTTTTTTTCTGTCACCTTCACACAATAGATGCCACAGAATCGGCATCACTAAGGAAAATGTATTCCTCATCCCCTTACAAAAGATTGTCTTCTGTCTTCCCTTGCTGTGGCTGATCCTTAGCTTAGTATTCCTAAAAATTCAGGACACAGCAAAAGATCACAAGGTCCCTGTGGTTGATAATTTAAATTCTGTTGGAAATACTGCTTATACTTCTGAGCTTCCCTGGCGATTTTTGTAATATGTATACATAGAATTATTTACAAGTAATTCATTAGACATACTCATTTAACAAAACATCATTCAGCAAAATATTGTCTTCTGTGGTTGACCTAAGCTCATCACTGTGGAACTGGGATTCTTTACAATTTTGTTCGGTGAAATTCTTAGGCAAAAATACCTGACTTATCAAATATTTGTTCAAAGGCATGGGTGTGATGCATCTCTAACATAGTTTATACAAACATGACCCCATAGTACACTTAGCCTGTGGATTTGTTAGCAATAGCTAAAAGAAATATTGCAAGACACCTTAAAAGCAGTAATTTATAGATAGACAGACACATGGAGGAAGCAAGCCTTCTGCAGGGACTTCATTTACTCAAAGACTCCGGGCTCTTCTGTGTTCCAGTTGCATCCCCCTATAAACTGATTTCCTGTATTTTCTTATGTCATTTTATGTAACTTTCTCTTATCTCAACTGTCCACATATAGTTTCGTTTCCATGCCTGTGTTCTCATCTGCTCAAACTCTTTAAAGTTGTTTAGTCTCTCAGCTTCTCATTATCTAGATCTTTCGAACAAAGATAGGTGTGTTTACAATCACTGTGAATGTAGGTTAGTTTACGAGACTGTGATCTCACTGCCCAAGGATTATACCTCATTCTTTGTCTAATCAGTTAGACCTAGGAACAGCGTCACCAAGGAGATTAACACAAACTTTCTATTGTGTGACGTTATCTTGAGAGATATGTTCAAGCATCAGTGCCTTCGTAAGGCACTGATGACAAATCCGAGAAACTACTCTACCCATGCCTTTTAATGAATTGCTGGGAGTATTAGAATTCCTTATAGCATTACAGATGAGGGGTTCTATATGGGAGTATGGATAGCTCAAAGCAACTGCATCACTCTTAAGCCCACCTCAGGATTGGCAAGGAGTCATGAAAGCTCCATCACTGGAACTCCCTGTACAATGTGTAGGCTGCTTTGCCAGGAAAAGTTTCTTCTCACAAATGTTTATGCCTGCAAACATGGAAAAAGGCCTTGTGAATCCTGTAACTTTTATAAGCTTCCTGATACTTGAACATTTTGTTTGCGTCCTGGTTCTTATGTGTTTCCACCCTCTCTCCAGAGGGGAAAGCTTCCTTTGAAATAAATAGCCACATAACCCTTTCAAAGTCCAGTCTATTAGTTGTACAGGTAGAAGATACCCCTTTAGAAAAAGAGAGATTCTGTCTCTTAGTCGATACAAGAAGAATCCTGGTCCATTCTATGCTGTTATAAAACTACAAAATACTTTACAAGGAGCAGACATTTCTTCACAGATCCAAAGTTTGGGAAGTCCAAGATAACGGTTCCAGCATTTGGTGAGAATATTCTTGCTGTCTCTGATGGGCAATATGAGAAAAAGAGAGAACAAGTCATCTTAGAAGTATCTTAGAAACAACCAGCATTAATCTAATCAGAGGAACAAATCCAATCAGAGGAACAAATCCCCTCCCACTGTGCTATGCTTTCGAAGATCATATCTTGAGAAGTCAATCACTCCATACTAAAATAACCCATTTGTTTGATCTACCATGCTGGATGACTTTCTAAGCTGTAGGAAAAGGAAAAGAGACTTGTGTTTCGTACTTACTGCTTTAGTGTTTGCCTAAATGAGTTTCTCCCCCTGCACCCCTCCTCTGAAGTTAAAATTTTTAGAACCATGGCATGTGAAGCGCAACACATTTGAAGTCAGAGAAACTCTATACACAATATTAACCTTATAATTCTGATCACCTTAATAAATCTCTAGGCCTCGAGATTTGCAAGTGGGAAGTAGAGATAATGTCACATGTTATTGTAAATATCATTGTCTGGAACACGTTATGACATTCCCTTGAGTGAAACAGAATGAGGTGTAAGGGTCTCAGTATTTTAGATCCATTTAACAGTAATTTGGTCTGTACTTTTCTGTGAAATATTGGTCATCTTAGTAATAGAAACCAAGGTCCCTGAGGGAAAGGCTGACATTGAAAAGGAAAAGAAGAATATAAAACCTCAATGTTACTTCAGAAATAGGAACATAATAGGGTCAGCAATTGTTGCTATCGTGTGCCAATAAAGAAATACAGGCATAGAAAGGAAAGTACTAAAATTTACGGCTTATCTATAGAGATATAGTGGACCAGAGTTCTCAACTCATTCTGCCACTCTAGGTTCCAAACCTAGGTAGGCTTGCCCTTGGCTTTTTGGTCTTATAAAACAATAGCAGCAGGTTTGGAAGAAATTGAGGTGAATCAGTTTTACTCTTTGCCTTTATAGACAAAGGAGAAAATGACAATAGAAGGAACCTGGAAAAATGATCCCTGACAAAGAAAGCTCCAGCACTGTGATGTATCACTCATTTAGCTGTTTGATAGAGAAAACAATCCATGTAGAGAAAAAAGGAGAACATGAACAAAAATTCTTTTGGAAAATAAAGTTATAGTTTTCCTTTTTTAATCCCATTGCTATTTTTGATAACCTTAATGCACCAGGTTTCTTACAATTTATATAACTCTAATGCATACCTTATTCCTGAATGCTTACAGACAAATAATAGAGAAAGCTAATTAACAGCCTACCAGTCCTATTTTGGCCAGAAGCCACCTCTACTGAGTTCACTACCTTGTGAATGAACCTAAACTCTAGGAGTGTTAATTAAGCTGTTCGTTCAATAGCTATACATTTTTAAAAGATAAAGTTATTGTATTGTCCCAGTCCAAAAAAGCTGTGCCTCTTTTTCTAAAAAAAAAAAAGTGTTGTGTGAATTTGTATGAATATCATTATAGTATTTGTTATTTGTTAAGCGAAAAAAAAATCTGCAATTTGAAGTGATTTTTTTCAAAACTATATGACAGCTAGATGCTTCTTAGTGACAAATAAGGACAACATAATGATTTTTTTAAATCCTAGATTCTTAGATGTAATGACCGGTAACTCATATAAATTCAATTTATGGAAAAGACCTGTGTCAGCCACTTGGTCTACCATAGTAAATATAATTAATACAAGAACTAGTAGCCTGAAGTTGAAGTTCAGTGTTTTTCCAGCCACTCCCCTACATATTATCATTTTCACTATATTATTATTATTATTATTATTATTATTATTTGTAGTAGTAGCAGTAGAAAGTTTGTCATTGAAGCTGAGGCTTCCTTACTGTCTAGATTGGTTGTCCACTGAGCTCTGGGTATCTTCTCATCTTTCTTCCCTGAGACCTTGTGTCTCACTTGCATACCCTTGCCCCTGGACATATGAAGTAGTATATAAAAGGCCATATGCAGGACACAATGACCATCTAAAATAGACCCTCATGCTTCTGCAACAAGCAGTTTACCAACTGAACCATCTCAACAACATTTATACCTAGGCTTTTGATCTATAATCCACATTAATCATCAAACTACTTGAAAAATGCTAGACCTCATTACTATTGTGGGAGAACAGGGAAGCTGTATTTTCTACTGCTGAGGCTTTCCTGACTAACTGATGGCATCAGCCTGTCTGAACTCCTGGACAACTTCCTCGATGAGGTCAAGCCCCTTAATTTTCCAATCTCTGTAGCCTCTCATTTCCCACAATTGTCTCATTTTTATATCTCTCTTCCAAGTTAGTCCATTTTGTGATTTTTGCAATCAATTTGAACTAGAAACTGCCTGAGTCTGAAGAAATTCCCAAGCAACTTACTGGTTCATGACCTCAAACATCTATAATAATAGTCTTTAACTCGCCATTGTCTTGGAGGACTCTATTGAGTTCAGTCACTTTTGGTGTCTACCTTAATGCTGTTCTTTATTTACCTTCCTAGTCAATCCTTTAAGTATCCCTTGGATTTGAGGTCTTGATTATTCCATGAAATTTTCTTTTCTGAATATTCATGTCTTATTTATAAATTATGTCTACACACTCAAATTCTGCCATTGACTCATGCAATTTTGCTTTTTTCTTTTACCAGTGATTAGCCTTCACTCCTTATTGGCTTTCTCAAATTTCTCCATGGCAATGTTTTGATGCTTGCTTGATTCTCATCACCCTGAATACTGTCTTGACTATCCTCCTGGATATTTATGTATGTATATATATTCACACTCAAACAGTATTCATAGAGTCAGATAATTTTGACACTAAAATTAATAAATCTATGGTGTTATAAGATATAAGAAGAGAAGAGATTGAATGACAGGGAAGTTGAAGGAAAGGAGGATTACACAGATCTAAGGGTATAAGATACAGTGGTTGGAAACTTCTGACTCTATTAGCTAATTAAAATATATTTTAACAATATACTTTGAAAGAGAGATTGCTAAATATGTAGATAATGCCAATTCCAGAAGTCCTGGATGGTCAAATAAAAGTCCTAGTGCCAGATATATGGTAGCTCACTAATAAGCTGTTGGTCAAGAAAACTACAGAGGAATGCCAAACAGTATAGTTTTGCTGTTGTTCTAAATTGCCTACTAGAACTAAGAGGCAAGACCTTATTGCTACAGACATCACATATTTGATGTACCACATAAAGAAATGTAGCTAGAATTGAACTGGAATCACCTTTCCTTGAACATAGCTCTGAATATTCAATATTCAAGCTACTGAGGGAGAAAACATAACAGATAACATCCATCTCTTCTCATTGTGTTCTATAATTCAAAATATTCCCATTGATTTTATAGTGGCATGTTTATATTATGGGGGTAACCAACTGATAACTCAGTGTGTGGGTTTGAAGCCCACTCCACAGTCAAGAATTCATGGAGGTTTCTGTAAACCTAGTCAAGAATCCATGGCAGAGGAATCCACTACAATTGTATTGCTGTTGTATTACTACTACTATAGGTGGGAACCTACTAGTATTGTATTGCTATACTGACATGGCAAACTTCCTTCTAAAGATTTATGTTTACACACACATAGATAAATGTTACTCTCAGTCTGGATCAGAGAAGTTACTCCCTTCAGTGAGTAGTGGTAAATGAAGGCATTCATTGATGTTTAAGAAATGAGAAAAAGAGATCATTGAGTAATAGTCTTAAGAAGGATATTTATACCACCCTCTTAGTGAACCAACATGAGACTCATCCATGGGAAAGCACCAATCCATGACACTATTGATGATCCTCTGTTATGCTTGCAGACATGAACCAAGCATAACTGTTCTCTATGAGGCTCTACCCAGCAGCTGACTCAGATAAATGCAGACTCCACAGCCAAAAACTGGATGGAGGTCGGGGATACTTACGAGAAAGTTGGGGAAAGAACTGATGGCCCTGAAGGGGATAGGGATTTCACAGGTAGATCAACAGAGTCAACTAGCCAGGACCCTTAGGATCTCTCAGAGACTGAGTCATGACCAAAAAGCATACAGTGATTCATTCTACTGAGACCCCTACCACATATGTAACATATGTGCAGCTCAGTCTCCATGTGGGTCCCTCAATAATTGGAGCAGTGGATATCCCTGAAACTGTTGCCTGTCTGTGGAATCTGTTCCCAAACATGGATGCCTTGTCTGGCCCCAGTGTGACAGGATGCTCCTAACCCTCCAGATACTTTATGTGCCAGAATGGAAGGATACCCTTCTTATAGGATACTCTTATAGTAGAAGCATATGGAAGATGGACATTGTGAGGAAGACTGGGAGGGGGCAATCATTGGGTGTAAATTAATAAATAAGGAAATACATGCATACATAAATTTAAAAAAAATTAAAACGAAGAACGTAAGTTTCGAAGGGCTTCTGAATGCTATCCTCTGAGACTGACACAGGCATTACAATCATGAACTCTCAGTAGCTGTAGTTTCTTGCACTGGTTTTCACTAGACTAGCAGCTGGTCAACAGTCAAAAACATGAATGGGGGACTTCATGGAGTCACAGGGCTATTGGCCTCTGGTGGATTCTAATCGTAGTAAAGCCATTGTCTACAGTTGTAGATCCATTGGTGACTGATCCTGGATCCAAAGATAAGTCGACATCTGTGGTCATGTAGTTAACTTTGGCCGAACTCAGGGAATCAGAAAAGCATAACAGTGGGAGGGAGGCTTTCAGAAGGGAGGCTTGACCTGGTGGGAGGGAGAGGAGTGAACATGTGATGAGAACAATCACAGTGCTTTAGACACATGCATGTATAAAATTCTCCAAGAATAAGTTTAATTGATAAAAATGCCAAACATGCCTGAGAAATAAAAATAAGAAAATTATTAGCAGAAAATATAAGTGATGGAAAGAATTCTTATTGAAATCAGGCTACGATGAAAGAAGTCAAATAGGGATAAACACTGGATGGAAAATTGATTATTTTTAAAATAATAATTTTTTTTAAATTATTATAAAAATTATTATAATTTTTTGAAATTATTTTTAAAATAATTTCATCAGATAAAAAAAGCTGAGAGACCCTACCTAAGCATGAATACCATGGATTATTGCTAAAATTGTATTTTTAATGTAAATATATAGATGAACTTTGGAGAAGGATCAGAAGCCTGACAAAACTTTGTTTAAACAAAGAGTCTCTATCAGGTCTCTTTTGGATATAGTCAGATAGCAGCTGAGGCTAAAGTCAACAGATGCTGCGCAGGGACATATATATGAAGCTGACTATTGCCTTCTTTGGTAGTTGGTTCTGACTGCTGCCTATGAGCTCAGCTTGGTCAGTCTTTAGGGAATCTCCCCATGTCCTACTCATCTGGCTTCTGCTTATCTCAGCATGGTGGTAGTATTGTTACAGATAGTGTCCAAGAACAAGGATTCTACAAAACCTAGACAGAGGCTTCTAGTCCTTCTGAAAATCAAGACACTAGTCTTATCATGCTGCTATATTTGATCATTACAGTCACAAATCCACACAGGTAGAACAAAAAGAAATAGTTCCTAAGACTGACAGAGGTTGACATTACTGTGGAGCATGCGTGAATGGAGACGCATTAACTAACTCTGGGGAATGCATTTGCAATAGGACACTGAGAGTGACCTTTGTCTATAAAGAAGCAAAACTATGCTAGCACCAATTAAATATTAAGAGCTATCTACACAGAGTAACATACAAGTTAATGGTTAAACATTTGGAGCCAGACCTATAAAGGTTAGTATTTTGGTTATAGTGTTCTTAATGCTTTAAGACTGTTAATGAGGTACACTTACTTAACACAGAGGTAATATAAAGATTAAGCTCTCCTTGTACTCTCTGTCTCTGTCTCTCTGTTTCTCTCTCTCTCTGCCTGTCTGTCTCTGTTTCTCTTTTTCTGCCTCTGTTTCTCTCTCCCTGTTTCTCTCTCCCTGTTTCTCTCTCCCTGTTTCTCTCTCTCTCTCTCTCTCTCTCTCTCTCTCTCTCTCTCTCTCTCTCTGTGTGTGTGTGTGTGTGTGCGTGTGCATGCGCACACACGCGCTCGCCGCATGTGCGTGTGTGAGCGCACATTCACTATAGCATGCGGATGGGGTGTGGGAATATGGTCTGGCCACAATGAACACAAGAGAAGACAAGTCTATTGCTGTAATTTCCCACCAATTTCCAATCCTAATATCAGACTTTCAAATCTATTCTCAACTATTCTAAAAGCACAGGGACTACCCAGCATCATCCCAAGATAACACAGAAAGTAAATCCTTCTGTGTGACTTTGCGTATCTAAGACCTGCTGCATAGTCTATATGAAGTAATGCCAAAGACTTTTTATACTCCATAGGTGCTTATTATATTATAATTATGCGCATTATTATTTCAAAATTATTTTCAAAAATTTTAAACTGCAAGGACCAAGACCATGACTGTGTTACCTTTTATGACTTCTATAAAGTCTAATACGATGACCGAGATATACCAAGGACAAAGGAGATTCTTCTCTTTGTTATATCAGATTATTTATAAGCTAATAAGAATAAGTATAAAAGAAGAAAAGTTTATTTATAACAGTTTAGTAGAGAAATGGTTCTTGGGAATTTGGAAAAATAGAAGAAAATCATGAGATACCATTCCTAAGAGAACCCAGAGCCACCTATTCATCTCCATTCCAATTTCTAAGATGGCAGATGGCAGGGCCTTCTTAGTGCTAGAGCAGCTTATATCTGTGCTTGGTTTGGCTTTTCACCAGCTGATACACTGAGTGGAAATTAAAGATAAGGGCTTGGGGCAGGGCTGGTGTCCTACAGTCTTAGCCCTGATCTGTGAAATATTAGGATGTGAAACTTTTTTAGACTTGTTATAGGACTTGTGAATACCTTGACATTCTACGTCAGATTTTAATGTACATATGTAAAATTAAATTTACTAAAAGGAAATCTATGGTTTTCCTGAGGCTCTTTGTGCAATTCTTGAGAAATAGAAGATAACAATCATTGGTCAAGAAAGCACAGGAAGGCTCTAGTGATCTTGCCATATACTGAAGCCTATTGTCATGGTAGTGTCCTTAGTTACCACTTTGATCTCTTTTAGCATAAAATGGAAAAATATCATCTAAAAAATGTCATAAAGCATACATTGTTTCTCTACTGTAGTGGTTTGGATTGTACATAAGAAGGGATTTACTGAAGTATAAAAGTGGTCCAAACTTCAAGCCATGGAAATTTATAGACAGAATACATGTCTGTCTTCGAGCTATCTATCAAATTCAATAGGTAGTACATATCTATCTATCTATCTATCTATCTATCTATCTATCTATCTATCTATCTTTATGTATTTCCATAATACGTGTTTGTGTGTGTGTCTGTGTGTGTATGTGTGTATGTATGTGTAATAGTAAAGTAATATTGGGCTTTCCAAAATCAAGATAAGCAACTCTAGACTTATATATAGTAGATATTATAGACTTAGTAAAATAATTATATATATATATATATATATATATATATATATATAATGGGAAAATATGTGGAAAATATTTTACTGCATGTTATATACAAGTTTTACATTTCTAAATGTAATACATATAGGAATTGTAATATATACAATATATGATATATAATATATAGTATATATTATATGATATATGATGATATGCAATATACAATATATGACATATGATTTATGGCATGAGTTATATATCATATATGATGATATATAATATGTGATATATGATTTTTGTTATGTGTAGTGTGTAACAGGTAGCATGTAACATGTAACTTGCAATATAACATGTAACTCATAATGAGTAACATATAATATGCAATATGTAATATATAATACATTACTGATTATGATGATTTGATATATGATATATGATTGATACATGATATATGGTAATATATATGATGATATTTGATATATGATATGCAATATATAATAAATGATAAATATTTAATATATAATAAATATTATGTAAAGAAGTAATATATGACATGGAATATTTGTGACAAGTAACATGTGACATGTGGTATGTGACATGTGATATGTAATATGTAATATATGATATATTATATATGATGTATGATAAGTGATACATAATATAAAATGAATAATATATAATATGATAAATAATATGCATTATATATAATGTAGCAATGCATATATGTAATATATACAATAAAATATTTGTTATGTTTTTTAAGTATATAATTTGTGAGAAGACACATTTTTTTTAAGAAAATGATCAGAAGTCCACGAGTTCCTTTTCCTTATGTCCAGAGGCAGAGCTCTTGGTAAGTCTAACTCTTATTAGATTCTTTTGCTTAGAAAACATATGTTTATACATGTCAGTTCCCAAATATCTCCTTTTGAAAACCCTGTAATATTTATAATTATACAGAGATTTATTGTTAGAGTTATGTATCAAGAACCCAATAAGTGCTATATTTAACGCTAAGCATATCATTTTGTTTCATATATAAAAATGACCCCTTTATGTATGCCACAATACTCTTATGGGACTGTTTTGTCAGAACTCGAGGTGAGTTACATTTATTTTCCTGCTCTTTTTCCTGTAGTGGGTAAATAATTGACACATACATGTTGAAAACCTCCAATTTCATCAGGCCCTGCTTTCTAAACTTTTGTTGAAAATACCTTCTCTTTATTTTAGGTGTGGTGCCAGATTCTAGATTAACAGACTGAGTAAGGTAGGCATTGTCCTGCCCGCAAGGGTTTTATTATAGAATTGGTTAAAGCAAAGTGTGCACTTAAAACATGCTATGTTCATATTGGACATTTTAAGCTATTAGGCTGCAGCAAAGATAGTGTATCCTGCTCTTTAGCAGACAAGAGAAGTGAGATTGATTTTGATGGTACTGTTTCTGAGGAACACATTACTGCCATTCCTGTACTAAGTATGTCAGAAAAATTTAAATTAGGGCTTCCTAATTGCCTCTTGTTCATTAAAAGCTTTTAATGTGAGGAGGGTGTTTTATTAATACTGCGTATCCCAAGGCTTACTGTGATGGGAAGGATCATGCCTGTCACTCTGAGTCACAGTTGCAGATGTTGGAATGGTAACAAGATTCAGTTCTGATCTTGTAATAACTGTTGTATTGGTGACATAACTGTGCCATAGACATCTCTAAATATTCTGACTCATCTCATACACATGATCATGCTTCTTCACACACACACTGGGCTCACATACAGAGAGACAGAAACACCCCCCCTACACACACACACACACACACACACACAAACACTGTGTTTGAGTTAGGCCTGTGGTGGGGATAAAACAAGGCAAAACGTTGATAACACGAAGGCTGGATTTCTCTGATTATGATTATGAAATTCTATTATTCATTTCTGTTTTCCTTGCTATAACAAAATACTTGAAAATACCTGAGAGAGAATCTTGGGAAAGAAAAGATTTATTTTGGGTCACAGTTTTGGCGAAGTACAATCCATCCATTGTGTTGGGGAAGAAACAATGGCAAGAAATTGAAGCAGCTGGTCACTTTGCGACTGTAGACAGGAAGCAGAAAGATGGATGTGAACATTCACCTCACTCTTTACTTTTTATTTAGGTTGGAACACAGCTCAGGTGATGATTCCCTTCACAGTCAGCATAGGTCTTCCTTTCTCAGGAAATCACTGGAAATACCTCCAAAAACTCACCCAGAGAGATGTTTGCACAGTAATTTAAAATTCAGTCAACTTGACAATGCTAACTAACTATCACAGACTTCATATGTAAATCCCCCAATGGGCAGCTATACAAAAAAAGAGTACTGTATTTCATATAAACTTCGCTTAATTTCAATGTCTGTACATCAGGTATTAAATTGTGTCTATTGAATATAAGGGATGGTTTTCTAGATGAAGAAATCTTTAAAAATCAGCCCAGAAAGATAACACATAGTCAATGGAGAATCCATCACAGTAAGTGTTGAAAGAACTAAATCTTTGTCCCCCAGCTGTTGTTACCTAGCAGCGTATCTTGGGATTAAATGATCTTAATTATCTAGCTTTGACTAGTTAGTCCTTTTCCCCTACCTCCTTCTTCTACTATCTACAATAAGTTGTATCAAAACAAGTGAAATAACTATGAGTAATTAGGAAGTATTATTCATAGACACAGTGTCAGATCAGGACAAATTCTTCAGCCAGTCAATTAGCATTCAGTAAACACATAATGTGAGAGATTTGAGAGATGTAAAGACAAGGTCAGTGTATTGAAGAGCTCACCATCTGCGTTTTGAAAATAAATTTCTTTTAACCCAGGCCAAATATTATGATTCCAAGACAGCTAGTACAGAACACTACTGTATGAGATCAAAGATCACAAACAGCCCTCTCAGCTCAAGCTGTCAGATATGATGTCATCAAAAGAGATGTCATATGGCACTCACAGGACAGCTAGATATAAATTCTTGAAAACTACTCATTGACTATTTATACAAAGTTAAAGAAACATGATTTTGTTTTCAAAAGAGAAAAATTTAAAAGACAAAAAATATTGTGTAGAAAAATACTACCAAGACTGCAGACTATTGTGCTAGTCACAGATTTTTCAAAGATTATACTCTAACTTGCCTGGTCATTATGTCTGTTAATGGCAAACTATATCTGTGGCAGTTTAATGGCTACAATCTATCCTTGGATGCTGGTTGTGACACTGTCAATATTTACTCCATGGCAATCAATAGTACCAGACAATATAGAGGTACATCTATTAAGCTCAGAGGATAACACTCTGGGAGCAAGGAAGGCATATACATTTTTGCCTATTATAGACAGGATGATGAATCCTAAGACTTTTACCTCAAACCACCTACCTGCTCCTTTCATGGATGCTATTCCATTCAGATACCAGTGGCATCACCTTGAATGAACCTCCTCAGGCTATAATTATAGTCTGATAAACTCATAGGGTAAGACATAGTCATGCAGAGAAAGAGATAAATTGGGGTATGACTCATTCATTGTCCAGAGCCCTGAAGCTTTCCACCTGGGAGGCAATGGCATTTTTCAGTACTGAACAGACAAAGGCCAGAAGAAAATGACATCACTTCAGGTTGATGGGAGGGCCATTGATACCTAAGCAGAAAAGGAAATTAAGGTATACACATGGGGAAAACTCTCTGTGACTTGCTTAATATCTCGGATGCTTATCTTTTGGGAAGTAACAGCTATTCATGGCCAAGATGTAAGAAATGGGATAAGAGAAGCACTTCCCCATCAGTAGTCCATGTATCCATTTAAATTTGTACATACATCAAGGAAAGGACACTAGCAACTGAGTAGGCAGGCATTTCTATTTCAGTAGAATCTAGACCTTAGAAACATTGACCTGCTTTAGGAAAAAATGAAAAGTAATAGCACAGATTGATATTATTATCTGTAGATACTGCAAAGCAAATTTGGCCCTGGTTTTCCAGGAATGATGAACATCTCAGGATACTGCTGAATTTGTTAACTTCCAAGACAATTTGAACTACTTTGCTACCACTTAAGAGGACTTTCACAAATTTCAGGCCTAAAAGCATAATCATAGATTAATGTACTTACTTTCTGATTGATGCAGATTATAGTTCCTCCCAGTTTGTTTAAAGCAAAAGATGTTAATAGTTGAATCTTTATAAAACCCATAAGAGTTAAAGCAGGTTCATTATCTGGCTTTGGAATTATTCAGTGAAAAATTAAAACTCACTTTACAATAAAGCAAATGACCTAAATCAAATCCTCCAATAGAAAATTAAGGTATGGTGCATGGTGTACAAATTAGAAGAAGCTTTTCTATTTCTCAGTATGTAAGAGTTCATATGTTTTGAACTGAGTATTCAAGATGAGTAAGAAAGTCCAATGGTTTATGACATCAGATGTGAAATTTCTACCATGCTGACCATGAGGCACATACTTATATTCTCTCATATTCTCTGGGAAGATGCTCTAATTATATATAATTTGGAGGAGGAAGCATCGTCCCTTATCTATGGGTCCTAAGGATTAATGCCATTCCTTAAGCTCTGAGTCACTGACCTCAGTGTGTTCTCTATCACCAATAGTGGAAATCATGATAAGTGGGTGACAGTACCCTAACTCCTACCAGATGCTGAAGGCTGTTAGCCCAATTCATCGCCACTTCTCTGGACTTCTCTTGAGAACTAAAACTTCTGCATGTTCTCTATCTAGGTTGTACTATCTTGTTCTCCATGCTGCTGGAAAATCTGCCAGCTATGAGGAAGATATAATATGTACGAAGTTAGGCTAGTCAGTTTTCATTCTTACGTTTGACCAACTTGCAAAGCACAACCTTATCCCTCAACTGTTTTGTACATGGGAGAACCAGACATTTTGCTATTTTTCCATACTTCGGTCATTTTCACTTTATTATGGATTTTGACAGGGATATCAGACAATTGTGTTTCAAATCTGTCAGTCCCTGACACTTTATTTCCAATTTACAACCATTTTACTGGTTCTTCCTTCACTTCTGGGTGTCAGGCTGATGATACATCTATTGACTAAGCATGAATCAACTGAAGGCAATTTTCATCCTTTGTTAAAGCATCTATATATATTTTGGTCTCCCAGTCTCCGTCTCAAATTTATAAAGCTCTCTCTCTCTCTCTCTCTCTCTCTCTCTCTCTCTCTCTCTCTCTGTGTGTGTGTGTGTGTGTGTGTGACAGACATGGGGGTAGTAATAGACTTTAGGAAGGCTTTTTAGAAATGAGTCAACCCTGGATAAAAAGAGATCTGAGGAGAGACTCTTCCTTTGATTTGGAGGTGATAGAGAATATCTTCAATTTTTGAAACTGTAGTCAGTCACAAAGTCAAAGTGTGACTCAATGCATGACTACACAGTGATAGTGAGGCATAGCCTTCAAAACCTACAGTACACAATATGTACTGAGTATGTTTTTATCGCATTTTGTGATACTACAGTTATCCCATTCCAAATGATGATGAGATGTCCCCAATGTCTATGAGAAGGTTTTTGACATTTGAATGTGAAAGTAAGAAAAATAGAAAACAGAAATTAGTGTGTACAGACAACATATTCACTTCCCATTTAAAGGCATTTGGAAATGATAAAACATTCACAATGCCAACTCTGGTGGTTTGAATGGGTATGGCCTTCATAGATTCATGTGTTTGAATGCTTGACTATAGGGAGCAGCACTATTAGGAGGTGTGGCTTTCTTGGATGTGTGGCATTGTTAGAGGAAGTTTGTCACTGTGAAAGTGGATCTTTGAAGTCTTAAAAACTCAAGCTATGTCCAGGATGAAATACATCCTGTCTATCTCCTTCTGCTGACTTTGGATCAAGATGCAGAAATCTTTGTTCCCCAAAGAGTACCAAATGTGCAAACACTCCACCATGCTTCCCACCATGATGATAATGGAAAACTTCTGAAACTGTAAACAAGGCCTCATTAAATATTTCTTTTATAAGAGTTCCCTTGGTCATGGTATCTCCTCACAGCAATAAAACACCAACAGTTTACACAGATAAAAATATATAAGAAATCTTTAAATGAAACACTAAGTTCTGTAAACCTTTTAAAACTGTTTTTCCCTATTCTTAAATCATCAGTCAGAGCCAGACTGGTAAACTCTATTTACAAGATTAGATTATAACCTGCCTCTCTTCACAGCGTAAGTAAGCAACCTCTGCTCTCTAAATTCTAGTACTAAGAAGTCTTTAGGGTCATTAAAGTTAAAAGACACAGTGATTTTGTGTGTGTCATACTCAACTGTACCTAGAGCTTTGTGTACACAAGGCAAGTACTTTACCAATGAAGTGCATACCCAGGCTTTTTAAACTTTTTACTTTGAGGCATGGTCTGCTTTGATTGCCTAAGTTATTTTTCTCATTAATAGAGATATGGGCTTTGAAAAATTATACTTGTTTGGCTTAGAAAATTACAAAGTTACTTGATCAGTTAGGTATCATTTTTCTGGATAAAACAGGTTTTATTCTAGGGAGCAAGGAAGAAATCTTTATTCCAAATTTGTTTTTCTTTCTTCCAAGGGAATGTAAATTTTGAGTTTAAAGTTCATGGCTCTGCTGCGATATGGGAAAATCTTGCAGCAGAAGCTAGCTGAGTACTTTGGAAATTATTTTCCTTTCTTTCCCACTGAGCTGCCTCGTTCCCTGGACCACACAGCTTTCTTAAAGATGGGGCCTCAGACCCTTGTGTAATTACAGAGTTCTATGGACTCCAGATAATTCCGTCTAACATGTAGAACCATTTTATACATGATATACTCTTGACTACAACCTGTTGATTAAAATCTAAAAAGGAAAAAACTTTTGTATCTTGTTTCAATGAGCAGCAGAAGACTTTGTCAGGTTTTTTCTATATTTCCCAAGCACAGGAAACACTTTCCTGCCCTTGTTCAGGTCTCTTGCCTTCAATGTGGTGTAGAAAATGAATGCCACAGGTCAAGACTCTTCAGAAATTGTAATGGTTATTTAAAATATTATTTTTGCTGTACATTTAAACAAGTTTCACTTAGATTTCAAATTTTGTAGTATATCTTAAAACTGTGTGAAATAAGCATTGTGTAAAGTTCTTCATTTACCATAGATTAAAATGTAACAGTCCCTAATTATATTCATAAAACTATAACTTCTTTTAGGGTGTTAAAGATAGGCAAATATTTTACCACTGAACTGTGTGCATGTGTATAGCTTAATCCTTGAATTTTGGAGACCCAGTCTCACTATGTAAGCTAAAATGTTCTAAAATTCCAAATATTCCTGTAACTTCTTCAGTGATGGGATAAATGTTGGCTCTACATCACTAGGTTGGATTGATACTGTTATCATATATTCCTCTTCTTGATCTTATCCTGTTGATCTTTTTCGTAACAAACAAACTATTTTGTGGTTAAGTTTGGGCCTGTTGACTCTCTAATAATCTATATAACTTAGAAGCGCTTATGAGTTCAGATTTTGAATCTGTCTTAAAGTGCTTAACTGATCATGAATGAAGTCGCTCATCCTGTGTAGGACAGTGCTGTTATTATAATTTTTCTTTTTCATTGTTACTTGGGGTGGGGGAAGAACATGAGCTGGAACTAAGCCACAGAATTTTAGTACTCAAATATCACATACTCAAATTACATAAAGTTATGTGAACTAACATATTCTTTGTTTTTGATAACAGATACCTTGTCCATACTCGGTGTTCTACTTTATCCCTGGGGCAGGAATATGAAGATAAAAAAACTAAAAATGGTAACACAGACAGTGTCCCCAGTTTTGACAATGACCTACATAATTATAATAGTGACAGTGATTATGAACTTTCCTGATGCTAGGCACTCAACCCAATGGCTTGAACAAGCCAATCTTTGCAGCACATTTTCAGTATTTCATTTATACATGCAATAAAAATACAAGATGAATTACCACTTGAAATTGTCACCTGGAGTTCATTTTGTAGACCAGGCTAGCCTTGAACTCACAGAGATTCACCTTCCTATGCCTTTGAAAATTCCAACAAAAGCCAGAATATTTCCTATACCAACAATAAAATAGCACATTCTTGCAAATGGATTGAGGTTTATACTCCAGAAAGCTACTTGAATGCAGCTTTCAAAAAATATTGTCTACTCATATTTAAAAATTTTAATACTTCTAATCTTAGTTCTATTATCATTTTATTAATTAGAATCTTGCTGTATCATGTTCAAAATCCCAAAGAAGTTACCAAATATCTTCATCTAATCTTTCCTCTATCTCACTACTAAAAACAAAGAACTAAGGACAGAAAATTGGAAAACCACTGGATGTCAGTTTCTGAGCCAAAAGAAAAACATTCAAACAAAAAAGGTGTTAGCCCTGTTGGGGAGAGAGGTAAAAGGATTTTACATGTGTAGATGAATATTAAAAGCTTGTACTTTATTTTTAAATAAAGTTAATGTAGGCCATATATAGTTAATCTACTAAGTTTTCTAAAGATAGTTTCTAATTCCTGTGGAGAAAATAAGTATTTCCTGAACTAAAAGAGTTTTAAGTTGCTTGGCAAGTCAAGCAAGAGAGGCCACCCTTATTTATCTGTCCAATATGCTAAACGTTCTGGAAAAGTTGTTTTTCATTGTTTCAGCATTAAGTCAACATTCGAAAAATGTCAGCTTTAAGAAAAATTAAAGCAAAGGATTAATACCTAGGTCACGGGTAATAGAAATGTCACCAGCTTGGGAGCACTGGGCTTATGAGTTGAAACAAGTGGCCCTATTCATTATTAATAAGAGTATACAGTTGGGTTTAAACTAAATATCAAAGTCTGTTTTGATTTGAAAGGACCAAATGACTCCATGATATAAAACCCCTTGCTGATTTTTTTATGTTTTTTTTTTAAGAACACTTCATAGAATTTATAGTCTTGTAATCAGCAGGGTCCTATAGATCAAGGTGTAAGTAGAGTAAAATATGTTTTGTTAAACAAAAACTGTGAAATACTCCATTGTGGAATATAAATTACGATTTCTTCTCCACTTTTCTGCTTTTAGATTTTCAACATTTATTTAACACAATTTTTTTTACGCAGAAGAAAAATCCAATTACTTACATTTATTTAAAGGGGAAATACAATTTAAAAATATCAATACTGAGAGGTTAAGCCATTGAGCCCAGGCTTGCAATTGTTTTTCTGCAATGTGTTGATGAATGGTTTTAGTACAGACCATGAAAGGGAGTTTTCCCATCCTGGATGCTTATATAAATTGACTAAGTAATGGCTATCATTTACTTAAACACTTCAAAGAGTTAATTGATTAATTTCTTTTGAATACACAGAGAACCAGAAAGTATAGAAAATGTATCTTCACCTGTAAATCTATTATTCAAAATGCTATATGAGAAAAACAAATAAACATATAAGTAAATATATAGTTAAACAGTTACCAGGTATAGAAAATTTGGCGTTCAATTTTCCCCAAATTTGTCAAACTTCATTTGGACCCATTGAAAATCCAGCCAAGTATTTATCTAATGTTTCATATTATCAAGTGCAAATATCTGAAAATCTGAATACTTTTAGGAATAACAAAATAATAAAAAACATTTCTTGTTAATCTCATACATTTGGGAGCTAACCATAACATAGTGTATTATATTGACAATAACTTCAACAAGTGCCAATGGCTGGAGAATTGAATAGGAAATGAAGAAAGCAGAATTTGCCAAAGGTCTTTTGGTTGTCATAAATTAATATTTAAGCAATGATTATGGGGGGTTGCTGCTTTCATGTGTAGGTGTGAGAATTCTAATATGTCAATAATGAAGGAATTATTAATTACTATAAAATTACCTCAAATCTATTAGTTTTGTTAATTTTAATATTAATATAAGTTATATTAAAATAGCATTTAAAGGCTATTTGTTTGGCAAAGCATTTTACTTATGTCGTTAGAGATTATTACCAAATTCATGAATTAAATCCTACAATGTTTTACAAAAGCCTCAAATTAACAAATTTGTTATCACTTCTAGATCTTTGTATATATATATGTATATTTTGATAGGGTCACAGAATAATAATTATGTGTGTTCAGCCTATTTTGTATAGGGTTTCACATAGTCCAGGCTGGGCTTAGACTTACTAAGTAGCTGGATATGAACTTCTTATCCTCCTGCCACCCCTTTGAGAGGACTACCAAGGGAGGTTTCTACAGTGTTGAGGATCAAACACAGGAGGTGAATTTGGGGAGCACTCTACCAGCAGATCTATACCCTCAACCTCACCAGTTTAGATTCTGTCTCTTTTTGGATAATAAACTCTCTCATTGTAGGTTAATTTTTCCTTACACTTGTATAAATTTAGCCACATTAATTTCAAATTAAGTGAAGATAAATTGGATTAAGGTAAAAATTTGTTTGATTTTTATAAAAGTACCCAAGGTTAGTTTGAATGAATTAAGTATTTTTTTCTTGTTTAGTCTTTGAGGTTGGTTCCTTAAAGCACTAAAATTTCAGAAGCTGCTCAGAAAGGTTTTGTTAATTTCACTTAAGAGAAAAATCAAAATTTGAATATTAGACTTGAAGCTATTTAGAAGACTCTGCATCAGACCATCTTCTGATGCCACAGACACTTTCTGTTTTGTGTTCTCTGTCAAGATATACAAATGTCTTTAGTTCTATACGGGTTTGCCCTGTTTTCTTGTCCATAATTCAGTGTCTTGTTCACCCACTCAATATTTTAAACATTGCAATCCTGTTTCCTCAATAAACCAAGTAAAATGCTAAAAATGAATTGTGTGTGAAAGACAATAATGGCTAATTCCATCATTGCCATTAAGGAATTCATTTTAGAACATAAATAATATTCTTTTGTCATCTGTGAGAACTGTTAAAGTTCTAGAGACTAGTTTAAACCATATGTGGAGAAGATTGAACTTACTTTATAATTAAACCCCTATGCTTTGATTCTTGGTTAAATGGCTTAGTGAAAACTAACATGTAATATGTATCTAAATGAACTTTGTCTTTTAGTACTATATCCTAATTTTTTTCAGTGTCTATTTAAGTTTGAAATTTTGAAAGACAATGAATTGAAATTCAAATCAGCTCTGAAATGAGGATGATTTCCTGTTTCTCCCCTTATTTTTCTGCTTCTTTATAAAGACAATATAATTTCATTAATTAGCACCAGTAATTCTAAAAGCCATCACTTACTTTTGTGTTCTTCCTGCTTCATGCATCTGTGATGTTGCATAATGTGGCATTTTTGCACATTCCTCAACCAGGACTGTCAGCGGCTGAATTACCATGTGTTGGCAGTATCTGTTAAAACTAGATCAGTGTAAGTCTTGAGAATAAGATGTGTGAAACTTTCAATAGGAGAGAGATGACTTATCTTGTCTAAAATACACTTGCTTCTTAACTTCTGTTGTTAGTAATGACATCTACCACGTCTTGGAGAAATTATAAATTAGTGCCCTAAAGCACTGAACAATTAACTATATTTCTCTACATTTTAATACATGCCCTCATGGTATTTTTCTTTTATCCATTCTGTGGCTTTCTGCTTGTTTATCATTTGTTGAAAATTTTGCCATTAAGAGGGTAGAAAGAGCAGTACTGGGCCATATAAAACCCATAGAAGCTATTTAAGATATTTAAGATTTTTTAAAATAGATGTCTTTCAGAATTAATATGAACCCCATTTAAGTCAAAACTCACCATTTCTTTGTCAGGAACTCTGTCAAGCTGAATAAATATATGAAGGGGGAATCTTGGAAGAGGGGAGACAGGCTGGTGACTCATGCTGGGGTCAGAGCCTTTGCTATTTGCTTAGAAACAGATCTTTTTCTGGCTGCCGTGGGGAGGAAGTGATGATGGAGAGCAGTTAGTTCCTGGGCAGGAGGCCTTGGCAGTTGGAAGGTCAGGGGTTAAACATGTGCTATCTCAGCTATGCTGGGTGCAATAACAACATTAGGCATCAGGAGAATGATCTATCAAAGCAATTAGTCAAACAGGCCTGTGGTAGCCTAGATAGACCCAGCTCTGTTTACATGTGTTTATCACTTTGAGATAAGAATCCTCACAACTCTTTTTGTTACCTTGAGAAAGCAGACACCTGGAAGCAAACATTAGGCAGCAGTGTCTCTAAAAATTCATCTTGAAAAGATGAGTACTGTTCCCAAAAGTGGTTAAATAATCTTCATTACAGAATGCTAAAATAAAAAATAAAATACCAAAGGAGAAAAAGAGACCCGGTGATGAAAGAAGGAAAAGGTTTTGTATTTTTCCCAACTTCTCAGCCTCTTAAGACATATTACAGAATGGTATAGTTTATGAAAATTGGGCCTGCTGGACTCAGATGAAGAGATCAGTTTCATTGTCAGGTTCTTTTTAATCTCTTAAAATATTTTCTAAAAATATTATCCATGTTGTAATGTGGTGAACTACACTATTCATCCCAGCACTCAGCAGGCAGAGGCAGATAGATTTTCCAGTTTACGGCCAGCCTGGTCTACTTAGTGAGTTCCAGGACAGCCAGATCTACACAGAGAAACTCTTTCTTAAACAAACAAACAAAAAACATAAATAAAAAACAACAACAACAACTGCCCATGGATGCAACACATCTGTCTTTAATACATTATGTCAACCTCTGTCATCTCAGAGGATATTAAACTCCTAGATAATATTCATAAAACCTTTTCTTTTCCATTGTGATTATAGAAAGAAATATAGGACTGAGTAGTGTGTAGGACTGAGAAGATGGCACCGTAGGGAAAGTCGTTGCTGTATAATTATGAGGATATGAGTCTCTGAATCTGTGATAAATACAGGTGTTGAGGCACATGCCTCTGTGTGTGTGTTGTGTTGTGTCTGGAGTGAAGAAGGGGGTACGGACAGGCAGAGACAATCAGTGAACTCTAGGTTTAGTGACATTTCCTAACTCAAATATGATGAAAATAGAAAGGTACCATATGATGGCTTCTGGCCTTTGCATATTTTCAAATAGATGTGTATACACACACACACACACACACACACAGAGAGAGAGAGAGAGAGAGAGAGAGAGAGAGAGAGAGAGAGAGAGAGAGATCGAAAACAAACCATAGTATTACTAATTTCAAGGCTGTAGAACATATATATACTGTATTATATATTAATTCTTGATGTTTTAGAAAAGTTACTTCTCTTATTTGGCTGTGGCATTGATTTTGATAATATTTTATTATATATGTTTATCCAAGAATTTATAACCCCTTGTTTGTAATTTTTAATCTAAAGTATGCCATTTAAAGATTGGTTTTATGAAGGGTATATTATTCTACATCTCAGGTGGAACACAGATACCCATGAGGATTTAACATGGAAGCTTTTGTGAAGATATAAAAGAATTCATTTTCTAAACTTTACTATTCATTCCTGCAGTAAACATGGAAGGAGATACTTTAATTCACAGCCCTGTTCATTTGCTACCACACAGCATCTTAAATAAGGCCCTATGAAAGTTTTTCTAGGCAGATGCTTGCCTTCATTTTAAACTATTATTAGACTTGCAGAATACATCAAAGGCCAACTACAAGCAATCTGCTTTAGCACTAGGTTTGGGATGATATATCAGTGTGCAGGTCCTCAAAGTTACCTTTACAGAACAGATCCTTTTAAAAGTTCTGTGTAGTCAGTCCCACTGAGATGGAGTGTCACAAGGATCCAATGGACAACAAGGAAGCAGAATGTACAGAAGCTCTGTATGGAAGAATGACAGTTTTTAATTTATATCAACTAGTCAGGTAAAAGATGCTAATTGCTGGATGAAGGTATTAAACTTAGACAGAAGTTAATGATACTTTACAACTTTCTCTTTGAGAAAAAGGTAAGAGAACAGGGCATCATGAAATGAGGTATTCTGTAATTTATGATTGATATGGCCCAAAGGATAAATGCTCTCCCAAATCTGCTGCAGCTATCCTGACTTCTTCAGTGATATATATGTGCTGGTATCGCAGGATTGTAGCAATTTATTTTTCTATATGCAAAGAAGTCTCTCTCTAAGTGATTCTAGTTCTTACTCAAATATCCCTTAATTAAGGAACTCTAGTTTCAAGGCTAAGTCAAATACTCCTCTTTTCTTCTATAGTGTGTCCTTAAATATTAATGTGAGTATGTGCTAGGTTCTTATCTCATATGGTTAAGTACATATTCTCATGAGAAGGTCTTCAATCTCCACAGTCTTTCTTGTAGTTTGGCTATGAGATGTTCCCTTAGAAGCTTCATATTTTAATGCTTGATTCTGAGCTGTTGGAAGCAATCTCCCATGATTTTCAATGCTTAAAGCCAGCCTGGTCTACAGCTTGAGTTCCAGGTGATAACTCCAAATGGTAATCCATTTCTTATTTTTATATGTATAAATGAAATATTGAAAATCGTGTGAGAGTATTTAAATGCTCCCAACTTGAGTTAAGTGACCAAGGCCTGTAAGGTTTGAAACCATAGACCAGATTAAATCACTTCTGCATTGTCTTTGATCATCCAGGTATTTTTTTTTTAAAGAATGAAAAACTAACTGAATGGTTTAACACTAATAGTTGCATGGAACAGAATATTTTAAAATGTACATGGTCTAGTAGCATTAAAATAACCAGGAAATTACATGCACTAAATGTTACATTGCCTTTTACAGTCTAAGAATGCAATATGCTTAAGTTGCATCTTAGAGCTATCAAGAGTTTGTAGATAGCACTAAATGGCATGAAAATGAATAAGTTTTACTATAAAAATTGACTTTAATTATTTTGTAAATATCTCTCTTAATTTTTGATAGGTTAATAAGGCTAAAATCAATTTAAGCAATGATATTTTGTCTTATTATAAAAGTCAATTGTCTAGCTATTGCTAATAACGTATAATAAGTAAGACTTCTTTCCCCTACTATTTATTATCTTAAAAGAGCTACACCAAATATATATAGGTAATTGATATTGTCTAAATTCATAAGAAGACTAAGGAAAAAATAAGTAAATATTGTAAAGGCTTTAATTTCTGCCTAAAATCTCAGCAAAGTTCCAGTATACTGAATTTTGCTAGTAATTAAAGTAGTATAATTACTATTTTTTCTTTTGGGGGTGTATTAAGTCTGTTTGTGTGTGATTGCATGGTATGTGTGGACTTGTATGTATAATTGCATGTATGAGGAAGTCAGAGAAGAACAATGCATATCCTACTGTATCACTTTCTGCTATATTGCCCTAAGATAAGATCTCTAATTGTACCTGGAGCAAGATTGGCCACCAGCAAGCCTCAATGAACGGTTCAATAGGTAAACTTGCTTCTTGCTAAATCATATGGCTTAGATTTTATTCCAATGACTCATAGGTTTGAAGGACAGAAACTGCTCTTAGAAGTAGTTCTCTCACTTCCACATATGTGTCTGAGCATGCATGTGTATGTATAGCCACACACAAGCAAACACACACATACACACAAATGTGCACACACATGCACACACATAGATTAAATTATTAATTAATGTAAAATGCTTTAGGAATAATCTACTTATTGAGTATGATACACTCCATATACAAGACTGATAGAAAATTAGTCTGAAAGTGTTATCCCATCTTGAAAAAAATTTATACACTTTGACTAGGAACTTTCCAGTCTTTGCCTATCTCCATTCCCTTGTAACCATGATGTTACTCTCAATGTTTCATGAGTTCACACTCTCAAACACACAAGCAATAAAGAATGGGCATACCTTTTGGTTTGCTTTATATTTAAGTTGCCTATATCTATTTCCATATGCATGCCCAACTCTAATATGTTTCCATGTTTTCCTTTTTAATCTAGGGTGTCAATTCAATTTTTATCTTCCAACTAAACACTATTTATTCATTACAAAAGTAGTGTGACTTATAATGAATTTGTCCTTGATAGTCCAGTATTTGTTGTGGTGAGTGAGGTCCTTCCAAATTATTTCCAAGTGGCTAGTGAATTTAAGTACCTTCCATAATCTAATAAAAGGGACATAACTGTCCTTTCCATAATATTTTTGTTTCTCACATTTCAAAGAGCACATAGCCCTAATAAAACACAGATATATTTCCATACATCAAAGCATCTAGGTTATGCTAAGAGAGAAATGTATGGTCTCAATCAGATTTTAGGTTTAGAAATTTGCATAAATTCATACCTAGCTAATCTCATGAGTTTGAAAGAATCCTCTAAGGATTGAAACTTGAAATGCATGTGTGCTTGTTTCTGGGCCAGTTGAGAAATGAAAACATTCTTAATTATTTCAAGCCCATATAATGGTGTAGAGGGTAATTAACTGTGATATGCATTTTACACCCAATTAGAGGGTATCTTAGCACCAAGATAATTGGAGCCAGCAGCACCTAGGAAGTGCAATCAAACAAGTTTATCATTACATCTTATTGTCCTATGATCCTATGAACTTTTACAATCCTCAAGGGATGGCTGAATGGGAAAATGTTGCTCATTATTGAAATGTTATTAAGGCCTAAAGCCAGATCAAGGATTTCCTGTTTGTTTAAAAGTCCCTAACCTTCACCATGGCTTCATGGTCTTTTGCTATTTTTTACTAATGGTTTCTTCACTAGTTTGCTAATGATTTCTACACTGATTTTTTTTTTTGTACTATAACAATGCATTTGTTTTGGTAGCCAGCATTTTGTGAAATTTTCTTGGCAACTGAGGTAATCTGTAAGTTTTGTATTCTTTCCTTGTTACCTGAAAATCCAGTGCAGTATCTGGGATTTTTCAGATACTATCACTTAGAAGCTCTAAGAACTCAACTAGAGATGTCAGCCTATTAGTGTGTTCCATAGCCCTACATGCAGGGTACCCAGTAGAAACAATGGTACTCATATGGCTGTCCAGGATCTGTTCTCTCTACATTTGAAGACCTAAAATGCACATCCATAAACATTAACATTTGAAAAAATGTTCACATAGAGTAAGAAATCCACTAGGACATTATTCATGAATCATTTATCTAAATGGTCTTGATAGTCTGAGAGATATGGTGATATGTATAAATATATATGTATACATATATATGAAATGTATAAAAACAAAGAATAGGGGAAAAGTGGAAGAAGGAAGTAAAAAATGAAGGATGAGATGTTAGAGAGAAGGAATGGAGATACAAAAGAAAGGGATGGATACAAAGAAGGTATAGAGAAATTGTAATTCAGCACTATGTCTGTTCTGACAAAGGTTCACATTCAAAGACCCTTTAGGTCTGTGTGATCTGGCTGGAATACAGTCATCCTCTTAGCATACACCTTTAATCCCAAACAATGTAGGTAAGGTTATTTTGTAGAAGGAAGCAGCAATGCTTGAGAGTGACATTGAGAGGAGGGGCAGTTTGAGTGAGACAGTTTTAAAGAGAGTAGCAGATGGGTTGGGGGAGAGGAAGGCAATTCAGTGAACGCAGTCGACTTCAGGCAATGTAGTGGAGTCCAGTTGAGTTTACGTTGTGAAGTTCATGTAGCTCAAGTCAGCAGTGGTGTAGTTGAAGCCAGAGACAAGACGGAGCCAGATGATTTGAATAGATTGCCAGAGTTAGTTTACAGCCACGCAAAGCAACTCAATGAGAAGCTGAAAGAAGGCAGATTGAAAGAGTCATCTTGGAGAGGAGTCTAGCACCAGAACAAGTGAGTTGAACAAGCTAACTAGAGTTTAGAAAGAACTCGGAAGGGTGAGCTTATTCAGCAGTAAGCCTCAGAGGCAATTTCATCAGATGAATAAAAACATTTACAGGAGGGAGGAGTAGTGAGGGATGGAATGAAGAGAGAGAGAAGGCAGAAAACCAGGAAATAAGGAAGTAAACAGATTAGGGATGGAAGGAGACAATACCTAGACATCATGAGTATAGTGCTTTCATATAAATGGAAGAACCAGATCCCCTGACTACATTAGGAGAATTAATGTTGAGACTTCTTATCTCGATACATTTATGTTTTAGTCCTAGAGTTTCAGCTTCCTGCTAAATGTAAAAAACTTACGAAGAAGTATATCTTTCTCTTCCCTTTTTAACATTTTAGTGAACTAAACATTCTGAATTTGTGAAGTTGTAAACAAAGAAAAGACAGGAGTCCCCATTTCTCCTGCTAATGCTCCAAGAAGCAGCAGCAGCATGCTGAGCCAAGTTTGCTTAGATTGCTGGATTTTTTTTTCTTTCATTTCCTTTGTTCGTTTCTGTTCTTGATTTGTATAACATGTCAAGAGAAAGTCCAGATTCTCACTTTAAGTAAAAATTATGGTACACTTTGCTCCCACACATGGAAAACCAGGGCTCCCTATAGCCACAGGTTTTACATAAGACAGATACATCAGAGTCTGACAAATCCTAGGCTCCTATTGGCAAGGAAGAACCTTCTAGCCTTTCCACGTCATTGTTTGGGGCTGTAGAATCACTTGCAATTATGCTAGATTGTTTACTAGCTCTGCGACTTTGAAATGCCCATTTTTGAAGGTTGCACTGAATCAATTGATAAATATATTCATGGGGATGCTTTGATTAATAGACAAATTAATGCTATGACCTCCCTTTTCAAAATTTTAAGTTTTTAAATGTGGAAATCAGCTGACTGTTAAAGATGAGATAGATAGGTAGGGAGATTGAGTTAGTTACAACAGTATAGTATAATTTGAAAAGAAACAACATACTTGTAGATTGAGTAGATGAATTGTGTCATAAGAAATTTATTTATTTATTCATTTAGATATTTTGACATAGGGTTTCTTTATATAATCTAGCCTGGCCTTCATTTTGCCATCTTACAAATCTTTCAAAACAAAATTTTACTGTTGATCAGAAGTGCAGGCACAAAGATAGAGACAGAAGAGATGCCCAGCCAATAATGAGCCCTACTTCGGACCCATTTCATGGGCACCACCAATCCCTGGTGCTATTAATTATACATTGTTATGCTTATAGACAGGGTCCTAGCATAACTGTCCTCTGAGAGACTCTACCCTGCAGCTGACTGAAGCAGATGCACACAACCACAGCCAAACATTGGACAGAGGCTAGGTAATCTTATTGAAGAGTTGGGGGAAGAATTGTATGCCCTAAGTGAATAGGAACTTCACAGGAAGATCAACAGAATCAACTAACCTGGACCTCTGGGATCTCTCAGAGTTCGAGCCACCAACGAAAGAGCATACATGGACTGTGCTGAGCCACCTAGCACATATGTAGCAGATGTGCAACTCAGTTTCCATAAGGGTACCTCAAACAACTAGAGTGGGGGATGTTCCTAAAGCTGTAGCCTGACTGGAGAATATGTTCCCTTAACTGGCTGCCTTGTCCATGTTCAGTGGGAGAGGATGCACCTAACAGTGCAGAGACTTGATGTGCCAGAGTCGGCAAGGGGTGGGGGTGGGGATACCCAAGAGGCCCTTATCCTCTCAGAGGAGAGGGGGATCAATAAAGGGAAGAAGGAGTCTGTGAAAGGGGTACTGAGAGGGGAACATATTTTGATATGTATGTAAATAAATAAATAAATTTAAAATTTTTCCATCATTCTGCTTCAGTTTCCCAAGTGTTGGAATTACAGCTATTGCAATGTATATAACTCTTGAGAGGTTTTTGAACACCAAAAGGACTGTTGCTACCAGCTCAATTGTTCTCAGTTATTCAGTCAGGGGAGACAAAAAAAATGCTCAAATTTCACAATGAACCACATCACCTCTTGACTAGAATTTAGATAAAGAATATGCCAAGTATTTTGTTTCTTTGTTTGAATTCTTTTTCACTGAAATGTTATTGAGTAAAACATGGGAGCAGAGAAATTTCTGAGATGCTACTAGATGAAGCTACTGCTTTTTATCTATGTTCATTCTTGAACACTTCGTGATGCCCTTGATGCTGAGAAATGGCATATATGATACAAAATGAAATACTCAAGGTGCTTTCATGTATTAATTTAGTATTGTAGTTGAGCTGGATCTATGAAAAGCAGAAAAAAATGTATTTCAAACTGTGTTCACCTCAATAGAGTTGCAATTCTACTTAGGAAAAAAAATGTTTTGTTTTGTTTTTTCTCCAATGTCAGTCAGGCACTGTATGAGTGCAGTTATTTATATTTATATTTATATTTATATTTATATTTATATTTATATTTATATTTATATTTA
>NW_021604720.1:6407631-6414169 GCF_004785775.1 Grammomys surdaster | reverse complement strand
ATTTATATTTATATTTATATTTATATTTATATTTATATTTATATTTAATAACATAATGTTATTTATGTCCATATTCATAGTCATTCCAAAATATTTTTTGACTGAATATTTAAATAAGTTTAAACTATTTCGGTCATTCTGTCTTTGGTAAACACATGATTAGTACTTGGTAAAACCTTACAGAAGACTTATTTAGATGAAGATTCTCAAACACATTCAGCAGTATTTGCTTTCCATCACTAATGTTACTAGCTGGTTTAATGCATTAGCATTTTGTTTTTAGTAGTAAATTCTATTTCTCTAACAGATGAAATAAGAATAGAAGAAATAGAACACAGACTGAAAAGATACCCAATAGTTTGGATTTTGGCCCTCACATATTTCCACATGAAGAAATCATGCCTCTCCAAGAGGATGTCCCCACCCCCTCATCCCACCAGACCTCCCCACTTCCTGAGGCCTGAAGTCTCTTGAGGGTTAAGTGCTTCTTCTCTCACTGAGGACAGACCAGGCAGTCCTCTGCTGTATATGTGTCGAGGGCCTCATATCAGCTAGTGTATGTGGCCTGATTGGTGGCTCAGTGTCTGAGAGATCTCAGGGGTCCACGTTAATTGAGACTGCTGGTCTTCCTATGGGGTTGCCCTCCTCCTCAGCTTCTTCCAGCTTTTCCTTAATTCACCCACAGGGCTCTCTGGCTTCTGTATATTGTGATTTGTTTTCGGAGTGTTTCTTATTTAGTCTTCTTGGGCTGCGTAACTAATGGTATGTTTGCGGATGGATTTACACTTCGGGAAGGTGTTCCTCTGTTTTCCCGCCAGTTCTCTAGTTTCCAACTCTTTACTTCCCACAAGTGGAAATAGCCTGAGCAGGTTTGCAAACCTCCTACAGTATTTGGCCAATATAAACTCATTTTCATCCCATATCAACAAACTTGCTAAAATTTAGCATTCTTCCATCGCTGACATCTCCACTCCCCTCCTGTGAATGACTCAAGGCATAGACTTAATAGTTTGAGGCTCCCGGGATGCTACTTTCAGAAGCAGATGGGCTAATAAATGTGCATAATATCTTAGAATCCAAATAGAGAGGCAGGCTTAATTTTAGAACTCATTTTGTGATCCAAGAAAATACAACATTTTAAGCATGACTCTGTGAAGAACATTTAGACTTTAATCCTTTTGCCGCCCCCTCTCTCCGTTTCTCTTCTCCTCCCTCCCTCCCTCCCTCCCTCCCTCCCTCCCTCCCTCCCTCCCTCCTTCCCTTCCCCCCTCTCTTCACTGTGCATTAATGTATGCTTGTGAGCATATGATAAATGAGGCATCATCAATAATAGGATATTAGAAAATAAAATACTGGAGAGTGCTGGAATCTCCAGTGCTTATCTGAGTGATTTCAGTTGTTAAACATAAATAGGAAAACATTTGGAAACACTGTATGATAGATAGGCATAACCCAGGGTTTTAATTTTTGATGATGTACAGATTAAATATGAAATGTTATGACATTTGCAGATGTGTTAGTCAGAAGGCTTATGCTCACAAGGCAATAGTCTCACTGCTACCCTGGTTTGATATACAGCTGTTTAAACACAGTAGGCTCAGACGAGTGACCCGAAGGAACATTTGCACTTGAGCTCGATTCTCAAAGGTTAAAAGTTTCATTTTTTAAAATAGTGGCAAAGGGCAGCAGGAATATTCCTCCACAAAGGGAGTTCAGAAAAATAATTATGCTGAGCAGACTGAGCAGAGGCTTCTAAAAAGCATGAATGTATTTCTTCTCCAAGGCAAGATGCTCTAACATACCAAGTGAACTCCAGCAGGTGCTCAGTCTGAAGAGGTGAACAATCTTTTGTCAAATCACTGTGAAAAATAATCCCCTCCCTGTCACACAACAATGGACTCCCTGAGATGTTTCCCACCAAGGAAAACAGCTACACTATACTTTAAGTCAGTATAGTTTAAGTTATATTTTTAATACAGATAATTGACCTAGGCTTTGAGACTCTGGAAGCAGTTCCTTCAGAATGATACCAGAATCACTACACAACAATTTACAAACAATCTATTCTAATGTTTCTGTCTTTTGAGTTTGTGGGTTTTTTGTCTTGTTTTTTTTTTTTTTGGTTTGTTTGTTTTACTTTGTGTTTTTGTTTTTTGTTGTTTTTTTTGTTTGTTTTTGGTTGGTTGGTTTGTCATTGCCTAAAGACTGACAGTGAGCAAACCAGTACCTTCACATCTCTCCCAGTCTTCCATATATCCACACATGGGTTACCATTTATTTTTTGCTAACCTTAGGATTTAAAACAAAACAAAACAAACAATCAAAAAAAAAACCCTAAGAAGACATCATCCAGTGGTGCTTGTTGTTTTCCCATAGCTGCAGAACACCTACAACTCTGGATCTTGATAATTGAACTGAGTCTTAATCAGAGCTCAGTGTTACTCTTTCCCCTGCCTAAACCTTTCCACAGCCCGGTCTGTCCCTGTAAAAAGTATGTATGTACTGTATTCACAAACCTTGGCTATGTGTTCTCTGACTGAGTATCTACCTTCTTTATTATAGTATAATGGAGGAACACAAACAGTGACATCCTGCCCCTTGAAGGAAAATATTTCCCTGCGGGAGACAGAAACAGTGATGACTCTATTGGTACAATCTGGAGAATCACAGGCCAAGCAGAGCCTGAGACTGTTGGGGTAGACCATTCACTGTTGACAGCAGAATATGCTGGTGTGGTTACTTCCACATGCAAATGGAAACCAAACCCTCGTATTGCCATATAGCCTTTCACTATCACACAGCCTTTCTACCTTTAGAGAAAGCCACCTAGAAAATTATGAAAACGATGAGAATTAATGCTCTATAATGAGAAGTAAACTAACAGTAAAGGACTTGATAATGCTAGGAACTGATTTTACTAAGAGGTTGCTATTAACTGTGGAAAGTGCCCCACCTGTCTTATCTTACCATAGCTTTCCCAGCTAGCCTCTGAAAGGAGTATCCTTTGTATACCCATTTTAACAATAGCAATAAAGAGAAATGAGGGGGTTAAAAATACCAAGTTTAAATGAACACAGCAGGTCAGTTAAGCAGTTAGAGAGACCACCTTAGCCAGGTCTGGCATCCTTGTGCAAGGCACAGACTTCACAGTGGAGTATTAGTCTACTTTTATAGATTATAGACTTAACTTCCTTAAAACTGATGCATCAACTGTACAAGCATGCTTAGTCACTGCCACAGTTATAGAAGGGTCTCTCTGCACTTCTGTGTTTAAATACTATCCTAGAGTACATAGAAATAACAGACTTCTATGTGATAGGAGGATCTTCAAGAATAGTAGAGGGTGGAAAAATGTAATATCAGTGTGTTATTTCCTGGCACACAGTAGGTTATCTTCTATCCCCATCAAATTTGTAGAGAACTCTGATAGATATCTCCCCCACCCTCTGAGATGGAACATTTATTTGTCATTCTAGATCCTTCAAAGTATTTTTTTCTAGCAACAACCAACTGCAATTTTACAGATTATAGCTGTGCTTTATATCTTGTTTCCATTAGTAGGCCAACAGGGACTCTGGACAGAACCCAGGTCGATTTATGTACATCATCTATATGATGAGGCTGTTAATTTCCTATAGGATGGTTGTTTAGATAAAATGAGATAATTTGCTGTACACATATAAAGTATTGCTGTACGATATATATCATTTCTTTGTAAAGTGCATTCTGTACTAATCAAACTTTGACATGAGATAGTTATAGATTTTGCAGCTTGTGAGCTTTTTATCATACCATTTGGCAGGCCTATCATTGTCCTTGCTCAGGTCATGCTTAGGCAGAGTACTTTCTTTTATAAATAAGTAACTTGTGATAGCTAGGAAGACAGGATCTGGTATACGAATAAAAAGCTCAGAAGGTACAGAGATACTGTAAAACATGGATAGCTTCATGAACATGTGACAATTCTATGTAATGATAGATTTTATAAATCAAATTATAGTTAACTTACTATGCTCTAGATAGAGATAACTCATACTAAAAACAAATTAAGGTTTTCTTCACAATAGTGAGTTATGAAAGTGTGTCACATTTCATCTATGTTGGTAAGCACATGAAGGCCATATCATGGCTACATGGTATGGATCAGAAATAAACCTTCAAAAGAAATTAATTGAGTGTTTTAAAATCACACCACTCACAAAGGTTTTTGCATTCTGCAGTGTTAGAGATGATTAAAGGAATTAAAGCTTACCTTAAACAGAAAAGATAATAAAACTCAACCTAACACAGGTATTGTAACTCCTAGTGTGGGCTTCATATTTCACCCAACACCAGAAACTATATGGTAGAAAATCAAACAATATCTCTACCAGATCCTGCCTGTATCTCTATAATCTCTTCTGTTAATAAAGGCTCACAATTGTGATTTCATATGAAAATGAATGTTTTTTTGAGTGCAATTTTCAAACCAGGCACCCATATCTATAACATTTAAGATAAAAAGATTAATAGTCAAAATCAGTGGGTGTTAAGTAAATTTTTCTAACATGTATGTTTGTATGTATGTTAGGAGTATGAAATGTATAAAAAGCATCTTTTTAAAGAATATGCATTCTAAAATATCTCCCAAATAAATAATATTCAGATATTAATATCTGAATAATAAAATTAAATAACTCAATTTTCCCCTGAGCTGCCAGGAAGCTCAAATTCTGTTATCAAGTGGATGAAAGAATGTTAATTCTATAGTCTGACAGAGGTTACATGTTCACACTATTCTTGAATTTATGTCTTTAATTTCCTGCTTTTATTCTGGTGAGAATTATCTTGCTGAATATGCCCTTCACTGTTTACCACTTGTGAAATATGTTTTAGGGGGAGGAATTATAAGGAAATAAATAAAGATATAGCAAGCCACTCTATTTGGCCAGACAGTTTCGTTATGATGGTCTTTAACATCTGCATGAACATCTGAAACTCTTTGTGTCATCAGCCAGTTTAACATCTCTGTACCTCCCAACATCTGCAAGTCCTGTAAACTTATAAAACCTAGTCACTCTGTGGAATAAATATACGTTCAGACAACAGTAAGCCAAAGACAAAAAATTAATTCCTATGATGCCACCATTTCTTTCAGTGAGACAGAGAAAAGCCACCACAGATTTATTAGTAATTGATTTAAAATAACCCTGGGTCAGCTCTGTAGAAGAGATGTAGTTCACAAGTAGAAAATAAATGGAAGGAAGACTCTTTGGTTAGGATTTATAGCTGGGCTCTTTGTAACTGGAAAAGGGGGTATCACAAATGGAATCACCAGCTGTTTCATGTCTCAGGTGGCAATCAATAATTCAGGTAAACATTAACTCAGAGCAAATCCCAGTTTCTGGCCACCTTGGCTTCTGTATGTCTGGAAAGACTGATCTCCCTCTAGGGGAGAGAGAGACCTGCTTTATAGGTGCTTTTAACAGAGCAGAAGCAATGACTGTGCAGCCTCGTGAGTATTCATCAGGCAGCCCCTGTATCCCTGCCTTCCTGTCCTACCCTCTCAGGAGATTCACAGTGAACTCAGGCCACCTTTAAACTCCTTTAAAACACTATGCCTAGGCAATATGGAATACCATATGTCTCAACTAGAGGAAGGTTTTAAAGAAGCCACTTATAGTGACTTACATAGATTAGCATTTTACTTTAAAATAAAATGTCTTAAAGATGAATGAATTCATTCATTCATTAAAACAAAATCTATCTCCTATCTGTAGCTATTTCTCAAGTAGAAATGGAGTTTGTATATAAGTAACATCAAATACACTGTGGTCCTATCTAGAGTGTCCTGGTTCCTGTCTGCAATTACTATTCCTGCTAACAAACAGCTACTCACAATGCTAGCACACATTTAAGTATGATTAGCTGTCATCTTTTGAACATAATACAATTTACTCAGTTCAAATTATGATGCTGGATGGAGTACAGATTTGCGGAAACAGTACCTTAAAACTGGCATTTGAAGTACTGCTATTCATGTAATGGAAATAAGAATCTTCTGATCACATTTGATAAGAGACACAGTTTATTTTTTTCTTCCTTTCATCTTCCCTGATTTCCCCAACCCCCACCAAAGCTAGTGAACCATGTCTATTTATAATCATGTAAATTCTGCTCTTTAAAAAGCAATGATTCTGCTAAAACTGCCTTTGCTTCTGGTAATAGTGGCTTCCTTTACTAAGATATTTTCATTGAATGATTGGCATTAGCAAGACCTGGTTCTGTCTTGTCATTAAAAAGCAAAAGAATGCTACTTCTTTTGATCCATCTATAATTTCCATTGTTTCTCTTGACACTGGCATTTAACTACTGTTGATGAATTTTATATTTCTCAAATCTTCTTACAATATTCTTCTTTATTCTCAGTGTCCTTTAGTCCAGAAAATATCTGAGTACAGCTACCACATGTACCAGCTGATGTTCAAAGCCCTGAGTTTTAGCTAGGGATATGTGATACTATTTCTAAGGTAAATAAATGAGTCAAAAAGGAAGGGAA
>NW_021604720.1:6400768-6407531 GCF_004785775.1 Grammomys surdaster | reverse complement strand
AAAACAACCGTTGTCACGTTTATACGTTTATGTATTGACATTGAGGTATAATTTTAACTTCCATAAAATTCACACATTGTAAGTCTACAAATTCAACAATTCCTGTGAGTTTATTGAGTGTGTAACCATATCACAGGCTAGCTTTAATGCATTTTTATACAGCTCTCACATCCCATCAAGCTCGTTAATAGACAACCCCCCAAGCAGCATTAGGCTGAGATGGAAACATTACTTATTACTTCTGGTTGGTTCAAGAACAGAACTGAAGGGTACCCAATGACAAAGCCAGTAGAACTTACACTGAACTTATACTTTATCTTGAACGAGGGGAAGTCATGCAAAAATCTTAGTTTTAGGACAGAAGTCACTTCCAGGGGGGCAAGGAGAGGAGTAGAGACGTGATGGAGATAAAAAGGAGATGATGAAAAGGAAAGCAAATACTAGGCACATTAATAAACATTCATTTGTAACCATATGACACTACACAGTGTCATCCCCATTCCACAGAAGGGGAAACTGCAGTCCAGACAGCTAAAGGAAATGAACAAATACAATTTGATGCCCGGCTTTATTCTTTTATTATTAATTATTTATTTACATCCTAAATGTTGTCCCCTACTAATCCCACCATGCAGAGGTCCTCCCCATATAACTTCCCTCCTTCACCTCTGAGAGGGTGATCGCTTCAGGTATTCCCCCTACCCTGGAACACCAAGACTTTACAAGAGTAGGTCCATCCTCTGCCACTGAGGTCAGACAAAGCAGCCCTCTGCTACATAATTGCCAGGAGCCTTGGACCAGCCTCTATAGGCTCTTTGGTTGGTGGCTCAGTCTCTGGAAGATCCCAGAAGTCCAGATTAGTTGAGACTGTTGATCTTCCTATGGGGTTGTTTTCCCCTTCAGTTTCTTCAATTATTCCCCTAACTATTCCATAGGGGTCCCTGACCTAGGTTCAATGCTTGGCTGTGGGTATCTGCATCTGTCACAGTCAGCTGCTGGTACAGCCTCTGATAGGACAGCGATGCTAGGTTCCTGTCTGCAAGCACAAAGTAGCATCAGTAATAGTATCAGGGATTGGATGGGTGCCATTCCATGGGATGGATCCCAAGTTAGGCCTGTCAATGGATGGCCTTTCTTTCAGTCTCTGCTGTACTTTTATCTCTGAATTTCTTTTAGACGGGGGTCAAAAGTTTTGCAGGTGGGTTGGTTTCCTCTTCCCTCCACTGAGGTTCTGTCTGACTAAAGGAGGTAATTGCTTCAGATTCTGTATTTCCACTCTAGGGCATTTTGCATAAGGTTACCCACACTGTGTCCTGAGACCTTCCCCTATCCCAAGTCTCAGGGACTTTCTCGAGGTTCCCTACCCCTTCTGCATATTTCTGTTCATTCTACTTGCCCTCCAGGCCTTTCTCCTGTCTCCCACACTACCTGATCCAGCCCCTCGTTTTCTCCTCCCCATCACCTCTCCCACCCAAAGCCTCGCTCCCTCTGCCTTTCTTGATTATTTTTCCCCCTTCTAACTGGGATAAAAGCATCCTCACTTGGGCCTTCCTTTGTGTTTAACTTCTTAGGGTCTGTAGGGTATATCATGGGTATCCTGTACCTTTTCCTAATATCCACTTGTGAATATATACCATGCATGTCCTGTTGGGTCTGGGTTACCTTACTCAGGATGATGTTTTCTAGTTCCATTTATTTGCCTTGGAAATTCATGGTGTCCTTATTTTTAATAACTGAATAGCATTTTATTATGTAAATTAACCGTATTTTCTGTATCCATACTTCAGTTGAGGGACACCTGGGTTGCTTCTAGTTTCTCGCTATTACAGATAAAGCTGCTATGAACGTAGTGGAACACATGTCCTTGTGGTATGGTGGAGCATCTTTTGTTTTATGCCCAAGAGTGGTATAGCTGGTTCTTTATTTAGTACTATTTTCTGTTTTCTGAGGAACCACCAGATTGATTTCCAAAGTGCTTATACCAGTTTGCAATCCCACTAGCAAAGAAGTAGTGTCCTGCTTTCCCCACATCCTGGCCAGCATGTGCTGTCACTTGAGTTTTTTATCTTAGACATTCTGATTGTTATAAGGTGGAATCTCAGGATCATTTTGATTTGCAATTTCCTGATAACTAAGGGTGTTGAACATTTCTTTAAGTGCTTCTAGGGCATTTGAGATTCCTCTGATGAGGATTCTCTGTTTATCTCTGTACCCATTTTTAATTGGGTTTTTGGGTGTTTTTTTTTTTGAGTCTTATTTGTGTTCTTTATATATATTAGGTATTAGCCCTCGATGCCAGACTTTAAATGTAGACATTCTGAGTCTCAAACCCACAGTTCTACTAAATCCCACACACTTCCCAGCAGCAACCTATTAGTTGTGCAATTTCATTACATTGAAGTCAACTGGCTAACAGTCTTCAGAGCTCTGGTACTAGAACATGTTGCCCAAAGGAAAAATCTATCTTACAGAATTCTGTAACTATTAGAACTTCGCTGTACTATTGCCTGTAGTGGAGATGTTTTGAGATGTGGCTATGTTGCTGAGAGTAGGAGGGAACTGGACACTGGGTTGAAACTAGGCAGACAGGATTGCAAAAACCTCTGACTTGGCTAGAGTCCTTTATGGTAAAGGTCTCTGCTCTCCATTTCTACAAAATGAAAATAAAATAAAATTAAATTAAAATATCAGCTATCTGCTAATGATGTTGTGTCCGTGTAATCTGATGTTTTCTTATTCCCCTTTCCCTGAATTACTCTATTACTATTTTCTTTTTCCAACAGACTCCATCCTTCACTCTTTTTCCAGATGTGTGACAACGACTTCATAGCCTTTAACATATTTCAGGCTAATTTGTTTAATGGTTATATGTTCTCTTTTTTGTTTTCTTAATACTGGAAGATGTCAAAAATCCAAAGGGATTTTTTCGAGACACTGTTCCATGGTAACTCAAATCCCAAGTTTGTGGATATGTATCTTGGAAGCTTTGTGAGTTCACATGCTTCCTGGAGTTCAGGGCTCAAATGAGAAACACAGCTGGGGCAGACTTAAGAGTTGCCTTCTTGGTTTTTAAAGGCAGAGTGAGCCAAATGTTTTAAAGAGACTCTGTGAAGCCAAGCCTTCTGAAGCAATGGGAAGACACCAATGCATGGACATTCATATGCACACTACTAGGCAGTAATGATGGCTTCAGTCAGAGTTTGTATATTGCCCAGAAGATTTGATGTCCAGCAAAGAAAGGGGAGCAATGAAAGAAAGACAAAGTATTCCAGACAATCATAAAGGACATATTAAAGCTATCCCTCTGGAATACGTGCAGCCCAGGAAGACATAGGACATGGATTCACCCATCATAAATTGTTCTAGGACATCTTAACAAAGGTATGTTTTCCAAGAACAAATGGAAAAGAACATCGATCCTGGTGGTGTTTCCTTTCAATGATGTAAGTCTCAAGTTTATGCACTTTTAGCAATCAAACCACATCCTCATAAAATGCGTTTCTGAGACCAGTAAATTCCTTGACTGAGATAGAGATTAGACGGTTACCCATCTAAACTTGAGAAAAAAGTCTCCTTTCATAACACAGCTTAATTTTAGTGCTTATTTTCTAATACAAAGTACTTTCCCAGTGAAAGGCAAAAACTATGGAAAGATTTTTTCCATGCTGTTTTCTTAATATTTAAATCCATTTAAAATTTCCCTAATTGTTAACTTGATTGACTGTTATATCATGTAAGAACATCTTCAGGAATCACCAGTTTCAAATTACAGCCCTATAGAAAGCATGTGTCAAGAAACAATGGCACACAGATAGTAAATTATGCTGTTTATTGGTTACCTCCAATGTGTTTACCGTTGTTGTCCTGAGTCAGACACTTTATTGATAGAGGTGCTAGGTCTGGCTTGGTGTCCCAACTTTTTCCTCAAACTGTAAGCTAGTGAGAGAAAGTCCCTTCCTTATTACTTTATTTGTTAAATTGATTTGTCTTTTTAGAGTGTTTCTAGATCTCAGTTGCGTGTAGCAGAAGACAACTTGTTATTGTAGCTGAGACAAAATATGCTTGGAATAGTATAGGATGGCTCATGATCTTTAACATAATTGCATGCATGTTTGTAGAAGTACAGGAAAGAAAGATAGTCTTGACAGCCAGGCTGGGGATCTGATTCTATATGGGAAGTTTCCTACTCTTTTAAAAACTAGATTCTATCACTATAGTACTGAGCCAGTCAGGTCACGCCTAAACCTGCCTTTACTTCTGCCTCTAGGAAAATGGGATTTAGCTATCACTGGCTGTCACTATGTCACTAGACAGTCTCTGTGAGTCATTAAGCAGCCACTGCACCCACACAAGCTGGGCTACCTCACTAAGCATGTGGATCAGAAACCCCATGGTCTTCTCTTGGACTTCCCTATGTAGACAAGGACAACCTTGAACTTACAGATCTGCCTGCTTCTTCTAGACTGCTGAGATTAAAAGCATGTGCCACCACCCTTGCCCATTCTTCTTTATGACCTATGTGCATGAGCACATGTGTGCCAGAGGTTATTGTCCAAATTCTTTATTGAGAAAGGATCTCCCACTGAGTCAGAAGGACACTGATTTGGCTGTGCTGATTGTCTAAAGAGCTGCCACTTACTTGAAGCTACAGGTATGTACCAATATGCCTGACTTTTTATGTGGGTTTTGGGAGTCTGAATTCAGGCCAGAATGCTTCTTCAATTAGCATTTTACTGATTGAACTGTTGCTCCAGCTTTCCTATTTCATAAAAGCATGGGATATGCAAGGTGAACATTATCACTTTGTATGTTGAGGAGCAAAATTATTTGTCAAGTGGCAAGGTTCTGCTGGTGTGATTATTTGAGTAGAGAGAGAGGGTACTAGAGACTATATCCTTTGTTGCTCATGCAGCAACCCATCTTCCTGCTTGCTTGGGAATGATCTCACCTTTTAAAAACAATTTTCTGAAGAAAACAGTGTGGTTAGCTAAATAGTGGAAAGATGAGAATTCGAGTATTGATTTCTGTGGTTTCAGCAGCTTCTTCACTTAGGATATAGGATTGACCCATCCCTGTCATGGTATCATGATGAGTCCATCGTAAGTTCTCCAGCCTATTGCAGACCTTTAGATTGAAACTTTCTCTCTTGATTCCGAGCTTATGTATTCTGACATGAAAATGCCTTTAAAATGCTGTGCAAGGCAATGTAATGAGTACTTTATACTCCAGAAAATATTCCAGAGATTGAAGAGATAGCAAACGTGGTTTCTGTCCAAGAATGAGGTCTAAATTTAAATCCATAGAATCCACATAAAAAGCCAACGTCTATCACACACATACTTCAGTGTTCTGTTGAGGGAAACAGAGAGAGCTTGGCTTGGGCCTGCTGACTATCAGCATACTCTTGGGTTTAGTGGGAGAGTCGGTCTCACTGGCATAAGGCAGAGAATAATCACAACAGGAAACAGCTCTCACATGTGCATACACAACATATTTACACTACACATCCACACAACCAGATAACCCACCTCTATTTACTAACTGCACTTACTAGTTACATTTCCTGCTACTGTGATAAAACATCCTGACAACAGCTACTTAGGGAAGAATGGGTTCATACTGACTCACAGTGCAAGAATGCAGCCCAGAATAATGGTGAATTTATAGCAGCAGGATTTAGACAGAGCCAATCATATTACATCTGCAGCTGGGGGACAGATAATGGCTGTTAATGCCCAGCTTGCTTTCTCCTTCTTCTTCAGTCCAGGACACAGCCCTTAGAATGATGCTGTCTACAGTTAATATTGCCCTTTTGACCTAATTCACCAACTATAGAGCATTTCTTAATGTCATGTCCAGAGTCCTGCCTCCTAGTTTACTGTTGATGGCGATTAGTTGAACCATGATGCCTAGAATCTGCTATTCCAGCTGTGATGCAAGATGTGACACCTAAACCACTCAGATTCATCCCAAGACAATGTCTGCTTTTAGTCTCAGGGAAGATCAGAGAAGGTAGGCAGGCACAGGAGCAAGTAAGATGGAATGATGCGAATGATCAGGGTATGGGTACATAGGGTAATAAGGAAACCTAAGCTGTTTGCTTTCCAGGAACTCAATTCTTCAATGTAGATATTTCCATTAGATACCAAAGTAAAGGTATTGGATTTTATTAAATATCATCCCTTGGTTTTTCAAAGTTATGAAAACTGAACAGCTATGTGAATGTTACAAACCCTTTTGGATAATTTTGGGATCTCCATATATCTGAACAGCAGATGTGAGAAACAAGAGACCATTATCTAGAAAGATCGTGACGTGTCTTCCACATTGAGGCCACAATCTTAGATTCTGGTATGACTTATAGAAATATAGATTCTTTTCTATTCTATTTTAAATCCAAGATGACAATTTAAATTTGGATACAAGTACTCGGAGTGAGGTATTAACGGTATTTTTTAATAATCATCAAGTGTTATCTATGCCATTGCTTTTTCAAGCACTTTATAATTGTTTATTAATTATCTTTTCTACCAATCCCATGGATAAGTATTGCTTTGTGCATATGACTAAAGATACAATTGAGGCATAAAAATCCTACTGTAATGTTGATGTCTGCTGAGGAAGGGAGAATAATTTTTCCTTGTGGATATGGCCACTGGTAGATGGGTCATGTTCCACTGGAAGATCCCTAACTACTATTAATCATGTATATATGGATACATGGGCATAAGCAACTGGATATATATATATATATATATATATA
>NW_021604720.1:6394196-6400668 GCF_004785775.1 Grammomys surdaster | reverse complement strand
AGAGAGAGAGAGAGAGAGAGAGAGAGGGAGAGCATGAAGATAGGAGAAGACTTATTGGGAGGCATGCAGTGAGATTTGAAAGGCAGGGATAGCAAGTTGACATGATCAAAATATACGATATATACATATGGAATTCTCAAAAAATAAAATATGTTGTAATTACAGCAGAGGACTGCTGGGTCTGGGTTCAGTCACAGAAGATGCACCTAACCCTCAAGAGACTAGAGGCCCCAGGGAGTTTAGAATTCTGATTGGGTAGGGTTGGGAGCTGGGGACATCCTCATAGAGACAGGGGGTAGGGAGGAGGTATGGGAAGTGGAACAGGCAGAGAGTGGACTGGGAGGGGGGAATAAAATCTGGAGTATAAATAAATAAATAAATAAATGGCAAAAGACTGAAAAAGATATTATACCATAAGTCACACAGAACTAGACTTTGAATCCACATCATCTGTTTCTGGTGTGTTTTCTCAAAGATATTATAGAATATACTATGTTATCAAGTTCTCAATTTACACAGTTTGTGGGACTGCTTAAGGGTATCTTGGTTCATGGTTGGGCATGGGCCTGGAATCCTGAGACTCCAAGAGAGAAACGTCAGCTGTTCGGCCACGTCTCCAGAACCCAGGGTCCTGACATGCAGTCTAGTCTTCATAGACCTACATTGTTCAGTCATGTAGACCATTACAGCCCCTCCCAAAGTGCACAGTTGGAGGGTGTGACTACAGGCCTCAGGTCCTAGAGATTTACATACTAATGAAGGCCAGAGGGTGGAGCCAATTAAACTTTCCCAAGAACCTCCCACTTTCTCATTCCCTATTTAACTCAGGTCTACCCTGAGTTTCAGGGGGGTACATCCAGATCCATCCACCATCTGCCATGACAATAAACCCTTTTGAAACCAAGGACATTCTCGTGTCATTGGGTCCTGCTGTCACCAAAGCTTCCAGCTTCTGGAACCTTAGACTTTCTCCTGTATGTGGGACCCTCCGCGTGGAAAGCTTGTGGGCCACTGCCTTGGCTTTTTTCCCACATTTGGCACAACTAAACGTGGGACCTCGAGCAGCCACGCAGCTACAGAAACTAAACAAGGTAGCCGAACAGCTATCTCTCAGCCAAGAAAGTATAACAGGCGAACACTTTCCACAAGGTGTGGAGCCAGGACTCTCTCTGTCTCTCTCTTGGCGCATGAGCCGCCAGCCAAGCTCATGCATCCCCGTCTCTGTTTTGCTGTGCCCCACCCACCCAGTGGTGTCTGGGGGCTCCAAATAGAGACATCGATCCCCTGGGTCCACCTGGGAGCTCTGCCCCGCCTTGTGAAACCCAGGACTGAGTGATAATTCCCTATGCTATTCGGGGCCCCGAAGTGCTTGTCAGGTGCTATGAGGAATTGACTCAGTCAAGGTTCTGTGCTTCTCCTGTGCTGACTGAAGCTGCAGCTGCAGCTGCTTAATCTTTCACCTGGAGGACTTCTCTGCATTCCAGCTATGGGGACCCACATCTTCAAGCAAGCTAGGCAGGCCACTGAGTCTGCTAAGTGAGCACAGTAACCAAATCTCTCCCTCGGGATGCTGCCAGGGCCTCTTTCTTCCCTCCCCCCTTTTTTTTTCTCGGCTGTGGGTTGTCCAGTCGAGTGCCCAAAGGCCAGAGTCTCGGTCCTTCTGTGGCCTCTCAGCGGTCTGAGAACCCAAGGGCTTGAGGCCAGTCGGTGTCCAGCCATCTTCTGGCCTGGGAATCCCCAATCCAAGAGCTCTGCACCCCCACAGAACCAGACTGAGTGAGAATTCCCTATGCTGGGCAGGTCCCCGCCGGACTTACCTGGTGTTTCAGGGAATAAACTCAGCCAAGATCCTGTGTGCTCCTGCCATGCTGAGCTACAATCCCAGCCTTCCACATCATGGCAGACACACGGACCCACAATACAACAGAGACTCATGTCCGCATGTGCCCATGCATGGGCCTACATCATTCCCTACAGGTGGTAGAGGATGTAGGCAAAGCCAGCTCCAAGAGTACCCCCCCCCCCCCCCGGGCCCCACCCAGGACCTCTCCATGGAAATGTGAGTAACTCCAGCCTAGTTCACAAGACTAGGCAGGTTTCTCTCTGTCCCTCCTCTCTTTTTCTCTCTCCATGTGTTTTGGGCCAGCGTTTTCTCTCTGACTCTTAGCTACCACTAGCTCCTGCCTAGCTCAAAAGACTAGGTCTTTCTCTCTCTGTCTCCCCCTCTCCTCCACATGTTCTCCAGCTCAAGGGTAAGATGGTGGCTCTTTAGCCTCTACCTTGTCTATCCCCCTGCTCCACAGAGAGGGCTTCTTCACAGTGAACAGCTGTCTTTCAGGCCACAGTACCTGCCATGACTTTTGTTCTAAGACTCTTTCCCTTGGTTGAGAGATTCTCCTTTCATTTTGAGCTCTCAGCAGTGCCTACTTCAGTCTTTCATGCTCTGCCTGCTATCGTAGTTTTCTTTCTCTCTTTCTCCCTCCCCATGTATTCTCCAACTCAACAAGATGGCAGCGACTCCCAAATCTCTGCTCTCTGCCCCTCCCCCAGGGGTCAGTCTTTCGTACTCTGCCTGCTAGCTTCTCAGGAGCACTGGCTCTAAACTCTAGTCCCCAGTGATTTTCCCCCAGGGGTCAGTCTTTCACAGGCTGCCTGCTACCCTAGCATAGACTTCCCTCACTCCTCCACCATTTGTGGCAGATTACAACCCGGCCAGATTGCCTGAAGCAATAGGGCCAGCTCCCTGCTTGCTCTCTTACCCCCTTCACCTCCTCCGTCATTTGAGGCCAGCTACAGCCCAGTTGGCTTGCCTGAAGCCTCGGCTTTTTTCCCACACAGTTTCACAAAATATATTACTACCTCAAAAACATGTTCATATGTACTGCAAAACATAGAGACTTACCGTCCATGCTTCAGATTCATCATACTTGCTAATCTTATAATAAATTCGCCACACAAGAGAACTGTTTTTTCACTCACATAATCATTTCACTTAAATTCACAGTAAATCCACTTTGAAATTTTGTGTTTCATCTGTTTGAAACAAAGGTGATAATTCCTTGTTATCAAGCAAACCTATTTGAGAGCAAGTGCCATGTGAAAAGTCTCAGTGTGACATGTGAAAGTGAACCTGACGCTGGAGAGTAAATTGCATGTGTTACTCATGAGGGAAGATAGTTGAATTTGCACTGGTATTATTTGCAATGAGATGGAAGACAGGAGATATTTTACCTTCTTGGACCTATTATTGACCTTCAGGAATATGATGTATCTGTTCACTGTGTATTTGTTCATTGGAAAACTTACTTAAAAATAATACATTTTAAGTGTCACTAGGGCACAGTGGTGAACATTAGATGTCCCTTAGAATGCTTTCAGTTTCCTAGTATCTTTAGCCACTGGTATAAACACAGATTAGGGCAATATATTTAATGTACTAACTGAAATGTATAAAATTTAATATTAACTCTAATTAAGGAGACTCCATTAGTCTAGAGATTTATGGGAAAATTCACAGTAAAGGGAGTATCTATAGATATCTTCAGAGCAATAATCAGTATGACTTTAGTAATCAAAAGCGTAAAACTCTAATCTTTCCCTTTGCTGGTATACTTCATTAACCATACAAATTACAAAACTATCTTAATTTCTTTGCAATTTTCTCCTTTTGGTCACTATATTAGCCTGAGTTCTCTAGAGAAACAGGAAAATGGAATAACTATATATTAAAAGGTGATTCATTATGGTAGCTTACATAATAGGGCCTGGGAAGTCCAACAATGGCTGTGTCACACGGAAGAAGCTGAAAATTCAGTAGATGCTCAGACTACAAGTTTGAATGTCTCAGTATATCCAAATGCAGTACTGAAGATATGGAAGATCCAGAGCTTCTGCTCTTCAGTTCTCTCTGGCTGAAGAAGATGATTCTGATATCTTGGGAAAAAGGACACAGTGCAGAAAGAGTACAGATGAACTTATTTTCTGAAGACAAGGCATGAAGACAAATGTTTCATTATTTAGCCTTCTTTGTCCTGGGCTATCACCAGAATGTCCTGCTCATTATCATGCATTTTCCAAAGTCAAATTATTGAATCAATAAAATCTGTTTCAGATATTCCAAGTGGTTTGTTTTTACTTGATTCCAGGTCCAGTCAAATTAACAGTCAAAATGAACCATCCCAGACACAGTTTCCAATTCCATGACTTTGACCTCAGTAAAAAAAGTGATCAGTTAAACTCTCTTAATGCAGAACTCTATGTGTCCTTCCAATCAAACTACCTTACCATTGGGATATGGCTCTTTTACAAGTAGCCATTACAAAGTAATTTTGACGGCTGAACAGGTATGGAAAATACAACACAAACCTGGTAAAAGTTTCTCCAAATTGTCCTTTAAAACCATTGCTGGACACATGCTGGGATGATATTTCTATGTAAAGATAGAATTATTTCCACTCGAATATTTCTTCCAGTAGTTTATAGGCCAATGAAGGTTCCTACGACATCATGTGTAGTTAGTTTATTATAAGAAGTTCTGTTCCGTACCACATGCAAAGAATTAGAACTCTATTATTTCATTTTTAATAGTTATGGGGGTTCTATATTGAGTAGCATACTCCAAAATGATGTTACAGTCATAAAAATGCACAGTTATCTATAAGTAGTTCATTATATGTTAACACAAAATAGTTTAGCTAAGTTCCCTTTTTTCCATTTCTTCCCCATAGGTTATTTCTTTAAGGTCTATTTTTTAATACAGTTCCTGAAATCTTACTGCAGCATCTTCAATGTTTCTCCAAAAATATCAAGTATATTTAATGGCTGCATTTATTTTATACCTGAAAATTCAAACCGTCCTTATCTAGCCCAGGTCTTGGTTTCCCTTGAAACTGAATTTTTATCTGTGCTCCCTGAAAAAAGTTTATCTGTGTCCATTGCCACAGAGCTTCATAATTGTTTCCTTGTTTTGTATGCTCCACTGTAGGAGCAAGAATAGGTGTTTCATATACATTCTTCAGGGTAGATGTGGCCATGATGTTTAACCAATATTCTCCAAATCCTGGGTACTGAGCAATAACCAATTTGTGTTCCAATAGTACATCTTCAAATGGCTGGATGTCACTGTCTAGAAGCAAAGCCACTAGTGAAACCATGGATAAACCTATATATAGGAAAGGGGTGATAAGGATAGAGCTGTTCTAGCATTAAAATGCTTTATCCTGAAAGGTACACATGCCACTGTCCTTAAAGTAGATTGGTTGATAGACTCAAGGGCCCTCCTGACCACAAGGGCAATAAGAAGTGTATATATTACAATGTATCCGGGAGGCACCTTTACACTGAAGTTTTACTGGTGGCTTTGACAATGGTTGGTGATATATCTGGCTTTGGTCAAGTGGCCTAACTGGTAAGCTACTTTATTTCTCAGCTTTCTCTTTTGTAGAGGGAAAATATAGTTTGTTCGCTATTGTCTTCTCGCAAACAATGATTGACTATATACTTCATCTAATAGATCTAATTTGCTGATATACTTTGTACTCAATAATGTGACAAGTGTCTTTGATTTTCCCCTAAGAATGGAAGCTGATTTTGTTGAATTGTGTGCCTGTAGCATTAAGGGCAGTGGTTTATGGAACAAGTTGTCAACAGTTCTGGCAAATGCAATTTTGCTCTATGAACTTTTTGATTAAAGGAAAAAGAGAAATTTGAAGGAGACTGTGGTAAACCTTCATGGCTACCAGTTACAAACACATCTTTTTGTCTTAGGGGAAAAAAAAAACCTGTCTCTCAAATATCTCATAAAATGTCCCTTACAATTCAATATTTTGAAAGAACATTTTATTCAGTCCATTCTTCTCAATGGACTAGCTCTGTGTGAATCAATGAATGGTGCTGAGTTCTATGGATTTGGTAATCATGTTCCAATTTCTTCTCGGTCATTTTTAATCGACACTTTACTTCCCTCCGTTGCTAAAGAACAGATTTATTCACTGTTTGTTGTTTGATCAATGAGCATTGCAAGCAATAAGAGGAGAGTGTTAGAAAGCTCCTTGTTATTTTTCCTAAGATATAATAGTCAGGCAGCATCAAGTGATACCTGGGTAAATGATTTATTCTAATATTGTTGATTTAAACTCATGTAAAGAGACGGCCTTTCTGACCTATGGGAAAACTGGCATCATTGACTATTTCCTTCTTCTCAAAGCTTCCTGCAGTTATTCAGACTTTTAAAATACTGCCTGTTTAATAGTTCTATATGTTCCAGAAACAGACCATCTTACAAATAACAGTGGTGAAATTAAGATGTTTTATTTTGTGACTTCTTACCTTCATAAAAAAGATCAATATTTTAAGCTACAATTGAAATTGAATTATACTTTAAGGAACCTATTTAATATCAAACTTTAAGTCAAAATGTAAGACTCTCTAAACTAACACTTTTCCAGCTATCTTTGTGTTTCCTGAAAAAAAA
>NW_021604720.1:6386801-6394096 GCF_004785775.1 Grammomys surdaster | reverse complement strand
ATATATATATATATATATAGAGAGAGAGAGAGAGAGAGAGAGAGAGACAAAGATACAGATAGACACAGAAAGAAACAGAGAGACACAGAGAGAGATTGTACAGTCTCTCTCTCTCTCTCTCTCTCTCTCTCTCTCTCTCTCTCTCTCTCTCTCTGTGTGTGTGTGTTATTAGGCTTGTATATGTGTTATTTGGCTTTTGTCTTTAGCCAGCACATACAGATTACTCACAGAATAAACAGACAATCAGAGTGCTGAAGTCAGTTGACAATCAGAAAGAATTATTATGCAAAGCTTGTCATGGTACCTGGTGTAAACAACTCACAGATAAATTTATTTAGAAAACCTAGCCATGACTGCTCTGCCAAACTCTTTTCTTCTGGGTTCAGCCTCTACTAGTGTCGCTTCATATTAAGTCACCATAGATGCAAAACCCAGATCTGCTGCAATGACTTTCAGAATGCCATCCCTGAATTAATTTCAACTTCCCAGTGCTATGCTCTAATAAAACTTCCAATAGGAGACTTCTTCCCATCATTGAGGTGTAGATTTACTCACGAGAATCCGAGCTTGTGGAACATGAGTCCTAAGAACTATATAACTGTGAATATCTCCTTCCTGCGGACAATAAATGTTTGCTGACTGAATAAATATCTGTTAAGTGGTTGGGTACCATAAAACCATGAGTTTATTTTAACTATTGTGCTCAGAGAGCAGTGATATCTATCAGGTATGAATCACTTGTATGTCAGTTATGATTTCATGCAGATTGCTCCTTATATCATTTCATATATATTGGAGTCCTTCAGGACACTGACTTTACAATTTCATAGATAGACTAAGCCTGGAAAGTAAGTTACTCATTGTCATAAAATTGGTAAGGTCCTAACTTTTATTTATTTCCAAGGTGCTTACCTCCAAGAGCAGTGAGCAGGGTTGCCAAGCCATTCCTTCTTCTGTGAATTGCTAATGGGCAATAGGGAGGCCACAGTGCAAACAAATTCATCTTTCCTCACTTCTTTATCCCCAATGGCCATGCTTTTCAGCACATACAGAAAATAAAGTAGTAACATGTTTCTATATTTATTGTAGCTTTAATAATTTCAGCTTGCAAATTTGCTTTGAAAGCCCTAGTGTTTAAATATTAATCAAGGCCATGGAACCTTCTAAGCAAGTGCTGTCAGAGAACAATCAACATTAGTTAGGTTTTTACTTGCTGACAGTTAAAAATGAAATTCTAGTAGCTTTCCTTCTGCCTGGAAAGATGGTAGTCTCTGAGATGACCATACAACTCAAAGGAAAATGTTGCCACTAAACTTTGAAGGGTAGCTAATTGACAATCAGCAAACACATGTAAAAGCAATCATTTTATTTATTAAAAATTTACTAAAATATAATTTTTAAATGTATACTTGTACAATTGCTTTCTAATATAACATTCCCTTTTGTCTAAGTAAACATGGTTCATATATAGGATTCAATGTGCAGGTCTGAAGAATGTAGATTTCTCAGACTTTGAATGGATCACCAGTATATTACAAAATAAATCTTTATACCAAAGACAATGTGGAACACATAATATTTTATAATTTATAAAGAAAGTTTCCAAGCATACAATAATATGATAATTAATTTTATTTTCTCCACAAAAATATGGTTTATGAGCACATTATTTTGTTGCTCAACTTATTAGTATACTCAGAGTATTTTGCATACATTTTTATAAAGCCTTTGGCTTCTTTCCTTCTTTGTAGAATATGATAATGAGTCACTATTTTAAAATTGAAATTAGGATATTTAAAATAGGGTTTAAAAACTGTTGCTACTGTAGTTATGAACATGAGGCAAGATGCTTTTTAAAAGTGTAGAACTTAAAAAATGAATATCATTAATATTCAGATTTTGAGTTGTGATTATACATATGTATTCATCAGTGTGGCCCACCATAACATAAACAGAGAGTTTGTGGCTTCAGTAAAATGTGACACATAGTTCCCAAGGATGGAAGTCCAAGGTCAAGAAACCAGTAATACTGGGCCTAGTGAATCCTCTTTTTGTCTTATTTGAATCTGTCTTCTTGTGGTGCCATCTCATGACCTTTCTTCCATGCATGCATATTTATGTCTCTTTCCCTTCTCCTATAGACCACACATTTATTATTTCATTCAATTCAAGTATCATCTTTAATGTCTTATTTTCAAACACAGTTATATTGAGGTTAGGAGTTTCCACATATAAATGTTAATAATACAGTCCACTGAAAGGCAGAAAATCACTTGTAATGGTTCTTAAAAAAAAGCAGTCTACATTTGGGTCATTTGGCAGAGTGGCTGTACATACACTGATTTTCATTTTAAAGACAGAACTTGAGTTGCAGCCTAGAGTGCCATTTACTCTCATGCTTTGCCTCTATCTCTCCCAAATCTACAGACTCTTCCGTGGTGTTTTCCAAGGCTTTTTTTCTTTAGGAGTTATTGGGAACTTAAAGACTACTCAACACCAGAGACTAAGGAATTTAGGATTAAAAAAATGGGAGAGTAGCTAGAAACTCGCCTGGGCATGCAGTCAACTTCAAGCATGTAGAGAATGCTCCTGGAATGGTATGACCCACACTGGGAAAGTTCTAGTAATATACATCCGTCCTCATTTAGGTAAGTGTGAAATTCCTAAGGTCTTAAAAATAACAGAACAATGTCTCATTCTAACTAATTGAACCTCGTAATTATAAAAATAAGAAATGATGACATTTACATTAAGAGTGAAGTGTCTGCAACCAGAAAGTCATAATGACTAACTCTACATCATGTGGAATAGAGCATTTGTTCTTGTCTGTGGAGACATAATTTACAACTAGAGATCCCATCTCTCTCTCTCTCTCTCTCTCTCTCTCTCTCTCTCTCTCTCTCTCTTGAACAGATTGTCTGGCTAGTAATGATTACTGTTTGTTATTTCATGTAATGTTAACAGTTTATTACATGTACTCAACAGTGAGCTAATTTTCTGAATGTCTGAAAAGAAATTCTGAATTATAACTCATGCTCAGAGTAACATTCTTTAGGAAGTCCTTACTTCTCAAGTCTGCTAATTTTCTGAACAATTCCACAAATTCCTATGCATTTGAATAAAACCTTATTAAACTATCATTTTATTTTATGTGAATGAATATAGCACTTTTTATTTTAAATATTCTTATATTCCTAAGGTGAGTTGAATAAAACATTAATTATACGTTCTCCCTGGCCAACTACATTTTTATAAATGTGGAAGAAACGCTATATTAAAAACAATGCCTGTGCTAAAGATTATGAAGGTAAATTTAAACATTAGCATACACTAGTAACAGACAAATATTACTGTGTAGAAATGTTATTAATGTCAGAATAATGCTGGAATTTTTGTTTGTCCTTTTACTTAGCAGATATTAACAACCTTTAGCTTAATTCTTCAAAATATGGACCCTCTATTCTTTCTTCCTTTTCTACATCAAGGAGACTAAGAATAATAGAGAGCACATTTGTAGTAGCAGAGATTTCTGTCTCTGCCCCAGAAAAAAAAAGCCTAATCATGTCAATGCAGAAGCACACTCGGGCTGGCAAGCAGACAGGTTCAAGGCTTTCATTGCTATTGGGGAGTATAATGGTCATGTTGGTCTTGGTGTTAAGTGCTCCAAGGACATTGCCACTGCCACCCAAGGTGCTATCATCTTGACCAAGCTCTCCATTGTCCCTGTGAAGAGAGGCTACTAGGGGAACAAGATTGGCAAGCCCCACACTGTTTCATTCAAGGTGTTAGGCCACTGTGGCTCTATGTAGGTGCATCTCATTCCTGCCCCCAGAGGCACTGGCATTGTCTCTGCTCCTGTGCCTGAGAAGCTACTGATGATGGCCAGTATAGATGACTGCTATACTTCTGTCAGAGGCTGCACTGCCATCACAATGGGGAACTTTACCAAGGCCACATTTGATGCCGTCTTCAATACCTACAGCTACCTGACACCAGACCTCTGGAACGAGACTGTGTTCATCAAGTCTCCTTAACAGGTATTCACTGATCATCTTGTGAAAACCCACACCAGAGTCTCTGTTCAGAGGACCCAGGCTCCAGCTGTGGCTACCACATAAAGGTTTTTATACAAGAAAATTAAATGAATTAAGTCTTTAAAAAAAGATAAGAAAAAAGAAAAGATGCATTGAACATAGAGGAAGAACTGTGTGCAGGGAAAGGCAAGCAAATGCTTGTGTGATTCTGGCCATGGGTGGTTTTGTCTCTCATTGTGGAGCTCTAGATGTCTGTTCTCTTGGCTCACATTTAAATGAAAAGCCCAGCACTAACTGGGAGCTTCTGTTGTTGGTGGCAAATTCTATGTTATCATATGACACTTAGCAGACTACTTAATAATTTGGGATTTTTTCAATCTCTATGTTTAAAAAATATCACATTCATCTTTCTAATATTTGGAGTCAGACACACAGTAGAGGGAAGTACTGTACATATTTTATGGGAAGGGTGGTATAACCAAGTAATAAGATTGTCTGGCTTTACTATGCTGTCACCCCCTTAGCCCTTGGCAGTAGTTAGTGAGTCAGTTGTCTGACTCTACCTTTCAGACAGATGGAGATGAGCTGGAGACAGGCTCAGGATGAAGGCTTACTCACACATAGGCTTGTCTGAATTGTCTAGGTTCCATCAGGAGACCAGAGGAAACATAAACACCAATGACAGGATCAGGCAAGTCCTACCTGCTCTCCTTTGAAACTTCATTATTTAATTCTTCCACCAGGTACACACACACACACACACACACACACACACACACACATATATATATATATATATATATATATATATATATATATATATATATATTAAGTATTTATCATACATTTCTTATGCCTTTATTATATTTATTTATTGGATGACTAAATTGCAACAAGTGTAAAATTAAGTACATTTTTGATTATTTCTGAATATTTACATTGAAATATAAATGAACAAATAAAGATCTAATTAAGACAAATGTTTTGCTCCAGTCAGCCTGCTAATTTTCTTAGAGACTAAACACCTTAGGGCTCATTCTCTGTGAAATTCTTACCTAGCTTTAGTTTATCATTTTATCGTTCAGAAATCTTCAGGAATATTGATTAGCCACAGTGACAATCAATCTTTATGGTCTACTTAACTGAATTCAAGTAAACTAAGACACCTACCCCTGGGTGTTATCTATGATGGTGTTCCTGTCAAAGTTGAACTGAGGATGGAATACTTACTCTAAATGTGGTACCATCCCAGAGGCTAAGAACTCAAAGTGAGTGAAAGGGGAAAAGCAACCAGCATCCATCTTTCTCCCTCTGCTTCCTGACTGTCGATACACTTGTGATCAGTAATGTCGAGGTTCTGCCTCTATGATTTCATTGCTATGATTGAATGCACTCTCAAATTATGAGCCAAAAGAAGTTTTTCCTTCCGTAATTTACTTCTTTCATTTAGTGAGAAAAATAATCAACATGACCTCCATGTAGTAGGTAAAACGAATACAGATCCAGTGTTGGAAGTGAGACAGACATATGCTGAGAGCAGGGAAAAGGATTAAAACTGTCCTGGTCTTGGATGGCATCTGGAGTTCTTGATCTAATCCTGAGAATACCAAGCAAGGCTTTCCATGGCACTACTGTTTACTTAACACAATATTTCAATATCTCTTTGCTTATAATAAAGGATTCCTTATAGAGTCAAGTAATAAAGATGGAAATAGGGAATGAAACTAAAACACACAACTCCTGAAGTAAATACTTCCAATTTGTGAAGTGTAAGGAGGCTGTGTTTCAGATTTGAATAAAGTAGGGTTTGTGGCGAGAAACACTAAAATATTCACACAGATTTGCTTTTTTTAATACTTTTCCAAGTATAAAAACTTTTAAAAGGTGTTATAGAAAGACAATGGTGATGGTGGAAGTATTTGCAGACTCTGTCAGTGAGAAATGAGACTAGGCGACCTACCAAGGGACTAGGAGAACAATATGATAGCTTAGGGTGATGACTTGCCATATGAAATAAGTGATTCACAATGCCATTCTATTGTATTTTCTATATTAAAAACACCCTGCTGGCATCTGTTGCCTGGGATACCAATATTAACACATTAATAATTAGATTTGTCTAATGAACAGTTGCCATATAATAGAAAAAAAGATGTGACATTGTATGAAAATATATTCATTAACATTAATGAGATAAGATATTGGTTGGCACTTATTTTCCAAGTACTACTGTGAATGCTGTTCATGTCTTGCCCTACTGCAGTATTGCCTCCTATACTTGAAAAATAGGAATCTTAATATGCCTTCTACTCATGAAACCACGTCACCTCTTACCTTAATATAAATCACTGAATCATCCATTGGTGAGACACATGGTATATTTCATCCTAAGGTAAATCCCTTTCTAGGTTACAGAAGTGAAGCAAAGCAAAACCAAACCAACCAACCAACCAACCAACCACAAACAAAACTTAATTGAATGTCTAGGACTGGGCAGCATGGTGACTTAATCATTCTCTTTTGTCAGCTACAACGCATAAGCATGTCCACATTATAAATCATTATAAATTATTTATATTATCTGTTGTATTAGTTAGAGTTCTCTAAAGGAACAAACTGTTCGAAATAATACATATGTATGCATATTTATGTAACATGAGTTTTTAGCTATTCCACTTTATGCTCCTGTTGGGTAGTGCTTCCAGCCACCCACGCAGCCGCTCTTTGGATCCATGAATGAAAGACACACACAAATTAGCTTAATTTTGAAATGCCTTGGCTATTCAAAGGCTCTGCAGTTCTAAGCTTCCTGTGGCTAGTATTCTTTTCCCTCTGTTACTCCTGGCTCAGCACCTTCTAAATCTATTTCTAACTTTGCTGCCCTGCTACCTTTTGTGAGGTCCATTGATCTCTGCTGTTCAAGATGCTTCTGGGCAGCCCTTCCAGGGGCCTACTTTCCCTTTACACTTGCATTTCTAATAATCTTCTTTCTGCAGCTGTAAATATGATCCATCCCTCTTCCCTCAGTTATGGTGATTCTCTCTTCTTTTCCCCAGTTGCTCACCTGTGCAACTCTAAATGCCCCATTCAGTCTCCTTTTTTATAGCCATTGGCTGCTGGCATCTTTATTGATGGATCAAAAACCAATCAGGGACAAGGACTTTCAAGGTTTGGACATTCAGATTCCCAATTGGATCAAATCTCCACCATAATTTATATATATATATATATATATATATATATATATATATATATATATAT
>NW_021604720.1:6341758-6386791 GCF_004785775.1 Grammomys surdaster | reverse complement strand
TATATATATATATATATATATATATATATATATATATATATATATATGAATGAGAGAGAGAGGGGAAGAGAGGGAGAGAGAGGGAAAAAGAGAAGGGAGAGGTAAAGGGAGGGAGAGAGAGTGGAGATAGATGAATTGATAAACAGAAAGATTATAGATGACTAGATAGATAGATAGATAGACAGACAGACAGACAGACAGATAGATAGATAGATAGATAGGTAGATAGATAGATAGAAATGGGATTTACTAAAATGGTTTGTACGCTGTGGTCTTGTTAGTTCAACAATATCTGTCTTCTGTGAAAATCTGGTAGTTGTAGCTGTTCACTCTCCAAGACTGGATGTCTCTGCAGTTCCAGTTTGGTGCCAGAGTTCTCAGGATTTCCTAGCGAGCTCCTGATCTTCACTCAATCTTGGAATCCCCAAAGAGGCTCTAATAATATTGAAGCAATGGTTAAGTAATGCCATAGATCCATTTGCTAGTGAAATGAAGAAAAACAGGCAAAAGAACAGCCTCCTTTCTTTCTCTATGTCTTGTCATGTGGGCTGCTACCAGAAGATAATGCCCTGATTTAGAATGAGTCTTCTGATACCATGATATTCAGATATATAGATGGGATACCCATCTCAAATGATCCAGTCAAACATATATTTCACAGGCAGGAATACCTATATTCTTGGATTTTAGTGGATTCCAGATGTTGTCAAGTTGACAACCAAGATTAGAAATTATATCTGTATGATCATCCTCTGCTGAGGTGAGACACTTTTATGTAATGCTGCTATACCTTGGAGAGTTAGGGTTTCTTATCCTTGATTGAAGATGAAACAAAGTCTCATTTCGTTATAGCTGATAGAACAAATTGTGATATGCCAGTGTGATATGATTTAGAGTCATGTCAGAAGAAAGGCTGCATTGAGAGGTTATGTAGGTCACATTGATATATATGCATGTCTATGGAAGAGTGCCTTGGTGGCACTCTTAAACTGATAAACAGGAACAGAACCTAAGAACAACAGTACTCTATCTAGGCAGGAGGTCAGGGACTATATAAAAAAGCTGACTAATAAAAATTAGAAGATTGGTTTATAAAAATAATTATACTTATTTACAAGTATTTATGGATTTATAAATACATACATGATATAATTTATTGTTTAATATTCCAGAACTGGGGGAAGGTATTCCAAGACAAAGGCACCCGTAGATCAAGTATATGATGAGGGCCTTCAGCTGGTTCAATATCTTCTTTCAGTATCTTGATAAGCTAGAGAGAAAAGAGCAATAGCGGTGTATAAATTGTAGAGCATTTAGTAGTACGAAGGGGCCCTGTACCTTCCCTGTGTATCACTGCAAATTCAATAATCCCACATGTGGATTCTGTCCTTATGACTACCTCAACTGATAAAGTCGTGACTCTTAAAACAATCATAATGAATATTGCTTTAATATACTTCCTTTGGGAATGGTGGCATATTCAGACCACAATATTTTCACCTGGACCCTTTAGAAACTTTTTCACCTCTAAAGTATAACCACTCCTTTCTCTTTGTTTTTATTAAAATATTTTATTTATTTACATTCCAAATATTTCCCTATTTCCCTGGACCTCCCTCCTAGAGTTCTTCCCTCCATCCTACATCCCCTTTGGTGCCCCCACCCCAACTCAGCCCCCAGCATTCTAGTTTCCTGAGGCATCAAGTTCTACAGGATTAGGCTTCTCTCTCACTGAGTCCAGAAAAGGCAGTCCTCTGTTTCATACGGGCTGGGCCTGGACCAGCCCGCATGTGCTTTTTGGTTTGTGGCTTGGAGGGAGCTCTGACAGTTCTGAGGGGTCCAGTTAGGTGATATTGTTGTTCTTCCTATGATGTTCCCATCCCCTTCAGCTCCTTCAAATATCCCCTAAGTCAGATGAGAGTAAGACTCAATTATAACTCATTCCCAGGTAAATCATTCTCCAGCTGTGAGCTTTTGAACTCAAGCAAATTAATTTGCTTCTAAAATTCAACAGTGAGGTAGGTTTAGATTGACATTCCTTTCCCTATATGGAAAAACAGGAGAGAAGAAATGAGTAAATAGGAACCAAATACATCCAAGAATTCAGCAAAGCAAACAAATTTAAAGAGCAAGTCTTGAGAGTAAACCCCTCTCAGTCTATGTCCTATTATTATGATATTATGAAGAACCACAGCTTTTATGGGTATCCACATAGCAGTTCTCATGGTCTTATGGTCTATGGCAGTCTCAGGATGGTGGCCATAGAATTGTTGTAGGATTTGTTGAGATTACTCTGTTCGTGGGCACCCGAGTCCTATAGGTCATTCTCTGACGTATAAAGGAAGCTACTAATGACTCCATACCCCTTGCACTCTCTATAGAATCAGAATTAGCATTTCATGAATTACAACAGTGTTTATTACCCATGCTTTGTAGAGAGATGAATTAAGATATGCTTGCATCTTTGTGAACCCCAGGTCTGGGTAGCAAATAAATTTTGTGTCTCAATATGGGGAATAGAGACCTGAGACACAATGACCACAAGGTCCAGTGTTCATTTGCGATTGTTCCCTTGAAAGAACTACGATCTTTTGTTCTTTGATGGAAGTAAGTGTTGAGAATTTCTGAAATACTTTATGGTTGTCTTTACTGTGTCCTGAAGAAGAGTAACCAACATTCCTTATGTTTAACAAGTCCTTTAACAAATGTTGCCTTAGTCACTTTCTTACCTTTTATCTCTTAACAGCATTTAAATTAAATATCTGAGGCAAAGACCTTTCTGTTTTTGCATTATTACTTTATATACTTTATTATAAACAATCATTGAAGGTCATGTACCTCCTTTAACACTTTGTTTAGTAAATTCAATCAACATACCAGCAAACAACTTATTTATCTTTCTCCTATATTCTCACAGTTTTGTTTCTATCAATCATTCTGAGGTGAGTCCAAAGCAGTCAAATTCTTTGTCACCTTTTAATAAATATGGTGTTGACTGCTGTATGTTGCTTCTTATTTATGGCTAAGACTTGACCAATACCTTCCAGATCGTCTACATTTCTACCAGTGTCTTGATCATTGTATAACTACACTTTAGGATGATTGAAGGCCTCTTAGAATCTCTTCTATTCTTCTGAATCCCAGGTCTAGTTTCTATCCATTGCCCAGTGCCAATAACATGTCACCATGTTTGCTACAGCAACATCCAACATAATACTAACTACTTCCATTTTAATATGTTCATGCTACTGCAACAAAGAACTCAGACTGATTAAATTCTAAGTAATATTTACATTCGCATACCTCTGTAGCCAAGGAGAATGAAATAAATTTGCTCACAGTTGTTGTGTGAGGGTCTGATCGCATTACATGGAATCATACATAGGCTTGGCTATCTATACATGGCACCTAGGTTGAGAAAAATGTATATTCTATTGTAGAAGAACAAAAGGACAGTTACTGCTTCTCAAGATTTTTATGAATTTCCTAATCTTTAGAGCAGAATCCTAAACATTCAAGTTTTTTCAAAAGGGAATATTTATTCATCAATGCAACCACATTATAATGTAAGTCTTACTATGATTTTGTGGAAAAAACTTGCAGACACCAAGGCTTCCAGGTTGTCACCCTTGGAAGTAAATGATGAATTCCTTGCTTATGGTAGAAATGAGAGCCAAGATGGAACCAGAGATCAGAGTATTGCTCCTATTTAGGGTATTATTTTCTTCCTTTGCTTTGTTTTGGATTAAATCTCTTCCCAATATGCAGTGAAGATGTGTGCAAACATGAGCTCAAAGGAAAAGGAAGTAATAAAATATGCAACATAATCCTCCTCCTGGTGTATCAACCACATATGTTGGGCTGTGGGAAAGGTTGGAATAAACAGAATATCTTCAAGATCAGATAAATGTAGGTTTAAATAAAGTGTAGGCATTTGTGTAGGCAAATCTTAGTTTCCTCACATAAAAACTAAGATAAGAATACTTTATAGTGTCCCTGAGTAGGGTTATATGTATTTGTGATTGTCTTTGTATAAATTTATCAGCAAAATGATGGACAGAGATAGCTGTAAATAAAATTATTATAATAGCACAATTGTTATTTTTTTTTATCAGCTCTGGCTAGCACAGGGATAGCCCCATGCCTCATTTAGACTTTCAAGTTTCACCTGTCTGCTCTGGCCATTGTTCATCTTTCTTGGGAGTTCAGTGATTTTTCTTTGGTTCATTTTCAACTGAGAGGATTTATTAACAGTCTTTTCATGGCCCGAGTAGAGAAAAGAACTGGATCAAAGAATTCTAAAGGTCAACCAATCTAAATATCTGTCTCGCCTTTATTTCCTCTTGAATATTGCTATCTTTCACAGTGGCTATGAGAATAGAGTACAATGCTTATATGCCTGTGGCCCATAATCCTAGTAAACAAATGCTGCTGGTTTGGATCTTTGCTGCACTAGCTGGTCGATAAATATAGCTTTAGGAGGTGTTTCTATAGAGAGGCATAAAACAAATGATGGTGCAAAGGAAGCACTGACTGAAAATCCATGAGAATAATCAGTTTGTATAATATCCTTTGTAGTTCATAATGACTCCTGTCTCATTAGATATGTCTTAATAATTAAATAAGACAGCAGAGACATAATTCTTAGCATAACACATAGTGTGTACTAAATGCTACCAATTTAGCAATTTTAATTTTCTGTTATAGAACCATTAGCTATGCAAACAATAATGATTTATGACAGACAAATTAATACATTTTTGCATTCTGTGTCAATTATTTAGCTACTGTATCTCTCAGCTTCAAACCCACTCATTGATTATTTTGCTCCTTGATCCTATGGGAAACTATTCCTCTTCTTGGCGAGGTGTCTTCATTTAGGCTCTGAAAATCGGGTTCACTGTAGGGCAATTGGAAAGCAGGAAGGAAAGGAGGAAATAAAATATTCTACATGATCTTATCAGTGTCATCCTGGTACTAGTCATTCAGGGATATCTATCATGGACTCCAAGAACTGAAACTGACAGCAATTAATAGTTTTAATGCATCCTATAAATAGTGTCTTAAAACCTCCTTAGTTTTCCTTTCTTCCAACCCAGCTAATACAAACTCAATTAGATAAATCTCATACAGGAAATGCTCCTGTAAAACATCCTCTAAGTGAGAGCATGCTGCACCAAATCTTGAGAACAAATTCTCTAGGATTCTCTCCAAATTTAAATACGGTTGCAATCTTCATACATTTTTTTCCTGAACTCCAAGGGTGACAGTGGTTTTCATTAGTAGTTGCTTAGGAATGACCACTAGTAGATTACTCCTTTTGTATTTTTTACTCTGAAACAGGCAGTTAATCATTGTTTATTTTCAATGCCTCTGTTAAGTCAGCCAGTAGTATTTAGGCTAATAAATGAGCCCATGTCCCATCCATGATTCAGTGCTAGCAAACACCTTGGATGCATGGATGGGTTAATTCTAAATTATTCTCTGTCATATTAAGAATGCCAGAGTACCTAAGACTTAACTATCAAATAATGATGAGTACAATCACCATCTTAATACATGTGATATATATATATCTTATTATTAAATATGTCTAACATGTAGAAGTTATTATGCAAAGACAATTTCCTTATATTTAAAATGCCTAAGGATGTTCTTGCATTGGTTTATGAATGACACTATGCAATTTAAATTTTGTCTAGCAAACAAATGCAACGGTATATACACTTTCTTTTTTCTAAAAGGATTTCATTTATCATTTAACATTAAATATTGGAGCTTTTGAAACTTGGGATTCTTTCTCTTTTACTTTCCTTCTTTCCTTCTTTTATTTCTTTTTTTGGGTGTGTGAGGCTTATCTTTCCCCCAGTGTCACTACACTACACTCTTTTTAACCTATACTCAGAGATTTATTCTTTTATTGAAATTCATTCCCAGTATAAAATCCTTAATTGTTACAGACTGCAGATTTAATTCTGATGTAGCAACTGTAACCAAGGTGATGGTTTTCAATGTGGCAAATGAAAGCAAACTAGCGTTGTAGATCAGGAAGGAGAGGGAACAATAGTTCTCCTATACTGAAAATGACTAGTCACAAGTTAATCAAACAGGTTTTTCTTTTTATAGAATTAATACAGACCTTGCTGCTTTCAATTTTAAGAGTGCATCCAGGCATGTCGTCACATGCCTTCAAATAAAACACTTTGGAAACATGGGCAAATGGACCTCTTTCTGTTAAAGGCCAGGCTAGTGTATATATTGAGCACCAGTAATGTATGAGGTCTTGTTTTCAAAACACTAGCAAATATCAAAAAGAACTTATATAAGTAGTACATTATTGTCGATCATCAATCCATATCTATCTATCTATCTATCTATCTATCTATCTATCTATCTATCTATCATCTATCTATCATCTAATTTATCTCTATTTATTTATACCTGAGTTTCTATTGTGAATTATTATGAGTAAAAATAATTCTAAATCAGTAAATATATCAACTGTAAGCATCTATGGGTTAGAATAGTAGCTCTGCGATAGCAACTGTAACCAAGGTGATGATGTAAACATAGCAAATAGAAACAAATTAAATTTTGTAGATCAAGAAGCGAAGAGAACAGTAGTTAAGAATGTTTGTTGGTCTTCCAGAGGACCTGATTTTGGTTCTCAGAAGCCACATCAGGCCTTTTACAAGAGCCTATAACTCCAGCTCCAGGGTGTCTGATATCCTTTTTTAACCTCCTTAAGACCTGTTTGCAAATGCACACACACACACACAGAGACATACACAAAAATTAAAATGTAAATCTTTTTTATAAGTATTAAGTTGATGCTTTTAGTTCTATTAAAATAAATTGAGTATAGTCTTGACATTTTCACATAACTTAATCTGAGGTATGAATGTAATGTGGTAAACATTTGAGAAAAAAAAAGAGGAAATCTAAATCTAGTTGAAACTATCAACATTTGGTAAGGAAACCAAAACAGTAATATCAATTACTTTGAGTTGCAAAGCATTGTTGAACCATGGCAGAGATTATCCAACACGCCGTTTAAATAGAAAACAGAAAGTCTTTCTTACATGATATCTTTGTTAAAATATATAGTAGAATCTAATAAAATAAATTAAGATTACTTGGTAGTGTATACAATGCCACATTGTATACATTCTTTAGAGAAAATTAGGAATGAAAATGATAGCCCACCACTTCCTGGATATCTTATTGGGATGTTTGTGTTTACAAATTAAATTAATGAATAGTCCCTTAAAACAATCTTGTTTAAAATACATGTGTGTATACTTATGTCTGCTAGTATTGATAAGAAATTCATTGAGGTAGCCAGTTTCCTCCCTTTTTTATCTACGGATTTTTTTTTCCTTGAAAGTAAAGCCATAGTAAAAACTGTAAAATATTTGGTTTAAAATATTTGGGTTTGAATCACGTTTCTTCGAAAAGAAAGTACATAATTGAGTTACTATAGATGTTTAATGACGTAATTGTGTAGAATATAACTTCCATGAGGACAAAACAGCTTTTTCTTTACTCTAGAATATTCTAAAACAGTTCTGACAAAATGGTAGTCATTCTTTGACTAGTGAAAGAATTAACAAACAAGGATTTCAGAATGTCATTTTCATCTACAGACATCAATAAAAATATCATTAGCCACTACACGTGCTCTAATGGCATGCAGCAGAGTTGCATTTGGATGTTATTGCTGCTTGACAAGGCTTTCTCACCCATCACTGTCAAATTCTGAGGGCAGGTATGGTGGCACATATTGTTTATTTCAGCACCTAAGATGCAGAGACAAGAAGATCTCTGTGAGTTCAAAGCCAACATGGTCTACAAAGCAAGTCTAGGGGATCTAGGGGTATTATATAGAGAAACCATGTCTTGAAAATTAAAACCAAAAGACTGGATTTTGTGTCACATTAGAGCAAATAAACATTTTGATAAAAGGGAATGTGTTCAGGTATGAAAGAAGCACTTTCTCAAGAAAGTCATATTTTAAAATATAACAGGAAACGTATGGATGTGTGTGTGTGTGTGTGTTTGTGTGTGTATGGGTATATGGGTGTATGGGTGTACGCATATGCACATTTGTGCACCCATGTACATGTGCATGCCTGTCTTATGGCTTACATGTCCATATATTCGTATGGGCATTTGTGATTATGCTTTGCTTCTTGTTTGCTTTTCGTCTCCCAGACAACTCAGAGGCACTAGTCTCACCACTAAAGACTGTTAGTAGTGTAGATCCACACAAATATGGAAGATCTGGCTTTGCCACATCTGAATTCAGTGATTTCTGGGATCACCACTTTTGAAAGCATAAAAAAGGCAAGGAATAGAGAGCAATACTAGATGAGGTTTATGCATAAGGTAGAACTCCTATTTATAAATCCTGAGATAATGAACAAATTACAAGATGAGTTGACTTAGTCTCCTGATTGTATAACTTGGTCTTACTGAGTCTTCCATCTTCCTAAGTCCCAACAAGATTTTGGGAATGCTAAATAACTCTAGAGTCAATGAATCCTCCTTGGTTCATTTTGAAAATATAAACCTATATATCTTTTAAGTCTGTATGTGAGGTACTTCTTTATTTGATCTTGCTCTATATAATTCTATCTAGAAGCCCAATATACTATTTTTCATCAAGTAGGCTAGCAGTTATGACAACATCATCCTCAGAGTTAAAAAATAGACTACAGAAAGAATTAACTCTATTCTCTCCAGAGGTCTTATTTAGAAACCGAAGGAAGAATACATGCAGCCTGAGAAATCTAGGTAACACCCAGCCAGAGATATGCGTAATAACTGTATGGGTCATTGAGAACTTCAGAGATTAGATCCAGCAGGCTTTTGAAGAAGACTATGATGATTCGCTTTAGCCTTAAATGGCTTTCAACTCTTAAATTACAGTCTGCCTTGTTAGTCGTAAAACAAAAATAATAAAACCTTAGGAACACTCTTGCACTATGTTGTCCACAGGAATGCTTTTCTGTCTCTCTCCAGAAGTCTAATTTAGGCAGAGGAGATGGCTCAGTCAGTAAGGTACTTGCCAAGCAAGCGTAAAGACTGAAGTTCAATCCCCAGTACCCATACAAATAGGTTTACACTGAGGTAAGTGTCTGTTATCCCAGAACAGAGGAGACAGATATTTCACTCTTTCTGGAGATTTTGGGAAAGATAGTTTGGTCAATTTCAGGTTCAGTAAGAGAATATGTATCAAAATCAAGGGTGAAGTGATTTAGGAAGACTACTGATATTAATCTCTGGCTTATACATACACATACACATACACATACATATGTATACATACCAATGTACACATATGTGTGTACACATGAACATCCACCCTGGTCTCCAATGTGAATACAGGTATTCAAGAGTTGGAAGCAGTAGGAAACAAACATAGTTCTTGGAAAATGCATCAAATAATTAAGAAAATATATTGTGCAATTTGTTGAAATCTGATATATATTTTTTAAGTTTTCCCCTTAGTTTGATGCCTTAGTGTTGGTAAGCAGGTCTGGTATTCATTATTATTTCACTCAGGAAAGTGTTGGTTAGTGTCACTGATTCTACAGTATTAAAATGTTCCCTCCTAGCTAAAAATGGGAGTTTATAAGATCCACAAATCTCAAGAAATGTAAAAGGCACATGAAACTTTTAAGAATCATGAGGACACATCCCACAGCTACATAGAAAGTGAACAGTGACACTTGGGAGGGAAATTTAATAGATCATCAGCATCCGAGATGGACTGGGACATCTAGGGGTCAAACTTCCCTGTTGTCACCAATACAGGGGTAGTCTTTTTGGTGATTCAGCAGCCTTGAAGTCATCCATTTTCTGTAAGTAATCTTTCATTAATGACCTAATAAGAAAACTCAATAGGTACATTGATCATCAATACACACTAGGGTAATCTTTTTTGAACTGATGCTAATGTTCTATGTGGGATAAATAGATATTTTTCATGGGGCCCCAGAGAAAGTAATGTGAAAATTATGAATCCTCAACATAGAAATTAACCTAAATTTTTTTATTTCCCCCAATATTATTTGTTGTTATTCATTTCCTTCCTTCTTTCAAATGGAGATAGGGTCACAGGGCATAACCCAGGGTGGCTTAGAAATGATTATCATCCTGACTTAGACTTTTGTGTTCTGGGATTAGAGTCATGTACCAGCACAGCTGATTCATCTGTGTACATTTTGTTTTGAAGTTATAAATTTTTGAGAATATAAGAGATTCAAAGACAAATGGGAATCAAAACTGCAGACCGTTGCTAAACTTTTGGGGATATTGTACTGTAAGAACAATTCTTTTGTTCCCCCCAAGCATTTGATAGTGCTCCCTCCATTGGTACTATTCAGTATCCTGAAAAATATTTCAGAATTCTGGTATAAGATATAGAGAATTTATGAGAATTTGGCATTAGCATTGCTAGGGCTGATGATGTTCTAAGAACAGGGTCCTTGTTATTCACATTGGGGATTAATTGTACACTATCCACTGCCATTAATGCTGTGGAATTAGAAATAGAAACACAGCTCCTATGTTGTCTCTACTCTAGAGCTGGCAAGACCTAGGAGAATGGTGTGGATAAATGAGGAGGAGCTAAAGTTTCATGCAATAGCCAGATTTTCTCAGAGCATCAGACAAGTTATACTCTAAGAATTACAAGAGTAAAGTGTATAATTACAAAAATAAGCTGTATGTGGCAAAATGATATTTTTTCCATAGAGGCAAATAAACAACAATAAAGATTTGAAATGAATAATCTGAAGTAAATCCACTCATATATATTATTCCTGGGAATAGCATGAAAACACTTTCAAGAACAATTATGTTATTTGAAGAAAATGAAGTCCTCAGAGCCTTGCCTTGTCTTTTGAAACTTACTAAAAAATTCTCAGAATTTAACTTACAAGACACCACAATTGGACCATGTTATGGTGTTTCATCACTTTCTTGATACTCTACCATGATCCCTGTGGTTGTTTATGATATAGTCTATCTTTCTATTTTGTTTCTTAACTTTTAACTGTCTCTGCAAATTCATGGTTTTTGGTCATACTGCGCAACAATTTCAGGCCTGTATCGGGTCAAATTTTGTATGAAATTTAAGTATAATTTCTTATGTACAGGTGTGTGTACCTCTCTCTTCTCTCCTTTTCCTCTTTCTCCTCCACTCCTCTCTCAGTGTGTGTGTGTGTGTGTGTGTGTGTGTGTGTGTGTGTGCATGTATAAACATGTGTGAATGTATGCATGAAGACTGAAATATAATCTCAGGTGTCATATTCAAAAATACTCTCTGACATTTTTTTTTTTTGAGACTAGGTCTCTTTTTTGCCTGAATATTGCCATTGATTCTACACAGGCTGGCCAATGAGCCCCAAGAAACCTCCTCTCTCTATCTCACCAGCACTGGAATTATAAGCACAGGATACTATGTACAACAACCTTTAAATTAACATTTTATTAATTCTTTGAGAATTCTGTACATACATACAACATTTTTACTTGAAATCTGAGAATTGAACACAAGTCCTTACACTGTGCAGAAAATACTTTACTTGGTGAGCTGCTTCTCCTTCCCCAAGATGATTTAAAATAAGAACATTTGGTATTCTAATTACCTGAAATAAATAAAAGGTTGTGAAATCCACTAAGGCCACTTATTTTACCTAATATTGTGAGGCCATGGAGAAGAGAAATACATTGAGCATTTTCAAGTGAAGAAAGCAGACACATGCAAATAAAATGAGAAATGGCATGTAGAGAAGGAGATAGAAGTACAGCCAGCAATGGAGGAGTGTTCCTCTTCCTCCACATCCTTGTAAGCATCTGCTGTTGCCTGAGTTTTTGACCTTAGCCATTCTGACAGGTGTGAGGTGGAATCTCACGGTTGTTTTGATTCGCATTTCCCTGATGACTAAGGATGTTGACCATATCTTTACATGCTTCTCAGCCATTTGAGATTCTTCATTTAATAATTCTTTGTTTCGCTCTGTACCCTATTTTTAATAGGGTTATTTGGTTCTCTGGAGTCTAACTTCTTGAGTTCTTTGTATATTTTGGATGTTAGCCCTCTAGCAAATGTAGGATTTGTAAAGCTCTAGTCTCAATCTGTGGGTTACCGTTTTGTTCTATTGACAGTGTCCTTTGCCTTATAGGAGCAATTCAATTTTATGAGGTCCCATTTATCTATTGTTGATCTTAGAGCATGAGCCATTGGTGTTCTGTTCAGAAAAATTTCCCCTGTGTCAATGTGTTGAGGCTCTTCCCCACTTTCTCTTTTATTAGATTCAGTGTATCTGGTTTTATGTGGAGGCCCTTGATCCACTTGGACTTGAACTTTGTACAAGGAAATAAGAATAGATCAATTTGTATTCTTCTACATGCTGACCGCCAGTTGAGCACAGAATACCCCCGATACAACCCACAAACCATATGGAGCTTAAGAAGTAGGAAGACCAAATTGTGGATGATTCAATTCTATGAAGGGGGAACAGAATAATCACAGTAGGGAGAAAGAGGCAGGAACCTGGTTTGGAGAAAGGAGGGAGAGGGAAAAAAAGGGGGCAGGATCAGGTATTGAAAGGGACAGGAGAGAAGTACAGAGGGTCAGGAAATCAAATGAAAATATGTAGCAGTGGAGGATGAGGAACTGGGGGTAGCCACTAGAAAGTCCCAGACACTAGACAGGTAAGAAGCTCCCAGTACTCAACACAGATGACTTTTGCCGAAATACACAACAAGGGGGAGAGAGAACCTATAGAGACTACCTCCAGTAGATAGATATGGCCCCCAGTTGAGAGATTGGGTCACCCACCAATCTCAAAAATTTTAACCCAGAAATGTTCCTGTTCAAAGGAAAGACATCCAGAGACCACCCCACCTAGGAATCCATCTCATCTAGAGATACCAACCCCCTACACTATTGCTGTTGTCAAGAAGTGCTTGCTGACCGGAACCTGGTATGACTGTTACCTGAGATGTTCTGCCAGCACCTGTTCAATACAGATGCAGATGCTCAGATTCAACCATTGGACTGAGACTGAGAACCCCAATGGAAGAGCTAGTGGAAGGGCTGAAGGAACTGGAAGGGATTTGAACCCCATAGGAAGAACAATAGCAACTAACTAAACCACCTAGAGCACACAGAGACTAAACCACCTATGAAAGATGAGGGATCCATAGCTCCAGATACATTTGTAGCAGAGGATGGCCTTGTTTGATGTCAATGGGAGTGGAGGCCCTTGGCCTTGTGGAGGTTTGATGCTGCAGCGTAGGGGAATGCCAGAGTGGTCAAGCAGGAGTAGATGAATGGGAGGGGGAGAACCCTCATAAAAGCAAAGGTGATGGGGAGAGGACAGATGGGATGGAATGATTTGTGGGGGGTAACCTAGAAGAGCGGTATCATTTGAAATGTAAACAAATAGAATGATTAATAATAATAATAACAAGAATAAATAATAAATAATAATAAAGAAGTAAGCCAGACATCTTGAATGGATAGAAAATACAGAAAATTTTCAACATCCTCTAATAAAAAGTTTTCTTATTAATTCTTCATGAATTGTATATCATGCACCCCAATCCCACTCATCTCTGTGTCCCTTCATATCTGCCTTCTGCTCTTGCGCCCTCCTCCCACCAAAGAAAACCAAAACCATTTCACCATAAAAACTGCAGTGTGTCACACAATATACTCTTCTGCCTAAACAGCAGTACTCACAAATGTTCATTACAATGAGTCATTGGTCTGGTTCAAGGCTTGCGGCTTCTGCTATACTATCAGTACTGGATCCTCACGTGTACTCTTCTCAGATATCTCTTTGTTGTCCTGTGACATGGGAATCCTGCAGCTTTAGATGTGCAGGACATGCCCTTTTACCTGCTTCAGGAGTTCGTAGATGGGGTAGATGTTGCAGTGAACCAACTCAGAGTAGTGGATCTGTGCCTGGATAGAAGCTGAGTTGGGCAGCCCACCAGCTCTCCATTGTACATACCAGCAGTGCTGCCAGCTATCCTGCTTTGCCCAGCTAAGGGTGGGGTCACATCTCCTAAGTGCTGCAGCTGGTGAAGGGTTGCGCCAGCTAGGGGCAGCTCTCTAGCAGGCATACAACCAGATTCAGCTCTTCCATGCTGCCCATGTGACACAGGTCTTGGACATCAACATAGACCTTATGTAGGATGAGACCATGGACCCAGATACAGCCACAGGTTAGAAGCATGGACTGAGATGTCATCATAGCCCCAGGTAGCAGCTCAGGACATTCAGATCCTTATAACCCTCAGACATTCACATGGTATGAGATGGCAACCCAGACCACTGACATTGCATGACCTTTTGTGGTAACTTGGATCAAGGACTTGACACAGACCCTAGCTGCAGTAGGGCCACAGATCCAGACAAAACTCTTAGAGGCATACCAGGCCAAGACTTTACCATGGCCTCAGGTAGCTGCACTGGCAACACTGGTCAGTATGGGTCCCAGTATCAGTAAGGCCTTGGGCCATCAACATAGTCTGAGGCAGCAGCCTTGAGTACTGACATTCAGATGCCCTATGGTGGCAACATGGGCCTCAGACATCAGAACACATCCCTGCTGTGGTAGGACCATGGACTCAGACATGGTCCACAGCAGCAGCCCAAGGCTAGACATTAGTATGGCTCCCAGTGGTTGTCCTGGCTCCTCATACCTGCTTGCTCCTCACTGCTGTAGGGTCTCCAGTTCCTCCTCTCTGCACAGTTCCTGAACTCCTTGACTTCGGTTTCCACATCTGTCTCTCCACTACATACTCCATCTCTTCATTATACACAGTCCTGTCCTCCATGGGGGAGGAGTTCTTGGCTGTCTCTCTTGCAGCTGCTGCAGGCTAAGCATTCTTTAGGATCCTTTCTATATCCCCCTCATACCTCACTCTCTTTCTTGTTTCCTCATTTCCCTGTGATTTTTCCTCAAACATGTATTTATTGGGAATAGTGTCATACTTATAGGTGTTGAGAATAACGAAAAACAAAACAAAATCCAGTTACTTCTTGGAACAATTCGACAGTCTGATGTGTGAGTGTATATACAGTACGCACACTTAGAAACAGGTCATAAATCAAATTTTATAATATATTGGCTGTGATAACTGATAGAATCTATTGAGGCCTAAGTGGGACCTAGCAGACAGGAGATAGAGCTCTATATTTGTAAGCATTCATAATCTCATTACTATTTTTCAGTCGTGATTTTTGGGGTTTTCCAGTTTTTTTTTCTTGGTTTGTATATTTTTGGACTCAGTCCTCTCTGCTCAGTAACTGCTGTGTATTCTGGTCATGTGCCCACTTGATCTGAATCCACACAGTCTTATAACTCAAGAGCCTATTACTAACTGAAGTTCAACTTTAGCATATCTTAGTGATGATCCCTGAGAGGCTGTGAGTGCTTCCACTGGACTTTGAATAGGGCCTTTCCTATTCTGGGATTTATCTAGAGAAAGCTGTTCAGAGAATAGATAGCTTCTACTGGCATAGTTTTAGTCAACCATGTAGCATAGAGTATCCTACTGTGGACACATCTATAGGACTCTGGAACAAAGTATCCTATGGTGTACAGATTTATAGGACTCCGGAACCGTGTATCCTACTGTAGACACATCTGTAGGACTCTGGAACAGTGTATACTACACTGAACACATCTATAGAACTCTAAAATAGTATATGTTATACTGTAGACACAAATTAGGTTTTGCTCCATGGAAATTTTACTGTTATGGAGAAAATAATTAACTATTAGGTATCTTTTATTATTCACATAAGAAAGTTTTTGAAATATTAGCAAATGATATTTTCTTGGAATTTTTGCTCATTCATTACAAATACTAAAAGAAGAGACTAAACCCTACTTTACTTTTTAAATTTTATTTAATTATATCAGTGTATATTTAGTACTAGAAGGTGTCATACAAGCTTCCAAAGGAAGAAAGTGACCAACAGTTATACCTAGGTATGAACCAAAACCTAATTTTTAAAAATTTAAATGCATGTCATTAAAACTTACTGTAGTTACAAGAGTTAAAAGTATAACATTTGTCTTTAGTGCAAAGGGTTAAAGCTGTGATAGCAAAAGTCATAGCATGATGAAGTAATATTCATATAATAGACTGGAGGTGCATGTTCTGTGCTTTTTCAACTACAAAAGAGACAGGAGACTGTGCATCTAGATTTGGAAAACAGAATCATGAAAGTTAACAGTTTCGAGATGCTTGTGGGCTTACCTGAGGGCCCTGAGCTCTGCTACAGGCTTCTTGATACTGGATAGCTGATTATGAGGTAGGGCCATCAGGCAATCTCTGGACCATTTCAGTCCTCTTCCCTGAATGGAACTGGGGAGGGGAAATACCTCTTAGAGTCTACTTCCTTTTCTTCTGCCATGCCAGAGCAGTGCATCAGCAGTTCCTAAGAATTTGCAACTTACCCTAATTTAGGAATATTGGAGAGTCCCAAAAGTGTTTCATGTTTTTATATATTGGAATATAGAACAGACAAAGATACTAAGACAAAGAGACACTAGGATAAAATATATGCCTTGCTGGAGCATCCGGATGGGGTGATACATCATTGAGTATATGACAGATTAGGTATCCAGGTGACATTAAGGTCCTTGCTAGAAACATATGGAAATCCACAGAAAAATATGGAAATACACAGAATTTACATCATCCTATTTTAGTGTTCTCCAGTGCTCATGTGATGGAAAACAATTTCTATTGCATCATGATAAGAAGTGGGTTTCAAAGGTGATGATTGGTAATGGATTTTTGCCACTATTGGGAGAATGAGTTTGTTTAAAAAAAAAAAAGTGAGTCTGCTTTTAGGTCTATGAGACATTTCCTTCATTCTCTTTTCTATGGGCCATTGAAAGGATAGCTTGGTTCCTAGTTGAGCACAGGCCTGAAACCCCAGACCCAAATGGGACTATGGTAGGTGTTCGATCATGTCCCCAGACTCCTGGCTCCTGACTTATGACTAAGACCTCCATTGATCAGCACCTTTCAGTCATGTAGAGCAAAGTCCCTAGCAGCCCCTCCACTGGTAGAGAGGCTGACTACAGGCCTCAGCCTCAAGAGATTTCCATATTAATGAGTTACCTGAAGGCTAAAGGGCATAGCCAATTAAATATTCCTTCCCAGACCCTCCTCCCTCTTCCTTCCCTATTTAACTCAGATCTGCCCTGAGTTTTGGGGTAGTGCCATGGCAATAAACCCTTTAAAACCATGGATTTCCTCATGTCTTTGGGGCCGTGCCATAGGGAACTGTGGAGAAGCCCTTTAATAAACCTAATCTCCCACTGAGGACGTCTCTTGCCATGGAGGCTGCGGGCCAGGTCATATGCCCCTGAGTCTCCGTTCTTCAGTGGCTCTCAACAGCTTGCCTGGAGACGACCACTTAGGAGCCCTGACCCTGCGGGAACTCAGACTGAGTGAGATCTCCCTGCACCCAGGTGGAGCCCCATAGCTCCCTGGAGCCGTGGGTACTACCACTCTGCCCAACAGGACCCATGCTGGCCCACACACTCGAGCTAACAACCCCACAGGTCCCACACTTTTCCATCTCACTGAGATTAATATGACCCCCATTTTAAAAATGATGTCACTTTTTTCTTTTTTGTGATGGCAGAGGTCAAGTCCTTTGCCTATGTGCTATATGCCTGGTGGTGCTTAAGAGATGAGACCAAAAAGAAAACCCACTTGAAAAGGCAGGGAACTCAAGAGCAGTGGTTCTCAACTTTTCTAATGCTGCAATCCTTTAATAAATTTCTGTGGTTCAAAACTCTCATGGGTCACGAGGTGCAGGCGCGGGGCGGGTCACGCTTGTCAAGAGCACTACGGCACTTTCCAGTGGGACTCAACAGAGCAGACTGCCAGCAAACCAAGGACGTGGGGAAAGAGCTCGAGCCACGCACCTCGGTGAGAGCAGGGTCCCGGGAACAGGGGCACAGGGATGCTGCACACCCAGTGGTCACGGCTGAGTTTCCCAGGAGCCCTTCGAAGGTGGTGCATGACAGCTGTTGTAAGGGGAGAGTGTCCCTTGGGCCGCTAGACCGAAGGGAGTGCAGGGACGGGCGGAGAAGGCTTTCTAACCCCCCCCCCCCGCGAGTTTTCCACTTACACAAAGAGTCCAGAATTTCAAGAGACACATGGAGTTGAAGACATGTAGATTTATTGACATGATGATGAGTCTGAATGATAGCGTGCTCTCCCAAAAAATGCCAGAAGGGGTTTCTTTATATTGGAAGGGGGAGAGGGGCAGGGCCAGGACCTTTAGGTAAATCTTGAGGCAGAGACCTGTTCTCCCGCCCTCTACCTGGGCTTTATGTGACTCACTGCATGTTACATGGAAACCTTGTGTCAGGTCTCTGGGTTCTGGGGTGTGGCCAAACACCCCAGGATTTCCACAGCCCCACAAAGTTCCTTGCTGGGATGACCCCCAAGGGTAACATTATTTTTCTTGCTACTACATACCTGTAATTTTGTTAGTTTTTTCAATCATAATGTAAACATCTGTGTTTTCTAATGATCTTAGACAACCCATGTGAAAGGGTTGTTTGACCCTCAGAGGAGTCATGGCCCATAGATTGAGAACCACTACTCAAGAGACAGGTTGACAACTGGCAATGAAAGAAATGACTAAGAATAAAGGGAACTAGATACTTGATTAAAGATCTCTTCCATATGGTCTTTTATAGCCATGAAAGGAAAGATTCTTATTTACTGATAGTTTTACCCTAAAGTTCAACACACTAAAATTCTTCTTGTGTCTGTTTTGTGGTAAGATCTATCCACTTTTGATGCTATTACTTCAGGGAGATCATACTGGATCTGTGGTGTATCCAGTGTGATGAAGGCATTACCAATACATAATCTAATTTTCATCCACTGAAAAATGAAAATAATTTAGTTTATATCTGATACAGTGTAAATTGATGATCATTCAGCAGTTTGGTAGTCTGTATGAGAGTTATCTCACCTGTAAAATCAAATTGAAACCATTATGTATATTTAATGCCATGTATATAATTCATAGCTTTAGTGATAGCTACCCGATAACATATATTTTTCAAGTTCCATTGAAGGGATAGTGTTGGGTACATTAGCAGTTATTCAGGTTAATTTGATGGAGATAAAAACATCAAGAATTTGAAGACATGTATTCATGGTACTTCCTCCCACATACACACATATAAGCTGATGGTGTCTGTTGAATATAACACCAACATGTTCATGTCTTTAATTGAATCCAGACTTTAAAATGTCCTCCTCTTTCATACAGATGAACATTGTTATGTAGAACAAAAGATTATTTAAAATATGTTTCTGGGTGAGAGAGGGATGTTGAATGGCACTGAGAAATCACTGATGTTTAATAAGATGTGTCAGATATCAGTCAGAGGTTTGGCAGGCTAGACTATATCTGATAATAATATGGATCATTCTCTCCTTTTTTGTGTGGCTCTTCTCCCCTAGTGACTCCCAGCCTTTGGGATGAAGTAGTCATAGAAATATCGGTGGTTGCATCTTGCATGTCTAGGTGCTTTCTACCCTCGCCATTCATGCTATATTCATTTTAATATTATGCTTCCATTTCCCTTTTTTTTTTTTAACAACATATGATATCTACTTGTTCCTCTGCTCATCCTTCCTCTCTGTCAGTGTTGGATCCTCATTTCCTGTGTGGGAAAAAGAAAGTTATACGTTTACCTTGCTTCCAGACAGTCTCTCTACTCTTATCTCTTGACAAACCCACTTGAATCCTTATGATAAGTCAGATACTGAATGGACTGGTAAGTTGAACACTTTCCTCCTGTTCTTCCTTCTTTTGATCCATTTTCTTAGAACTTCTATTTCTAATGACATCTCTATTTCATTTCCATCTCAGATCATGAAGCATGTCCTCTATGAAAACTTTCACTCAGGAAGAATTGTCCACACTTTACTTGTGATCAAATTTGATCTTCTGCTAACACACTGTGTTTACCGTACTCATTTTAGTTTTAGGATAAACTTTACCCTGTAGCTGTCAACATGTTGAGTTACAACTTGTGCTTTTTCAATGGAAATTTGGTGTGTTCAAATTCCATAATGCTATGTTTTTATGCATAACTGTTGAAATATATGTGGAGACATTTTACTTAATATACATATATATGTGTAACAGTAATTAATAAGATGATATGACATGAATTTGCAAGAGAATAAGAAGTATACAGAATTGTTTGAAAGGAGGAAAGGAGAAAAAATATGATTATATTATAATCTCGAAAATAAAAAAAAAATCATAGATGAAATAGTGAAGGTTAGCAGCAACATCTTTCAATATATTTGAAACCTTCACAAAATCTTTTTGTATTCATGAATAAAAGTTAACTCAAATTTTTTTATTATTAAGTGATTAAAAATTCACTCAAGCTTCCTTATATCTCCCATATCCCTGGTGTGTACACTTTTGGCAAAAGGTTATAAGCTTGGATAATTTTTTTCTTTCATGTTTGTAGTAGCAGAAATTGTTTCAACATCTCCACTCCAATTTAAGCAAGCATAAAAGAAAAAGAAAGCCTAATTGATAGAAATTATTTCAGGGAACATTGTACGATATCTATTAATATTATTTATTTACTTACCTTCCCCAGGCCCAGAGTTTTAGTTTGAAAGAAATATAATTAAGAATATGTAATTGTAAACTTTTTTGTACAAATATATGGACTCACATATGTGTAGGAAGCAATAAGGTATGTATTTAACTTTTTACTTTTTAATTTCATAAAACTGGAATTTTTAATAAAATGGATTTATTCATTCAGTCTATAAATGCAAATTAGATTATATTTTCCAAATAATATTTTTTCATTTATTTATTTATTCAGTTTTCAAATCAACATCAGCCCTTCATCCCCCTCATTATCCCCTTACCCCAGTCTTTCCCCCTTCCATCTTCCCCTTCTCTTTTGTGAAAGAAAAGCCCCCATGCTGGGTGTCACCCTCACATTTAATTGCTGCAGGACTAGGCAACAGGCTCAGGGACAGTTCTTGCTCCAGTTATTGGGTGACTCATATGAAGACCAAGCTGCTCATGTACTACGTAAGTGCAGGGGTGTGGGGTTAAGTCCAGACTGTGCTTGCTCTTTGGATTGTGATTTAGTCTCCTCTGGCAGCCTACAAGGGACCAAGTCTGCTGACTCTGTTTATCTCCCTGTGGAGTCCCTGGTCTCTTCAGGTCCCTCAATCCTTCTTCCAATTCATCCATAAGACTCCCTGAGCTTCAACTAATGTTTGAGTGTGAGTTTCTGGATGTCTTTCCATTGACTGCTGGGTGGATCCTCTCAGAGGTCAGTTATGCTAGCTTCCTGTCTACAAGCATAATGGAATATCATTAATAGTATCAGGAATTGGGTCTTGTCTATGGAATGGATCTCACCTTAGGGCAGTCATTGGTTGGTCATGCCCTCAGTTCATGCTTTATCTTTGTTCCTACATATCTTGTAGGCAGGACACATTTTGTGTTGATGGTTTTGTGGGTGGTCTGCTGTCCTTATTCCTCCACTGAGAGTCTTGCCTAGCTACAAGAAGTGGCCACATAAGGATCCATATTCATCACTGTTAAAGAGTCTCAGCTAGAGTCAGGATAGACAATCTGAACCCTCTCCCTATCTCAGGTCTCTGGCGCAGACTGCCCCTCTACAGACAATCTCCCTTCTCTCTCTTCTGATCTCCCTACATATGATTTCCACCCAACTGTACCCCTGCCCATCTTCTCTTCTAACCAGTTCCCTCATTCCATCAACCTCCAATATCTTTTTTGGTTCCCCTTCTAAAGAAGATTCTCTCCCTTGAGTCCTCTTTGTCATTTGGCTTCTTTTGGTCTGGTGATTATACCATGGTTAGTCAGTAGTTTATAGACAATATCTACTTATCAGTGAGTATATTCCTTGCATGTTATTTTGGGTCTGGGTTACATCACTCAGTATGATATTTTTAGTTCCATCCATTTGCCTGTGAAATTCATGATGTCCTTGTATTGAATGGCTGAGTAGCATTCAATTGTGTAGATATACTACATTTTCTGTGCATACATCAAGTTAGAGCAGTACCATTTGTTGAAGATACTCTCCTTTTCCACTGTAAGTTTTAGCTTCTTTGTCAAAAATCAAGTTTCAGTAGTTGTGGGGGCCTATTTCTTGGTCTTCAATTCAGTTTCATTGATCAACTTGTCTGTTTCTGTGTCTATACCATGCAGGTTTTTTTTTACTATTGCTCTGTAGTATAGCTTGAAGTCAGGGATAGTGATACTTCCAGAAGCTTCTTATTCTTCAGGATCCTTTTAGCTATCCTAGGTTTTTTATTTTTCCATATAAAGTTGAGAACTGTTTTTTAAAAATCTTTGAAGAATTGTATTAAAATTTTGATGGGGATTGCATTGAGTCACTTATGTATATTATATCATCTACAAATGATACTTTAACTTCTTCTTTTCCAATTTGTATCCTGTTGATCTTTAGTTGTCCTATCATTTTAGCAAAAACATCAAGTACTGTATTGAAGAGATACGAGGAAAGTGAACAGTTTGACTTGTACCTGATTTTAATGGAAATGCTTTAAATTTCTCTCTATTTAAGTTGTTGTTGGCTATTGACTTGTTGTTTATTGCCTTTATTGTGTTTAAGCATGAGCCTTGAATTCTTAATCTCCCCAAGACTTTTTTCATGAAGAAGATGTTGGATTTTTTTTAAATGCTTTTTCAACATCTAGTGAGATGATAATATGTTTTTTTTTCTTACAGTTTAAGTGGTGCATTACGTTGATGAATTTTCACATATTTAACCACCCTTGCAGTCTTGGAATGAAACCTACTTGATCATGGTGGATGATGTTTCCTTGGATTCAGTTTGTGAGTATTTTATTGAGTATTTTTACCTCAAGATGGAAAATATAAATGAAATAGATGACTTTCTAGTCTGATACAAATTATCAAAGATATATCAAGATCACGTAAACTATCTGAATAGTCCTATAACACCTAAGCATATAGAGGCAGTCAATAAAAGTCTCCCAATCGAAAAAAGAAAAGCCCTGGGCCAGATGTTTTTAGTACAGAATTATACCAGACTTTCAAAGAAGAGTTAATTCTAATATACATCGAACTATCCCACAAAATAGAAACAGAAAGAACACTGCCAAACTCATTCTATGAGGCCATTTTCACCCTGATTCCTAAAGCACAGAAAGACTCACCAAAGAAAGAATTTCAGATCAATTTCCCTTACGAACATTGATTAGGAAGGTGGGGGGGGGGAGGGGAGCCTTAGGCTAGACCCTGGAGGTCAGAGTGCTGGACTTTGCTGGCATTTCCTTGGGAATATCCCACTCTGAAGGCTATGGACCCTACTCTGCAGGTTGTGGCCTAGTTGGAACCAAATGGGATAGTTGGCAGATCAGACTGAGGTGGGATTATTGGAGCAGAATTCTACACTGGTTGGTATTAGGGCCCCTGAAGGTTTTTACGTGGAGGAATGATACTCTTGAGGTCTTGCAATGTTCCTTTGGACTGAAGCACAGGCCCAGAGCTAGAAAAACGAGGCTCAAGGGACCATGCATCTCTCCCTGGATGATATTTTTAATGCCTATTTTAAGCAAAGACACATTCTGGTCATTTAAAAAAATACCGTCTCTGGACATTGCTTTACCCAAGTTCTGGAGGGCATTTTTTTCCATTTTTTTCTAATTTGTTAAAACTGTGACTTAATTATAATAGGATAGTGCTGCTTATGTTTGGGTAGTAGAATAGAGGGAGAAATGATAGAGTGCTGTCTTTTTTTCCTCTTGTTATAATTAAACACACTGATAAAACTAATTTAGGAGAATATATTTTCGCTCAGGTTATGCTCAGTCCTTGCAGGATATCACCACCTGTCTGCATTTCCTACTTCGAGTACTTCTATATCTTCATACTTCTGCACAAACTTCTAGAATTGAGCATTCAAATTGTTTTCAGTATATGTTTAAGATATTTTATGTAAAATTGTATAATTAAGACAGGGTTATGCTTTTATTATTTGCATTTTTTAAAGTTTTCACATACTTAAAACTTCAGTTTTTAGTAGAATTCTTTTCTTTTTGTCAAAGACAGCTTTTGAGAGAAAGGCAACACTTTAAAATAGATAAACACATTTTTTCGCATATAAGATATAATGTGGAAATTAATATTGTGCTGTGTTTGCGATACTGTGAAAATGCAGGGATCATGTTTTGACTAATTATACATCTTTACTTATCCTATAATGAAACATTTAGCCCAGACATATTCTTGTTTTGCACTTTCCTTTGAAGTGGAGGTGTGAGATTTTATTTTGGCTGTGTTCCAACTTGTGCAATAAAATTACATTTTAATGAAAATATCCCTTATTTCTAAACAGACTTTGACTTTTCTTGTATAGAATCCAAAATGATTCTAGGAATGAGTGCTGATTAGAATAAGAAGATAATCCAGCAATGATCTAGGGACTTTTGACTTCAAAAATAATCAGACTAGTGGTTATTTCATTTGTACATGAAGTTGTAAACAAGGACCCAGGCTTCTAAACTGAAGCCTCTTTCTGTATAAAAATCAAGGGTAGTTTTTAAAAATTTAAAACATCATTGGGAAAATAAAGTGTATTGAGACTATACATTTAATTTTTAATGTCTATAAACATTGTTTTATTAGAATACCTGTGTATTGATTCATTTGTATATTATTTACAATTTCTGTATACAATAGAAACCAGGATGAATACTCATGGCAAATTCTATATGTTTAGTAAAATCTTAGCTATCAACCACTTTATCTTTTATATAAAAAGTTTTCTGGCCTTTGTCTCCTCTCCCCAACCATCTACTCTCTGTTTCTACCTTTTTCCAATATCCATGCAGATTAAAAAGAAATGATAGTGTTGCTGTGAGAAACACTATAACCAGAAACTACTTAAGGAAAAACAGTTTTGTTCATCTTTCACTCTGAGGTACCAGTTCATCACTGAGGGAAGTCAGGGTAGAAAGTCAAGTTTGGAATCTTGGACAGAAACCATAGTGAAACTCTGCTTACTCAGAACTTCTCCCTAAATTCTCCTTGGCCATCTTTCTTATAAAACCCAGGGCTGCCAGTCTAGGGTCAGCAAGACACAAAATTTGTTGTGCATCCCATATAGATCAATAAGGATTCCTTATAGATTTGAAAATAGATCAACTCGATCTGAACAATCTCTCAGATGGCCCACACTCACTCTTCTTCTATGAATAGTTCTTGATTGTCTCAAGTTGACAAAAACACCTAGACATTATAGATATGTAGGTGAATCTATGATTAACTGTTTGTCTATGTATCTATAATATTAATCATCTCTCTATCTCTCCTTTCCTATCAATGTACCTACTATCATATATTATCTGATTCATGTACATCTATTTATACATATCCATATATTAGAAACAAAGATAATATTTAAGAAAATATTTGCATACACATGTATATGTGTGTCCATGTGGGCCCATGTTCATGTTGGTACATGGACATATATGCATATATAGAAGTCAGAGACCAAAAGGCCTCACATTTCCTTTATTAGAAGACTTTTGGTTACCTTAGTTACTTTGATGTCAGGTCTCTCACTGGCCTGACACCAAGTATATTAGGTTATATCATTAGTGAGCCCTGGTGATCCTTTGGTATCTTTCTCCTTGATACTGAAATTGCAAAAAAGCATACCACCATGCCGGTCTGTTTTTGTCCGGGTTCTAAAGACCAAACTTGGGTTCTAAAGCTTGTTTTGGAAGCAATTTATTGGTTGAGCTATCCTCCAAGCCCCGTAGTAAAATATAATAGCAATTTAACTTTAAATGTGTTTTGGCATCTTTATAAGAGTATAGAGAGCAAAAATAAAAGCAATCAATACACTTCTATTAATTCACACATCATGAAAAAATGACATCAATTTAACCGGCTAAAGACAAAGTCTCATTGTCAAATTAAGAGATTGTCCATTTAGACAGATCTGCTTCTAGGCAAAGATATCATTTGCGCAATAAAGCAGAGCCTGAAGTTTTAAATAAGTTCCTTTTCAACATGTTATTTTTCCAGCTACCATGCTTCTGGCTCACACTGTCCCATAAAAAGCTTTAAATTTACTACATTTCTAAAAGGATACAGTTTGTGAAGTAGGTAACTGTCATAGTCTATATAGACATTGGTGAAATATATTCACAAAGCAAATCATTTATTCCTCTCCTTTGCCCAGAGATGGAAAATCACTAGGCCCCATAAAATCCTTCGGCTTTTATTTTATGTTTTGTAGCTGAAAATATGAACCTAAGCGGTGACTTGGGTGGTATTTGTTGCTTTTAAAATGTCCTCTCTTGAAAGTCTGTCTTTAATTCTTACAGTGGAATAGCAAATATTTGTGCATAGAGAACCATTATTGAGTGTTAAGAGGCCATAGTTACTTTCATGAACTAGGAAACCCACAGACAATGTGTATGTGAAGTGTGTGAGTGTTTGTGTAGCTGTGTGCAATGTAAAAATGTTTCTGGCTTACATAGCGTATAAACTACTAAATTATGTGAAAATATATTCTTTGTTCTTTATATTTCTTAAGTTAATAATATCACTTATATTGATTGATAATAATGTTCAAGCAGAAGATATTTTTCAAGAATAATTGATATGGAAACATTTAACCTTCTACAATCTTTGCCTCACTACATCATTCAGGCTAGTGTCCAGATGAACTGGTCAGTGAAAACATTTCCCTATCATTTAACAATTATTATAGATACAATATCAAAGCTTAAAAGGTAAGCATTGAACAGCTTTCTGCTAAAATAATCCATTTCTCATTTCTTACTCAGAGCTCACCTCATAGGTAGGCTGGCATCGTCATAACAAGGACTCTCTGAGATTGCTTTTTGCTCTGTGTGCTTTTAATAACAATTTTTCATGCTGAACAAGCCAGAGATGCTGATCTGCTTGGCTCTTGGCATGGAAGTTATGTGTAATCTTTGAGGAATGCTGAGAGGAGGCTAGGAAGGAAATGAGGGGATTTACATTTCTCAACAGTGTAGATCTTGTTCAGCAAAACAAAGGTGGGGAAAGCACCCTGAGCCAAGCCGCCACCTAAAACAGAGCTACCATCATCCTCACACAACACCATGTCCTTCAGATCTCTCAGAAAGACCATGTGTTGCCTTACCCACTCTTGTGGACACAAGGTCCCTTTCACAGACTCTGCTGGCAAGCTATTTTCAACATAGTGAAATTGTGGTGTGTGTGTGTGTGTGTGTGTGTGTGTGTGTGTGTGTGGTGCATGCATGCCATGTGTGTGTGGGGTATGAAGGATGTATGCGTATCTGTGTATGTGTGTCTATGTGTGTTTGTGTGTGTTTGTGTGTGTGTTCATGCCCAGGCACTCAGAAGTCAGAGGTCAGAGGTTGATATCAGGATGCCTTCTTCAATCCCTTCACTTTATAGTTTGAGACAAGTTTCTCAGTGAACCTGTTGCTTGGCTTGTGATCTCTCCTCTACTCTCTGCCCCAGTGAACTCTTAGAGTCTGTTCATCTCTGCCCTTCATTTCTAGGGTTACAAGAATGTACTACCATGTCCATTTTCATGGGAGTGCTATAGATTTGAATTAAGGTCCTAATCCTTGCATAGAAAGCACTTTACCCACTGATACATTCCCTGAGCCCCAGGGACAATTACTTATGAGAGGACTACCCTCTTCAGGCTCACTCAACTCTTTAAATGTAGGGTACTAAGATCTATACCATTATCGACGTCATGCCTTGCAGCCTCACACAATCCACTAGGGAACTATTTTTGAACCCTAAACAAGTTTTACTTTTTAAATTTTGGATTGAGCACTATAAAAATAATAATAGCATGAGATAAATCTAAAGAAAAATGATCATTTAAACTATCATAGCATATTCATTTTCTTCTATCCTGATGAACCTAAAGAATTATTTTTGTATTTTTCTTTGCAAAAACTTAGCAGATAGAGAAGAAATGTTTGCCGAAGCAGGAAGGCATTTTCAGGATTTAAATATATAAATAGTTATTTTTTTATCACTTGTGCATTCTGTGTTTATGTTTTCAGACACTATATATTGTGTTGAATTTATGTATCTTTTTAAAAAAAAGTCCTAACTGTTATCTGCCTTGAACTTTGGAATTACACAAGTTAGTTCTATATTATGTGTCTTGTAGAATAATGTCTCACTTGGCCATATATAAACATCAATTACTAAATGCATTGGAATGGAAAAACAGTTTCTAATTCCTGCTTGAATTTGGATAACAGAGTCTTTATATTGACTGGGGCTAAAAGCATCACATAGTTCTAAGATAAATTGGTTTCATTTTTATTTTTATGACTGTATTCTCAGCATTTCTTCCAAATTACATTTTTAATAAATTTGATCTATAGCTATTTTGAAGGATGGAAGCCTATAAACACATCTTTCTCTTTTAATTGCCTTTATAAAGTGCTTACTCAAAAGGGTAGTTTTTCTTCTTATTTGTATCACACAGTTTTTAAAAGTGAATCTGCCAGCCTCTCGGGATTAAATGAAGCTTGGTTGTGAAAATGAATGCAAGAGTGTAGGATGCTAATGTACTCATGCTCAACTCACGTGAACTGAGATGAGATGGTCAATAATCAAAATTTTAGGGCAGTTACATGATACCTCTCATAAAATTGATTATCTAACTGAATTATGGTGACACATATCTGCTTTATAAATTGGGGCTCCCTTGCCTGATCTTTGCTGTCTGTCATTTCCAGAGAGTTAAATAACCTCACCCATTGGCACAGAACTACTGGCTTGGACAAGTTCTCTACTGAATGCCATGCCACAAGTGTCCTGTCTTCTTTCTTCGTTTGCACAAGTCCACTCTAGTGAGCTCATCCAGAGTTGTGAATTTTCATTCCCTTGTTGTCCAGACTATTTTCATGTGTTTCTTGTCTTAGGTGCCTCCCTAAGTTCTTTTCTCTCTCTCTTCCTCTCTGTCCTCTCCCTTCTCTCCTTCTGCTCCTTCCCCCTCTCTTTCTCACACAGAATCACTGCCTCTTGCTTTTGCATTTCCATGCGATGTTTGTGGATCTGCAATCTGTTTTCACCAACCCAGTACAAAGCTCCAATACTGAACACACGGATCTAAAGCCTTGTAAGAATCTATAATCCCCCGTTATCTCCCACATTCCTCATCTAATCTGTTTGTAACTCTTAAGGTTTCTATATTCACCACCAAACGCGTCTGCACAGAACCCAGCCAAGTCTCAACATCTATCTGCTAACACACAGTCTCCTCTAACAGGGATGGGCTCTAATAGACTAGTGCCACATTTCCCTCCATTTAGTCAATTGTCTCAATGCCAGTTGCAGTGATGTTGAAAAATTTAACACCCTTGATTTCTCATGCTTTCTGGGAAACCCCAATAGGCTCTATGACAGTTAGCATGAAACACAGTCTGTCATCTGAAAATTCCCTGTTCCTTCTCCCACAGTCCAAACTCCTCTCCTTACTCACCATAGTGTTCTTCCCATACTGTCTGTCCTTTATGATGTTCATGAACAAATCACATTTGCTTCTACCAAGGGCTTTTTGCACACCATGTGTCTCTCTTTCCTAGACTTTAGAAGGCTCATTCTTCTGTGTACCCTCATTTCAGATAAAAAATCAGTTCTGTCTGAGGACCTTTATCATTTAACACACTACTTGCTACCTCAAAATGTATTGGAATGTATTTGACTTTCCATAACTGTACCTTTCTGTATTTTTTTCTATGTAGCTCATATTCTTTGACCTTGAATAAAATGTATTGATTTTTCTACCGCTTTGTTTTTGTTTTTCCCAGCAAGCTTTTGGCTCCAGCAAGAATAGGTGTTAGTCCCCTTCTCTCCATTCTAACATTTTGATCATCATATTCTTGGGGGAAAAAATATGTCCCATATGGGACACTTGCTTCTCTTGCTACGACACACACTATCAAATGTGGGAGGCTATCTTAAACCCAAATACAAAAATCTTTGACCCAGCTTGACAGAGGTACATTCTCATGATTTCCTTGGCATTGCAAAGGCTGAGGAGTTGAGGAATGGGGAAAAACTACAGGAATACTCTGGTCTTGGGATCTAAGCTTGATAGATAGTATGAATAAATGGAGCACACAATAAAATTGTCGCTCTAAACATCCTACCTTTAGTGACACATTGAAAGAGAACCAGATAGAGATAGAAAGCCCAGTCAGGAAACTATATATTGCTGTTCCTGTGTTTTTAAGCCACAAGTCATTACACATTTACAGTGGAAAACATCTGGAATCCTTTCAACAGTGCAAGCCTTTTAGCCCTGCCTTAGCAGTTAGACTCTGGACTCCAGAGGATGCCAAGCTGGTCCCGTACACTGTTTTGAAGATCATGTCTTTTAAAATTTTTATTGGATATTTTATTCATTTACATTTCAAATGTTACCCCCTTTCCTGGTTTCCCCTCTTAAACACAATGAACACTGCATTTTATCTCTGTAAAGAATGAGGCAGTACTCACTTTCCCTTAGGAGTACACAGACATTGATTTTCAAACTTATTTGTGCTTTGTGTCTGACAAATGAAGAAAAAATTGTTTTAGGAAGTGTGGGTCTTTCCTGAGTCATTTCACTGTTATCAGAAGGTATGTATTTGTCATTTGATGAGCACTACTAAATGTCATAGCAAAAGTACAGGGTTTATGTCCCAGCAGTAGTCACATGAGATAAGTGATATAAATCACTGAAAATCTGCATAGAGAAATCTCAGCCTACAACAGTCTCAGCATATCCTGGTAATTTCAGCTTTATAGAAAACCTCAGCAAGTAAGACCTATTAATACAATAGAAATAACATGTAGACATTTGATATCTTTTTCTGACAAAATCGTATGTTTGGGGGATAAATTGATACCAAACTGCCATAAAGTCCAGACTCCCTAGGCCTAGAGCATGCTACACTTTGAGGTTCACAGACACCCTCATTTCATAGGATAATTTTAATTTTTAAAAGTATTAAATATTTCTTTTGCATTTATATTGTTAAGTTTGAAAAATACATACTGTAGGAGGAGCTAAGATTGGAGGAGTAAGGAGAGGAAGGAGAGGAGTTAGGAAAGGAAGAGAAAAAAAAGGAAGAGGAGGAGCTAGAGGGGGCAGAGATGTAGAAGGATGGAGAACCACAGAGGTATGGAGAGCACTCGTGGGGAACAACTTATAAACTTATAATTAGGTTAGCTAATTGGGATACAACTCTCTTTGTATGGGCATCTTTTTATTAATTATTATCAAACATATAAAGCCTTTGATTAATCTATGAGAATTAGAGTCTCATTCTCTTACTGGGCCCACATGGATGGCGGAATGGTCTGGGCAATGCCCTGCCTTGCGGAGACAGCGTAGAAGATTGGCAGAGTCATCTCTCACGCTGGCATCTAGTGGGTGGCAGGGCTGGTGTTTCTGGCTGCCAGTTCTAGCTGCAGCGCACACGTAGCCTCAGGCTGAGAAACATGGTGGCTGGGCTAGGCAGAGCTGCTGCAGCTTAGATAGTCGGATGAACCAGAGGCCAGTTTTATATAATTACTTCAACAACATATTTTTCATTTAAAATACATTTTGCTGTAAATATAAGAGAAAAGAAAGAAGAAATATTACCTATATTATTATGTAACCCATTAATAACTGTGCAAAATTGAATTGTATTTTATGCATGCAATTTTTGAAAATTTCATTAAAAGATCACCAAACTCTATATATTCATTAATTTTTAAGTAAAATATATTTCAAAATGTATCTTTTATTTTCCTGTTATGTTACCCTTGATAATTAAAACACAGTGGGTCTTTACAGCCAAAGTAGAGGCTCTGTTTCATCAAAGAATAAAACAAGAATATTTTTTTTTCCAATTAAATACGCCTGTGTGATCTTCCAGTCTTCCTACAAGACAACCTAGTACAGGGTCTCCAGAGTGACACTGGAGTGCACCCAACTAGCAGCCTCAAGTGGAACTGCTACATGTCCTTTTGAAATAATAACTGCTAATTTAATTATGCAGAATGCTAATGTTGTACATTTGAATAGCAACAAAAGAAAAGTCAAGTCCCACCTAATACATGTTAATTATGTAGTATTTAGAGGGGAGTATTTCTGTAACAAGAAACCCAGCTCAAAATTGCAGCTCTGTGTGTGCAGTTATCAGGGGTATATGGCACACCGCTCCACTCATATTTCATGGGGGCTGACACACCTTTGCATAATAGTGGAGATTTTCTTTTAACTGACAAGTGAGTAGAAATCATGCCAACGTTCCCTTTGTTCTTTTTCAAAACTGCGTTGCAGCCTTGTGCTCTGCAGACAATATGCCTATCCTTCAACCAAGCAGCTTCAGCACCATCATATTTCCCCTCGTTTCTCACATTTATGTCTTTGTTTTGAAAGCAATGGTGTACAGATAAAGCCGAGGAGTAAGACGTGGAGTGGATCACATCTCAGCAGTTTGCTTTAGGTATGACCCGGAACATCTTACCCTGTCTGATTCCAGTTTCCCGAATTTGTAAAAAAAAGGGACAGTGGCATACTTTATAACTCACTATCAAGTTTGAATAATATGAGACATAAAGATTATCCATTACCCCGTACAGTATTGCTGTAACTTTTCTTATTTTGCTCTGCACTTTTCCCTTAATTTAACATTTCTCATCTCCTCTATTTTCAATATTTCCAGAATAATCTCAGCTATGCAATATATGATAAGGCTATCCTCTGTTTCTCTGTGTCTGTCTGTCTCTCTCTCTCTCTCTCTCTCTCTCTCTCTCTCTCTCTCTCTCTCTCTGTGTGTGTGTGTGTGTTCTCTTTTCTTTCTTGTGCTTTCTTTTATTGTATATTAATTTCTTGCAAATCAGATGTGGTTTTCATTTGGAAAAGTTATGAAATTTTTATACATAAATATGTAACCAACAGCTCTTAGGGTCTCAGCAACTTGATTTCTTTCTAGTTTCCTTGTGATGACTTTGGTTAGCTTTACAGTCACTCATTCACAGGTGTCCCCAGATCCTTCAGCAAATGGTCTCCATATAAGTTTTTCTTAACTCAGTTGGTACAAAAATCATCTGTGATTCAATTTTAATTTCTTACAAATTTATTACAATTTTTAATAATTTTATAATTATTCAAATTTAATTAATTACAATTTTATTGTGTGCTTCACATATTCTTACTATCAAGCTTAGATCCCAAGGCCAGAGATCCAACCTTAATTTAATAGATTTTATTCCGTCTTACTATATTTCATTTGTCAAGTTAGGTTGCTATCTCTTAGAAATCTGGTCTTTTCTAGTTAGAGACTATTTTCAATTAAAGAAAATTAATGCAATAAAAAATTCTTAGCTCATTAGCCAGGACATGAGAGTCTAGAAGACAGCTAAAGAGAATTCTGGGAGAAGCCATCTGAGAAGGCTCAGCTCAAGGAATTAGTACTAGCCAAAGCATCAGCAGATCAGACTTTAAAAACAGTGGAAAAAAACAAAGGAAAAATTTGAAGTGAAAATAAGAGAGGATAAGAAAAAATCAAGGAAGCAGCAGGAAGAAAGAGTTATGGGAAACAACAAGAACCCATCACTTTCCTACTCAACTATTAGTTACTGTTTGATACTGAGAGAGGCCCAATTAATATCTTGAGTTGTGTACCCACTGGTCAGACCATCATGTACCAGTGGCTAATCCCATATCTGCTGTCACTGATAGCTCTCATGTCCTGGCTAATGAGCTAAGAATTTTTTATTGCATTAATTTTCTTTAATTGAAAATTGTCTCTAGCCTGGCAGTGGTGGTTCACGCCTTTAATCCTGGCACTTAGGAGGCAGAGGCAGGCAGATTTCTGAGTTTGAGGCCAGCCTGGTCTACAGAGTGAGTTCCAGGACAGCCAGGGCTACACAGAGAAACCCTGTCTCAAAAAAACAACACAAAACAAAAAGTCTCTAACTAGAAAAGACCAGATTTCTAAGAGATAGCAACCTAACTTGACAAATAAAATATAGTAAGATGGAACAAAAACTATCGAATTAAGTTTGGAACTGGCAACCTTACAGAAGAAAAGAGTCCCAAGAACAGACAAAGAACCAGAAACTCACCCATTCACACAGTCAGGAGTCCAATAAAAAATACACAGAGGACTCTGTGCACATCCACGTAGGCCCCGAGCTTTAACTAAGTCTTTATCTTCATATTTATTCTGCTATTTGAACAATCTTTCTCTTCTGTAGGAACAAGCTGATCTTCCACAAAGAATGTCCAACTTATCCAACGTTTAGGGAAGGCATTGGCGATTTTAAAATGTAAAGTCTTTACTTTTGTTTTGTTTTATTTTTTTTGGTTTTGTTTTCTTACCTTATGAAGCTAACCATACCATGATTAACTGCTTGTGATTTTTTTTTCCAGTCCTTCTGCATAAATGGACATGCACACACTGTAAATGCTGGACTCAGATCTAGACAATTCTGTAAAGTCCTAGTGGTTCTTTCTTTAGTTCTATTTATTTCTCATTTTTTTCTATTATTTTTTCTAAATGAATCTTATATTCTCTCCAAATGTGACCATTTTTCTTCTTTAAAGAAGGAGACAAATCCTTAAGCAACCTATCCATTTATATTTCCAGGAGCTGTTGACAGGACCCATGAAAACATTGGTCAAGCAGGCCATGCAACCCAGAGTCTCTTTTTCTCCTCTGTTCATATTTACATGTCACTCATTTAGCTTTCAACTGTCTAAGTGCCCTGCCCAACCCCTGCTATCCTGGTCATTTCAGATACACCCCACAGCGATGATTTTCCAATTTTCAGATGCAACCTAAAAAGGTTGTTTGTTTGTTTGTTTTTGTTCATTTGTTTACTTGTGTGATTGGTTGGTTTGAGTTACAAAGCCCTCAAATCTGATTGCTGCCCTTTTATTATCTGCTTGGATTATCTTCATTTTTGTCTATGGCATGCAAATACTTACTTTATTTACTAGTCAAAAATTTTTTTATTGAATCTAGATTTTATACTGCATAATCCTTGAATCATTCATATTCATGCAAGTACAATATTCTAAGCAATTCTTTCTTAAATTGATTTTCAAACTGGAGCCCCTTTATATTTGCTTTGAGTGGGCTGTTATTTTGTGGTTTTCAGACAGGGTTTATCTACATAGCCCTGGATGTCCTGAAACTTTCTATGTAATCCAGGTTGGTTGCTCACTGAGATCCTCCTCTCTCTGCCTTCCAAATACTGGAACTAAAGCTGTGTACCATCATGCTTGAGTTTTATTTATTTTGGACTTTATTGGGTTTTTTCTTTTCATTTTTTTTACTGCCCCGAACAATCCTTCCCTTATCCCCTCTTCTCCTTCTCTCAGCTGGTGAGCACCCCCTTGGGTATGCCCCTATCCTGGCACTTCAAGTCTCTCTAAGGCTGGGTGCTTCCTCTCCCACAGAGTCCAGAAAAGGCAACCAGGCTGTAAGACATATTCTTGTTCTATTTTTTTATTCTCTTGTGTCTCTTTCAGTATAAATAGCTCATGAATTTATGATCTGATATGCATGTTTTGAGATCTAATGTGTAAAAGTTGTGCTCTTATTGAGAGCACTGTACCTCCTTTTGTTATTGGGTACTGGAAACTAGCACCCCAGGTCTTCTAGGCAGGGTCAGACCTCACTCTCTAGTCCAGGAGGTCCTGACTTCTCTGTCCTCCTCCTTCATCCTTGTGAGCAGCCGATATTACAGGTATGGGCTACTAGACACCTACATCTTTCTTTGCCTGAAACCAAATGAACAACTGAGGGTTTAAAATGTTTGTAAAAATTATTAGTTCTTTGAGAATTTCAAATATTTTGTTTGAAGTAATGTTTTATTTATTCCTTAAGAATTAAACATAATGTATTTTATCATATCCATCTCCCCTCTTTTGCCTCCTTCCTGGTCCCACACCTCGCTACTCATTCAACTTCATGATCTTTTTCAGTCCTCTCTCCCTCCACGTTTTGTTTCTTAATCCATTAGTTCAGTTTGCAATTGCTTGACTATTTCCAAGTGTTGGACTTGGAGTAACTGATAAACCAGGTGTCACTCATTAAAGAAAACCTTTAAACTTATAGAAAGAAAAGAGGACAAACTGAACATTCAATGAGCTAATCTAATTTCAAATCCTCTCAGCTCCAGGAATACATCTTCTCACCAGTATAATCTTTGTTTCATTAGCATTATAATGTAGTTGGTTAGGTAGAACATGAAATTATAAAGGCTTGTGAAGATGAACCAGCCCAGGTTAAGTCATGTATATGGGACTCTTTATCTGCAAATAGCACAGCACACATGACGATAACATGTTATATGATATTAATACACTGGTCAGGTAGAGAACAGCACAGCACAACAGACAGTGATCACAGATGTGCAGATGTTCCTCTGTTGAGAGCCATCATTGCTCTTGGAGGTTTAGGTTCTTTGATTATTGAAGGCTGCTGACATGAATACTATTTGTGGGAATATTCTAGTTGAAATATTGATCTTAAAAGTGGTATAGTGGTACTTGCCTTTAATTCTCTAGAGGCAGAGACCTATTGATCTCTGTAAGTTAAAGTCTGGACTGTTCTACATATTTTGTTCCAAGTCATACAGGACTATGCAGTGAGACACTGTCTAAAAAAACAATCAAAAGCAAAAACAAAACAAACAAAAACAAACATGCAATATCAGTAAAATGGAGATGGTTGTGTGCATAATTCAATTTTTTTCTGCTTTTCACATCTAAGGTAGAAGATTTTCCCAGGTGTGTAGAGTCTTACCACTAGATTTAGAGTTCATGTCCTTGGGTAATCTTTTAGATTGTCATTGTGACTGATGATATTTCTATGAAAATAATCAAACTATTCAAAAGGTAAAAGGAAATAATAGGACTCAGGACACCAAGGTAGCTTATTGCGTGAAGTTACTTATTATCAAATCTAAGCATTCAAGTTCTATGCCTGGGCAGTACACTGTAGGAGAGAAGCAAACACCCCAAGCTGTCCTGTGCTTCCAACAAGCTCCATAACATGCACTAAAATCCAGACACATGTGGACATTCAATAAATATGATATATAATACTTTGTCTCCTTTAATACATTCTCTTACCTTATTTTTCCCAGTTTCCTTTTTGTTTTCTTTCCAGAAATTTGGTTGCTAACTTCAGAGAGCTTTTCTCTGATAACTAACTTACTTCATTTCAATATTTGTGTATTTAGCAGCTGTAGTTCCAGGAAGAACATTATCTTTAAAAGTCTTATTACTAGTAAAATGTAATATATGGTAGCATTAGGTACTTTGTCATGAAATCTTGAAGAAATCATTTATGGTTTTTTTTATTTAATTATTTCTTTAAACTTTTACCCCTAGATGCTAGTACATAAACATAAAACCATTTGTCCAGCTGGTAGACACAATTATTTATAAACGGTGTCTGAATCTATTTTTGTAAAAGCAGAGTGAATGTTCCCTCATGTATGTGCAAACATAGATCATATGCAGTAAATCATTCTTGCTTTCCTGTTACAATATTTTGTGTGCTGCTTTGTTTTGTTTCTAAGCATTCCTCCTTTGGTCATAGATAAAGTTCATGTTTTTCAAAAGAAAAGGTGTATGTTTTAGGACTACCAATTTTAACTTATGTGTGAAAGACATGGTACACAGAAATGTTATTATTATCCAAGATGACAAGGGTAGTTACTGACAGATCACTAGGGGAAACAGGACTGTGGAGGTATTCCATTCGTTGAATATTTGCCATAACAGTTTGAGGACCAGAGTTCATATCCTCAGGACTTAAGTAAATACTGAGTGGGCATGATGGCTTCCAGTAACTACAGCCTCTGAAGTTGGAAACAAAGGATCTCTGATCACGTTGGCTAGCAAGACTAAATATATCCATGTGCACTCGGTATGAGTTTGATTGACTCTGCCTCCATGACTAAGATGTTTGAGCAATTGAGAATGATTCTTGACATCCATCTTAGACTTTCACATGTACAAACCCACAGGTATAAAGATATTCACATACGGGTACAACTACACACATATGAAAACATGTAAATACACCCACGCATGAAAACTGTAACAAAAATGTGATAAAAGTGTGCAACTCATTTTTTACATTCTACTCACTGAAGTACCAAGGTCTCTGTATGTGAGATCTCATGCACGTCTTTGCTATCACAATTACTGATGTATATGCTATATTTAGTTTTCTCCAAATACAGAACAGTAAATTATCATTGTGATCAGATTTGTCTATATTTTATTTTTAATATATTTTATTAAGTAACAATGACACAATTGTTAAAATGTATTTTTAATTTTATAAGATTATTTTAAAATGTACTTAAGATTTTAATACCAAGTCTTGATATTGCCTTAAACGTCATTCTAGGGTCTGGAGAGATAATTCAGTCGGTAAAGAGGGTAGTAGAAAAGCAGAGGGAACTGATTCTCAACATCCACATAAAAAGGCTAGGCATTGTGGCACATATCTGTCACCTCAGTGCTACGGTAGAAGGGAGAGATAGAAGCTTACTGGTCAGTTGAGCCACTCAATGAGCAACAAAAGGAGGCACTCAGTATCTACCTGTGGACTCTATACATGTTATGTAAATCATCAAACATATTCACACTCACACACACACGGGCACATACACACACTGAGTGAGTACCTGTGTGTGTGTGTGAGTGTGTGTGTGTGTGTGTGTGTGTGTGAGAGAGAGAGAGAGAGAGAGAGAGAGAGAGAGAGAGAGAGAGAGAACAGAACAGTAAATGATATAATGTCAGTTTTCAATTCATTCATATTATCGACAGCTGTATTTTATTATGGAGTCCATGGAATTCTGTCAACTGAACAAATACTTTGTAATCACTAAGAGTGAGTGAGTAAATCCATAGTATGTTCATTATATAGTAGAAATCCTCAGAAAACTGCATTTCTGTAGGATAACAGCAGATATAAAAGGAAGTTTTAGAGTTGTTTATTTTACATCTTCATTTCACTCACTAGTTCCTTGAGACAAATTTGTTTTCCAAAATGAATCTTGTTTGCCATTGTATTGTGAATAATCGGGTTTTGTTGTTGTTGTTATTGTTTTTCTTAAATCTCTTTAAGAAGAGATAGGGTTGAAGAATCCTTGAAAATCTTAGTGTATTTAAGGAAACCATAAGGATCATCATCTTTTATATGGATTAGTGGCATGCATGATTCTTCATTTGTAACAGAAAAGCTGTGAAGAGCTGAGTGACATTGGATTGCTTTCTGAACTCTATTTCAAGAGTTGGCAGACTGAACTCCTTGTCCCTTTTTCCCAAGAAATGTTATCTTTCTTTATGTTTATTGTCTCCATCAGTAGACCACCTTCCTGCTCATCTCCAAAGCCAGGCAACCCCATGTCATCATTGATGCCTTCTTTCTTGTCACTGGCACTAATGTTCATGTAATATCTGAGAACCTTCCTTTTCTCACTGCTAACCTGAACAGCTTGCCAGTCTAAACAAAAATACCAATGAAGTACTTTTCAAGACACCTAACTTATTTATTTATAATCTGGATATTGGTAGCCATGCTTCATTTGTTCTGGTGTTCTTCATTTGCTTGTTTGTTTGGGTTGATCAGTATTTAGTAATTTAGATGATTATTTCTGTTTTTTAATTGCTTTTCTTGAGAAAAGCAATAAAATCAAAGAAACAATAACAGCAAACACAAAACAAAATAAAACAAAAAAACAGGGATGGTGGTTTCTCCAGCCAGACTGATTTTCTGCCCTTGTGTAGTCTGCTAAACAGAAGCTCTTTCTCCATCCCTGTAGTTCGTACTGCTCTCTCTTCTTTCTACATCATAACAATGGCCGTATCATACAGCAGTAACTTGTCCATTTTTGTTGTAGTTCTTTCTGTGTCCAACATGCTTCCTCATGTATACACAGCATTTCTTAGCCTCGCATTCAAGGTTCTCATGAGCTTCTGTCATTCTCTGCCTCTCCTCCCTACCTTGTGTCCCAGCCATACCCCACTGCTTGCTACTCCCAGCATGGACTGGGGTTTGTTTTGTGGAGTTAGACTGTTTGAAGCTACATTTCATGTTTATTGTCATTGTATTTAATCCTTTGGTCACTGAGTGATTCTTCGTGTGCTTAGTTTTTTATTTGAAAAACGGAAAAAAAATGGTGCCTCCTCAATCATTATGCTAAGAGTTTTAATAAATAAAGGCATAGAAGCTTCTTGTATTTTCTCAATGCTCAGCAAAATTCAGCTATTGTTGATTTCCCAACAAATATCTTACGCTGGAAGTTTAACGGCTAAAATATTCTTGTATTGTGTATTTTGTGTTCTGGTAAGTCTCTAGGTTTCTTTTAATGTCCAATTTATATGCTACCATTGGAAAATCTGTCCTGCTCACCTCATCCGAATTCATTCCTCCTCTTGTTTGTGTGAGTGTGCATAGACTTATTAGATATAGTCATTTTATGAACCCACCAATGCTTTCACTGGACTTTTTAGCTACTCCAGGGAAAGGATAAAATCTTACAGGTTGCTTTGTCTTCAGAGTATCTAGCTTCATGCTGTGCAAATATCCAGTGCTCAGCAAAAGCTTATCACTTGAACCAAAGGGGAGCCATGTGTTTGCCTTTGATGTGCCCAGCAATTAGAAGCTGAGTTAATCTTAAACAGCAACAGGTTCAATCCATTTATTGGAAAAGTAGTAATGCAAACAAATGTGAAAATCAAATAATTTTTGCAAGTTCAATTAATATGACAAAATAAGTACCCAACTCCCAGCACTGTCACCCTGAACTTGCCCCTCTCTTGTCTTTTGATTTATCCATGATGAGCAGCTTCACTGAGATGACAGTGAGGTCACACAGTCAGGGCTTGTAGGAACCAATTATCTGCAATGTTATGCTGGGTCAGGTCACCACTATTACCAGATGTCATGTCAGGGTGAAGATAGTGGCAACAGCCACACTGGTTAAGTCTATAATTTACAAGCTATAGAACTACAGCTAACAGCATCACATTCATGTGGGGGACATTGCAACTCCTGCTTCTTATCTAATTAGTATTTGTCTTATAACTATGTGATTAGCAGCAGCACCATGACCTAAGATACTTGCAGTGGGTATTCACAACAGAAAGAATATTGAAACGTGAGTAATGTGCCTGAGATTCACACATTCAGAAAAAAGTGAACACTATCATGAATCTAAGGCCTTAGCTTAATTCCCAGCAGGATTTCATTTCAGAACAGCCCAACATAGGATGAATCCGTACAGCTGATCTACACAGCATTGTTTCTAGACTACTGAGAACATATATTGTACTAAGTGTCACCTGGACGTTTTAAAAAAAATCTCATATGCATTTCCTTCACATCTGTTAATATTTGCATTGACATTTCATCTTTTAAAACACAGCCGTGTTACCTCACCCTCTCCTCCAGCCACATATGGGTGACATGCCACACACCTTTGCTCCCACAATACTACTGTCAAGTTCTTCTCAGAATACTCCACTCTCATCTCTTTACACAGGACAAATGCTGTTTGAGAGAACAGAGTACTCATACTCATAGTTTATAGTTTATAGTTTATAGTTACTGATTCTAGCATTGTTCTTGCCAAATTATACAGACTTATTGATATTGGCTTTATAGGTGAGAAGAGTAGAGGGCACATGCTGCCAAGACATGGAACCTGGAACCACATGATCACAACACAGAGACAACTTATGGCCAAGAATGATTACTGCTTGTTCCAGCCCTTCACCCTTGCTGCTGTGCTCAGTGAATAGAAATGATTTATTCCCAGTAGAATGTTTCTACCTGTGCTATAAGCTGTTGTTTCAGCCATCCATTACACGTTTACTCTCCTGTGGTATTTCAACTTCCTTTATAAAGCCATGGGCATTTTTTTTTCAAGATCCAACCAATTGCAATTTCAATAGAGGTTTATGCTTTTTTTTCCCGCTCCAACTAAAAGCCTGTGTATGGTCACCAGAGTAGATGGTCGAAGTCACACAAGAATAGATGTTAGCTTGTGGCACAAAGCACTTGTTTGGCCTTGATTTTCAAATGTAAGCATGGAAGAAGTTCAGTTCTGAAACCTAGAAGCAACTCATTTAAAGAAATTGAAAAGAAAATCTTAAAGGAAGTTGAAGCACCCAGGTTTAAGGAGGAAAGCTAGTGCGGGCCATGCATTTTATTTCTACCCTTAGATCTTCTAAGAAAGTAAAGCAAGGTGCGAATTGCGCCCCTTCATTCTGTCAAAACACATTGCTACTTATAGGCTTAGGGAGGATGCCAATAAAATATTTCTTCAGCCCCCAAGGTTCCACAAGAATAGACTCTTGGAGAAGATTGTTGTTGACAGTGCACGTGTTGATATAGCCAGAACTTAATAGCTCCTGGCGAACAGCAGCCCTTTTTGTTCTGTGTGAGCAGTTCTTTCTCTGTTGGAGAGCCAAACAAAGCACACTTAGTATGTTTGCAAAGTGGCACTGCAGCGGGGGTGGGGTGTCACTCATTAATCTTTCTCTAACAGTGGGAATCAGAGTCTTGACTGGGAAGCTTCTGGAAATAAAGTCCTTTCTCTTTTTAGTTCTGAGATAAAAGTTGATGTTTGTCTTCCTAATTTATTTTTTTTCTTTAACCTCTTCTTCAAGGGCGTGTATATTTCTCATCTTTTTTCTGTGAGAACCACAACTGTATCAGCTTTCCATAGACATGAAAGTAGGGTTGAGAAGAGAGAGAAGGAATCTTCTTAAAATCATTTTTTTCTTCTATTTACATACAATATATAAAAGGCTCAGCCAAAGTTTACATCTCAAAATTATTCCTTCCTAAGAAAGCAAGTTTTGGGGGGTGTTCTGGTGGCCTCCAGATTCAGAACAGTATGCCTATTGTAGGTAGTTAAGGCATGGATGGAAATAATTTGGACCCCTGTACTTAAATGTGCTTGGTAGTATGAGATTTGATGCTGTGTAGATTGTGATGGAGGTCTGACTCCAATTTTAGCTAATGATGAGATTTAGGTAACATAGCTTCTCAAACTCTAGTTGTCCTTGCCAAAGTGGATGTAATTATAGAACTCAGTTCCCAGCAGACTTGACCTGTGAAATTAAATTTGATAATTAATGTATGCAAAATATCCTAGTACCTGGAGTCATTCCCTCGCTGTCTTTTCCCTTTCTCTGTTGCTCACCCTTGTTTTTATTTTTAATGTCCTCTTCACTTCTCTCCTTAACTTCACCCTTTTGTCCACTGCTCTCCTTTCCGACAATTGAAACATATTCATTTGTTCTACATGCTGATAATTCCCCTAGGAAACTATTTATACTTTATTGAGGCCTCTGCACAAATGAAAGTGAAGGGAATTCTATTTTAGCTTGAATTCTATTTACTTTGAAAATAACCTAGATTTGTATTTTGCTGTAACTTTCCTAAGGCTTCTAGCTGGAAAGGACTGCGGCTCTGTGAGTGCACTTCCACAGCTGGCTCTATTGTTTGATAGAAGGGGTATCATAGAGCAGAAGCTCCAGTGTGCTGTTAGAGGGAATACATGGCTTTCCTCTAGGCTCTCCTGGTTTCTGTGAAATGTCCCATTTGTTTGTCAGGTCAAAGTGCATTCTAAGCAGTAATTGAAGGCAGAGCATAGAAGGTTTGCTCACTTTATATTGGAGCCCTCCAAGGTGCAACAGGGAACAAAACTCTGCCATTTTGCTTATTCTCATGCGAACATGCAACTCAATTATTTAATAGAACTTGAGCCATTCTAATATGCAGCTATGACCTCAGGATCATCTTCTTCCCCAATCCTGTCTCTGCTCCTAGCATCAGCTCTTCTGTGGTCCTCCAGCCTTTCTGATTCTTTAGCACAGACCATGCCTGAATAATCCTCCACACACTCAGTATTTACAATAATCAAACTATAAAAAAGTTTGGTGAAACAAATTTCTTTTTATTTTTAACTCACATCCAGAGTTCCTGCTGAAAGTAACTTTTAAAACTTTCATTAGAAAGTTTATCCTTAACTTCTCTCACTGATGCAAGGGCATGTTTCTCATAGGATAATTCACCCTGAATTTCTGAAGGACTTTCTCAAAAGAGAACACGGCCATTTTCTTAGTAAATGATAGCTAGTCACTGGAGTAAACAGCCCACATGTAGTCTAGCTAACTGATACACATATTATTTCATATATATATATGAAATATATATATTGATATATATTGATATATATCGATATATAATGATATATATATATGATTATAGATATAGATATAGATATAGATATAGATATAGATATAGATATAGATATAGATATAGATATATAGATATATATAATCTACCATTAAGGAAGGTGACACCATCAGCCTTGTATTATGTTATGGTGGGAGAAAGATGCAGATGCTGGGAGCCCCTGAGGCCAGATGTGCTTGTAGTCATAAGTGGCTGTGCTTTTGTTCCTATAGAACCTGATTTCCTAGGGCTGAATAGATATCTTCATGTATAAAACAATCCCCAGAACCTTCACAGAAAGGATTGGAAGGAAATGAAGCAGAAGTTGATAGGGATGAAACAATCTAGGCATCAGGACAGAATGATGAGACAAGAGGCAAGTGTGACACGGGACTAAGAGCAAGACATATGTTCTAATGGCTAAATGAGGCTGAAAGAAATGGAGAGTGTGCTCTGCATACCCACATGAACCAGCCCAGTCTCTCTGGGAAAAAGTGTTAGCTTTTATATACAGTTCTCATACACACACACACACACACACATATATATATGTATATATATATATAGGAAGAGAGAGAGAGAGAGAGAGAGAGAGAGAGAGAGAGAGAGAGAGAGAGA
>NW_021604720.1:6337863-6341748 GCF_004785775.1 Grammomys surdaster | reverse complement strand
AGAGAGAGAGAGAGAGAGAGAGAGAGAGAGAGAGAGAGAGAGAGAGAAAGATATTGGTTTAGTGAAACACTTGTATCTCAAGGTTGTAGAAATGGAATTCAGATGCTTTTCATGGAATTAATCTAAAGCAAGAGAGAGTTCCAAGCTTGGGCACCATGCATCATCATGGAGCCTTTCATAATGGAGGTTTGATCCATTGCATATTTCATTTCAGCTTCAATTTTTGCAGTTGTAGAAACTTCACATATGGCCAACAATGCTCCAGGCATTAGTTAGTACATCCATAAAACATGTGCTAAAATTGTCTAAATTAGATTATATATTTGAAAAGACTTATATATTAATATTTGATTATCAAGCTATAGGATTATATACATACATTATGATCAATGGTTTAAAATTAGTAATGGTTATTACTAATTAAACACAATAGTTAGTTGAAATATAATCTCTGATCTGACTATTGGCTGTATTAAGCGAGCTCCATATGTATGCATCCTACACAAGGAGAAGCATGCTATGCATATCACTGTGGCTCACATTTTGAGAAGGGTGCTATTTCATGAAATAAAGGTATCACTTTAGTTATCTGAGTCATAACAGCTACATGATCACTATGATTATGATTATTATAAAATATGCTTTTATTTTATTTGATAATTATTCATGAAGAAATGGAACTCCTACTTTTCTTCCATCACATTCTTCCTAAATAGGGAAAATAATTTTCCCTCTCTCACTGTACTTCAGAAAATGTGACTACATTTTCTTCCCAGAAAAATCAACCCTTTTCTTGGGCTTCCACATATTCTCTTAACAATGGCCTAGAGCTTCTGCCAGGCCTAAGGACATTCTTGACGTGGGTGTAGTAGGGGATGGGACAAGAATGAACATCTCTGAGTGCTGCTGCATGTGGGTGGTCCTGCCTCTTCCCCGGCTCCACCCTTCTCCAAAAGACTTGCCAAGGGCATTTTACAAAAGGGAAATATGTCTCCAGGGTGGCATTCCCTCTTTCAAAATGTGAGAAAACACATCGGCATAAAGAAGTTTTTCAGGACTGATGGAAGGTGTGAGGTGCAGGAAACAGTTCTTAACCTCTTAATGTGGTTCCCCAGAGACTGCTCTACAGTCTAGCTTTTAACCAAATTGACATGATAGTTTTGCGAAAAGATAATAGCATATATTCAGTCATTCATCAAGCATGTACTTAGTGACTAAGCACCAAAATATCACACAGGAGTTGAAAAACACTCATTCTGTTGAAGTAGTGGTGGGGGCTGAATTGTGTAATTGCTCCATAATGGCTACATATTTAAAATATATAATAAGACAGGGATACGGTAAAGGAAGTTCTAGGAATTTCTGGGTGAGGCAACCATGCAAGAAGGAACATGCTTGTATGCTTCCTGGAAAGCTAAGGAAGACCACAGTAACTTACATCTAAGGGAATATAATCTGAAAGATAAAGGAGGCCAGATAATGGTCAACGGACAAGGTCAATGGACAAGGTTAAGACATTAGGCACTGGACAAGATGAAGACCTCACTGGACCCCTTAAAACTATTCATAATTTTAAAAATAGTGCATTTTGGGGACCTCTTAAAACCCCTTGAGTAAAAAATAAATATAATTGCTTGCATCTTAGAAACATGAGTATAGTGGCTTTTAATGTTGGGCAGGAATGTGGCTAAAAAGTTCAGGAGTCTTGTGAAAGACAGGCCATATGGGATAGTGTGAGAATCATTCTACTGAGGGATAATACAACACTTCTCTCTTATAAGAAACAGAGAGTACAAGAAAGAAGAGAGGGTGGGAAGTGAAATAGGACTCAACAAAATCAAGTAGGTTCTGATCTGGGTTCGTAGGGAGAAAAGTTTTCATTATGCCCCTGTTCAGTTTGAGAACATACATGGATGGTCACTCAGGCTTCTATGAAGGATTTTTCTGGATTTTAAGGATGATGGATCTAGCAAGTTTCAGCTTAAGTGTTCATAACACAACGATAGGAAACAGTACAACTGCTTCTTGAACTTATAATGCAGACAGAATAACATGAGGTTCATAAAGAGTCCCCAGAGCTACAGGGCTTGAACTGAATATCCCAGGTTCATAACTTTCCTGCTGTTTACCTTTGAGCAAATAATTTCACATCTCTGAGCATCGTGTATTCATCAGAGAAGTCCAGGCAATATGGAATCCACTTTACAACAGTGCTATGAATATTGAGTAAATGAATACTATTTCAAAGCTGGTTCCAGCAAGAAAGAAAGTCAAATATTAACACTGAGAGATACTGAATGAGAGGACTTAGGACACACTGATGGGTGGTGTGAAAGGGAGTATAAGAAGCATTCTAGGCAACCCCAACATAGATCTGTGGAAAATGAACTGGAAGTGTATAAAAGGAACAGAGGCAGAGAAGAAGAGGAAGGCTTCAAGAGTGATTCATGGAGGACAATGAAGACAATCCATCCAAAGAATGTGTAACAGAGGCAAATGCCAGCTCATAATTCAATTAAAATTAAAATGTAGGAGTGTCTTTGCACATGGAAGTTCTGGTATTTTTATTGAAATGAGTATGTTTTCAGTAAAATAGCCATGGTTAATGGGATAAGAATAAATTGAAGACAATGATGTGAAAATATTTACATGGTATTTTTTTTTTCAGAAAGTTTGACAGTGTGAGAAAGAGGGAGGATGGAATTAAACAGCAAACCAGAAGACTGGGAAGTATTGAAAGAGGAATGTTAATACATGTTGTTTTTCTTTGAGGGATACATAATTATGCTTGTCAAAGCAAGAAGACTGGAAGCTTAAGAATACACAAAAAGACTTATTCAAGTACACCAGGTAGAGTCACCCAGTAGAAATAAGAATTTCCCTTGCATTCAATAACTTTAAAAAAGCCCTCAGGAGAAGTGAACTTCTATAGATTACCTAGCTCATTCCATCCCAGACAGTGGCTAGGGTCCTCCAGAGCCTGATCTCCAGAATGCTGTGATCATTGTTCTCCTACAATCTGTTGCCAATTTCAAGCCAGTTCCTACACTCCTTCTTCCTGTAAGCCTCCTGCTATGGGCTGTGCTGCCCAACACAGCAATGGTGGAACCGTAGACACTTCAATTTCATTAAGAATTGAGTTTCTCACTTGTACAACTGCATCTCAGATACAGATGTGGTTGTAATGTCTGAATTAGAGAGCAGAGCCATAGAACACTTTCTGTAACACGGAGAGACCCTTAAGACTGCATTGTCTCTGCTCTAAATCTCTGGTATTTATTGTACACGGAGAGTTCCCAGGCCTGCTCATGTCATCGCCCTGCTGACCTTGGACCTGAGAGTGATCTCCACTACTGGGCTTCCCCACTGTGCTCATGGCTCTTCATTAGTTTCCACCTTGAGGTCCATCTGTCTTTTCATCTTTTACAGCATCTCAGGTTACTGCTCTTCTTTCTGAATTTTTCTTCACCACCCTTGAAGAACTTGTTGAATACTTTCTTGTCCACTCACTTACGCGCTATTAAATCAAATTGCATCCCATAGTCCATTCATCGACACTCAAATTAAATCACCTTTTTGTTCTGAGATTGTTTTGTCAAACTACCATGTGATTCTCCCATCTTGAAGCAAAAGGTATCTGATGGAGTAGTTAGCCATGTGGACTGTGATTCAGATACATAAGCTGTAATGACAACAGATGTGTCTTGTGGGTTCAGTTTTTAAATTGAGGGAGCTTTGTTTATCACTTTGCATACTACTCTTCCATGGATATTCGTGAATTACATAACAGAAATTTGATTTTTTTCCCTTCCTTCTTTCCTTTCATTATCCCCTTCCCCCTTCCTTCCTTCCTTCCTTCCTTCCTTCCTTCCTTCCTTCCTTCCT
>NW_021604720.1:6336018-6337853 GCF_004785775.1 Grammomys surdaster | reverse complement strand
CCTTCCTTCCTTCCTTCCTTCCTTCCTTCCTTCCTTCCTTCCTTCCTTCCCTCCTTTCCCCATGCCTTCTCTCCTGCCTTCCTCTCTTCCACTTTACATCTCCCCTTTCTTCCTTCACTCCCTCCCTCCTTTCCTTCCTCCATACATCCTTCAATGTATCTCTTTTCACCTTTCCTTCACTGTTTTAATTTTTCTTTCTTTTTTGGATCTATACTCAGAACCATGTCAGTGGGTATATTTGATTATTAAGTATAGAACCTTTAAGACACAGCTACAGTGACTCACGACTTAGTGTTTGTAATGCATAGTCAGGGGTCAGCTGTGACCAACTAGCTCAGAGTTTTGTTCTCCAGCTTTTTGTTTTATTGTTAATTTTTGTTTGTTTGTTTGTGTTTTTCTTCCTGTTGCCATATGTGTGACCATAAGTCAAGTTTTTAACGCTTTGCTCCAAACAGGAAGGTGGAGAAAGATCTGGTGCTCTACTTGGAAGCAAAAATATTTCTGGAGGAATCCCAAAGTTTGGTTGTAAATTGGGTTGCTTTCTTTGAAGAGAAAAGCAAGGAAAAAGAAGACTCAAAGAATCACCAAGAGTTTTGTGCATCCACTCTGCTGACTTCTCAGCAAAGACAAAACATTAGCTTCTGTGGTCCACTTTCTTCCATATTTCCAGTCGTTTATTTAGTAGAAATTCTTATCGTCTATGCAAGCATGTCTGCATGTCTGTTGCAGAAGTTAAGCAGTCTTACCCTTGCTTCTGGTTTTCCATTTCTTGACTTGTATTTTCAGCTGTTTTCTAAATGTCTAGTGCAAAGTCAGCGATATTTTACCAATAGCTTCATTAAGGTGGGTTTCTGGGTAAAGTATATTCTTTACTTAAACCAGTACTCATAGAGTTTTTGAAAATATAATCAATAACCATATGTTCTCGCAACTCTTATTTGGCATTATTCAAATCAGAATATTATTTTTATCATAGACAATAATAGCAGCTTCTCTTATGCAGAGGATCAAAAGTTGCCATTGTCCAACAATTTTTTGTGTAATTTTGTTGACAATATTTTTCTATATGTGTTGCACTATTTCAATATAAGTAGATTTGTGTTCACTGGTATACTTGTGTGTCATGGTCTGAAAATAGTGACAGGCACTTCTGGTTCATTTTCAACCATTTACATTTTATGAATATATTTATTCTCATAACTATACTGTCTTTTGCATAAAAGGAAGAAAAAATTAAGAAATATATAATTCATCCATAGTTGGGTATATTAAATGTTCTCAAATTTGGTGACCCTGTGAGTAATGTCAGAACTTATACCATAAATAGTTTCATTGTAATGTGAATATAAACATTGAACATAAAATCAGGACTCCATTTGGCACCCTGTGAAGAATGTCTAATGACCTATCATACTACAAGCTGAAGCAGTACTTGGGCATGAGTTAAGAACATCTGTTTAGAATGATTTTCCAGTAAGGTCTGCTTCTTTTACAAGGAAAAATCTGAAGAAAACATCAAGTACTTGCTATTACATCATTCTGCAGACACTAAACCTCTGAAGGCACACAGTTATGGAGCTTAACCTCCAATCCCAAGAAACTGTCAATAAAAGCGACCCCTTGTAGAGATCAGTGGACATTCTTGGAGGGGTGTTGTTGAAAGGACATCTCAGCTTGACCTCCAAGGGAAAATATATTTGCTAAAACTGTTTTAAAAGAAATCTGCACTGGACAGGCCCCTACTAGAAAATCTTTGTTGGATGCAGGAGTAAACTCCAATAAAACCACAATAAAATAAAATAAAATAAAATAAAATAAAATAAAATAAAATAAAA
>NW_021604720.1:6317556-6336008 GCF_004785775.1 Grammomys surdaster | reverse complement strand
AATAAAATAAAATAAAATAAAATAAAATAAAATAAAATAAAATAAAATAAAATAAAATAAAAACAACCTAAAACTAATATGATTCATGAAATGGCTAGAATGAGGAATGATTTGGAGCCATAAATCACATGTGTGTGTGTGCCTTTATCCCTTGCAAAGTTTCACAAGCAGGCTTGTGCAATTGACAAAGCCATGTATGAGCCTGCACAGCAGAAGACCTTTCAGTGGAAAATTAAAACTTTCAGGGGCATATACAAGGCAGATAGAGAAGAATATAGTTCCAAAGGGTCTTGGACTTTTGCTTTGAAAATGTTTAATCATTTAACCATTATTATACATTAAATCAGCTTCCCTTTAATTAATCTAAAATAATGTGAAACCAAGCCAGAGAGACCCAGTTATCCAAAGCATAGAAGTCTATCTCATTGTGAGAACCATGCAGTATGTTATTTATAGGAGAGCTTTCTAAAATATACAATATTCTAAAATGATTTCTCTGATTTTTTAAAAAATGGTTGTAGGAAAAGCAAAGTTTTTAAAGAAAATCTGTATTTTGCACTTGATTCTTGATTAAACTGTCAAATACTAAGTATTGTAAATAGATGAAATTATTAAGTAAAATGCTAAGTTATTACCACAAGATTTCAAATAGTGGCTTTTGTTATTAAAGGTCATTTGTCACTTTAAATATTCTGTAAAATTGCAAAGGAATCCCCCCTCCTTTTTTTTCTTTTTTTCTTATCACTACTGAAGACTTTGGGTATACAGACTACACATGTCCAAACACTTCCCTAAAATAATCCCCATGGTGATGCTTGGTTCTCATTGTCAACTCCATGGGATTTAGAATCACCATGGAAACAATGTGTCCAGAGAACTTTGAAGTGAGGTAGAAAGCCCAGTCTTAGATGTTGTTTCTAAATTTCCACAAGCTGGCTTCTCAGACTGTTTAAAGAGAGAGTGAAATCCAAGCTGAGCACAAATGTTCATCTTCCCCCCCCCGACACCCCCCCAGTTCTTGACTGCAAATGCAATGTTAACAGCTGCATTTCCCTCCTCCCACCATAAATGCCTTGCTGTGATGGAGTGTAGTACTGGGAACCGTAAGCCATAGTAGTCCTCTCTTTACTTAAGCTGCTCTTATCAGATATTTTGTTGCAGACATGTGGCAGCTCACCTCTAACTCACTCTTCCTTTTGTTAGCTGTTTTCCAATGTACAAGAGATGAGAAGACCTCAAGATGGGTTGTCGTAGGAACCTAAGCCATGATATTTTCATCAGGAGTACCTTTTTAATGAAACATAAAGAAACGTAGAAGAAACTATATTTTAAAAAGTAAATAATAAGTCTGAAAAAGATGCCTCAGTGGTGAAGTGTTTGTTGTGCTTGAAGAGGACTTGAATTGTGTCACCAGTATCCAAGTTGTGCTGTTTCTGGCCAACTCTCACTTTGAGCTTACAGGTTAGATGTCATCTTCTATACTTCTTGGGCACCTACTCAGTCATATACATAAAAAACATAAACACCTAAATAAATAGTAATAAAGTAAGTAAATAATGAAATAAATCTGTTAAAATAAGTTAATATACAACATGATGAATATAGTATCATACTATTAGGCAGTACTTAGTGTTAGCTTTTAAATATTTCCATCAGATATCATAAATGTACAAATTTAATTAACTTAGGTATTTACATATTTCAAGATAACAGTGATATGCATATATATAATAATTATAATTATATATATATATAATTTTCAATAAAATGTTGATTAAGGAATGAAAGTACACAGTCACGCCCCATGTAAGAGCACTTATATGACTTGATTCCCTTTGGTAATTATCTATGTAATCTCCAGAAGTCGTGTGTTCTTATTGACGATCTTTCTTAATGCTATGTCAAGTTTCTGTAAATACAATGCTAGCTTTGGAGAGTTGATATAACTTGGTGTTCTTGTACTATTCTGCATTATATCTACAACCCATCTCTATTTTTATTTAAATACACATTAATTAAAATAAATTACATTTAGCTCCACAGTCACCAGAGCAGTATATTAGTACTTACTACCCAACCTTCTGTGACTAATGCTGCAATATTGATGTTAAGTATAGAAAATTCTATAGGACAGGGTTTATCTGGCTTTCTTTCCATATGGTCCAACATAACTTGATCTTAAACATAATATAGAAGAAAAAGATAAATATGTATGAGGACTAAGTATAGAGTTGAATCTTTAGACGGCTTGATTCATGCAGGAAGCTTTGGATTCCATATTCAGAACCATATAAACTGGCGAGTTAGCCCAAATCTGTAATCCTAGTCTTCTGGAAAGGTAGAAGGATTAGGAGTTCAAGGTCATCCTTAGCTACATAACAGAGTTCAAGGCCATTGTACTATAAAATGCTACCAATAAACCAAACCAAGAAAATGACAGAAAAAAAATGAAATGAATATAAAGAATCAGTATGAAAAAGCCATTCATGATATTATAAAGATGAAATTGTTAAAGGACTGGCAAAAACAAGTTTGGCCAAGTTTCTACCTTTCTTCAGTGAGATCATTCGGATCTTCTTTACACGAGAAGACTCTTAGGTTACAGGTTCAGGTTCACATCATGAAAGCATGTCAGACAAGAGGTGTAAAACTGAGTTCACTCTTTCCTGTTGTACAGCTTCCTCTCCAGTCTGACAGCGCTGCTTCTCATCCATCGCACAAAGTGCAGCAGGCTGCGACTTATTGACTCTGACAGTAATCCATTGTCCAACGTAAAGCCCATTGGAGCATGCCTATGAAAACACATTCACAAGGATGCTGCAAGCAAAGCACCACCTCATTATCCCAGGTGATTTACCAAGGAATTAATTCTAAGGATTGTTGAGCAGCTGGTGCCCTATGAGTGGTGTGTCACATTTCCTAGGTACACCACTACACCACCAAAGCCCACGGCCCTATGAATTCATACTATTTTATCAATTTCATAGGAGAAACAGACAAACTTAGAGAGATAAAATGACATTCCCAGAGTACAAAAGTTCAAAGCACCTGATGTAGAAACACGTTAATCCATGTTGGGGTGACTTGAAATCCCATTGTCCAACTAGACGTTTCTATGAGTAATTTCCAGTGAAGACCGAGCCAAGGGAGATGTCCATTCACATCTAACTGTTACATGACTGTGTATACTTGTGTGTGTGTGTGTGAAAGAAAATATTATTTTTCATGGCATTCAGATAAATCAGGTTAAAATTTCATTTTTATGGATAATTTTTAGGAGAATTAATCCATATGCTAAAAAATGTAAGTCAAGGAAGACTAACAAAGTGAAAAATAAGAACATAGTATTTTAATTAAGATGTATTTAGAAGATGTAAAAAGCAAACAAACGAACAGAAAGCCTGTCTCTCATCTTTCATTCTCCCTGCTTCCTTTCTTTCCCTTATTCATACTGAAAAACAAAGATTTGGCTTTTAAGTGTGCAATAATTGTACTACACAATAATATCCCAATATGGTGCTGCATGACTGCAATACCAGGTGTTAAGAGACAAAGACAGAAGAGTTTTTACAATATCATGACCAGCATGGGATACATAGCAAGTTCGAGGCCACTCTTGGCTCCCTAAGAAGACTCCTTCAAAAGTACAACAGCAAAATCAAACAAAACAGAAAGATCTGGTCTGCATTGGAAGGTGAGTATATTTGTTTTGTTTCCACTGCAAAGAAGTCAATGGAAATGTGTATGTGTTGTTTCCAATGCTGTAGAAATCTTGCTTATTTTTAGGAGAGGTAAATTTAGCTACACCTGCTGACAAAAAGATTCCATCTAGTTTGTAAACTAGAGTGTGAATTTAAATAATCCCAAACACCAAACACTGAAAAGCACAGTAAGAAAACAAACAGAACCAACAGCATTATCAAGAAAGGAGGCATGTGGCTTCCTTCAAACAAATCTCAATTCTCCTGAGAGTGCTCCCACTGCATGAAGAGAAACATGACTATTCATTTCAAGTACTTCTACTCTGCCACACTCAGCACTCAGATAATAGGGAGAAGTGAACAGAATTGCAAATATTTTATGCCACATCTCTTACCTGTATAACCTAAAGATCAGGTTCCTCTTATCAAATGAGCAATTTAACATCTACCCGATTGTATCTGGAAACATATAATGAAATAGTTAACACCTGTTAGCACGTATGTTTATGCCTATACCTTAAGTAGACTTATGATCATTCTCAGTATGGAATTTTAAAATTACCCAATGGAAATATGCACAGCTTCCTATTTTAATATGAATATTAATATGAATTCATTCATATTATGTATGCACAGAATGAAATGTTTAACTAAATTGACTCAAGCAGCAAGTGTGATGTGTCTACAGAGGGATGCTCACCTTCTATTGTCACAGACCAAATATGAGTTGTCTGTTAGTAGAAATGCTGGCATTCAGATGACAAAACAAACAATATAAAATGAAAGAAACAACTCATTCTTTTTTTTAATCTATTTTTATACCACTGCAGCTTTCATAAAACACCGAGTATTATGGCTTTCAAGCCATGTGTAGGTCATACATTGGCATAAAGGTGACAGCTGATTTTTTTTTTTTTTGCAGCTGATTAGCAGGGCTTCTTGAGTCCTGAACACAGCTTGTGCTCAGAGAGGGCGAAAGTGAAATTGACTACCAAACACTTTAGTTCTATTTTCCCTATTATCTGTTCATAAGCTTATATTACAACCAATTTTAACACCATACACAGAATACTAAATATTAATTTAAAAGAACTTGAGGGAAATCATATTACAGCTTCATGGTAAATTTAATTTGAAATGCTAAAAGTAATGCTTTCCCTGTACACTGTGTTTGCCTTTTCAGAAACAGGAGCCTTAGAAGAGATTCTTATTTTGATTAAGTGACTCTATAATTGCAGAATACTCTCAGAGTCAGAAAGCAAAACCTCCACACTGCAGGGACTGGGCAAGTCCTTGTTACTTGACAATTTATTTTCCTAGGGTGTGCTAATCATCTTACCCAACAAGCAATTGGATTTATTTAAATATAATCTCCTCGTGCAATAAGGCATCCTTAGAAAAAGCAACAACTCTTAATGTTTTATTCAGTAAAAGAAAGAATCATTGAAAATCAGCTAAAATCCAAGTAATATTTTAGAATATGAGGAAAATATACACTAGCCATTGACAATCTATTTTATTAGTAATTTCAAACCTAGTACTTTGATTTGAGAGTATTGATACATTACTCCTGCTTTCTAGAAAAAAAAAAGGTAGAAAATTCATATATAAAAGAGGGATTCTTAGGTAGCTGGCTCATAACTTGGCTGAGGTTGAAATATAGCATAAAGGATAATCTGTAAGCTGGAGAGAAAGAGTGGCTCTTAGAAGGTGAAAGCTGCAGAATCAGGAGCCTTACTAGCTTTCTCTTTTCTAAGGTTAAAGTACCAGTATCCAAGTTACCCACTGGTGTAAGCCCTAAACTTTGAGGCTTAAAGGACCTGGAGCCTGGTATCTGGTAGCAGAAGCAGGAGCTACCAGAAAATGTGTCCATAAGTCAGAGTTTTCTAGATCTATCTAAGCCCCTCAAATACTTGGCCATGCTTCCCACATGGAGATTATCTGCATCGTTCTTACTTAGTTTGCTGATCAAAATGCTAATTTAATGTAGAAAAAAAACAACAAAGAAAACGTTGATACACCTAGGCTCTACTCTTCACTGATTCTCCAGATTTCCATCAATTCAATCACCAAGAACTGTTAATCAAAATCTTTATTAACCTGTCTCTCCAGTGTGTGCAATGCAGAATTTTATGGATTTTGCTTACTATTTAAAAAGAAGACAGTAGGATAAAAGCAAGCAAGCATTTTAGGATGGCTTTAACATAGTGTGTCTAAATAGACTGGTCAGTTTAGTCACTTCACCATGAATATTACCTCTGACATACATCTTCTTGATAAAAAGTGCTTAAGACTGGCCAGCCCAAGCTCATCTCACCCACACTTAATGCATTATTGAGGGACTTCTGTATTCAACATGATGGTTATTAGAATCTCTCAAATTAATTGCTACTTGGTTAATGATTCTTGTAATTGTGCCCGATTACAATCACTGCAATTTTAGGAATAGCTTCAGTTAGTAGGGAGGCTCAGGTCGTAAAGTCTGCTCTTGAATACATATTGACGACTGCTGTTAACTTTGGTTACTACAGAATAAAGAATGCTTTTGAATACTTTTTGAACATATTGTAGATAGCACTTTCATTTAATTTTACAGTAACATGAAGAAAATAAACCAGGTGACAACTAAAATGTTGGGATAGTGAACAAACTAACTTGGAAAACTCCTGGTAATATATTCATGCTGTATAGCTTCCACTTTTATTAGAAAATTAAGTTGTTCTACCAGTAAAAGTGAACTATGGGAGGAAATCTAATAGAGATGTGATTTAGATTTTTGGGATTACAGTGGAGAGCAAAGAAATGTGTACATTAAGCAAATCATCTTTATGAATCATTTAATTCCTTTAGTAAGCAACTTTTCAGTACTGGATTTTAGTAAAAGAACCAGATGAAGTTGGTTGCATATTCCCCTTCCAATAAAATAAAAACAAACCCAAACTTTGAGCAACCACAATACAAAATGAACAAAAGCCAAAGAGAAAAAAAAAAGAACAACAAAATAAATTGTAAAACAAAAACACAAAAACAAAAACTCACCTCCCCTTAATCTTCTCAGCCCTTTCCTTCCCAAATGTTATTTCAGTAGCTGTTCAAAAAACCTGCTTGTGACAGTGCCATAGATCTAGGATTAAAAGATAATCAAAAGAAAGAGGAGATATGGGTCAAAGAACAAGGGGATATTGTTCTCTCCAGCTGAGGATGCCAACACTGCACAATAGTTTGGGGTCTTTTCCCTATTTTATTCTCTTCATTAAACAGCAAGAAAACAGTGGCTCAGAGGGCTACAGACCTCATGATAAATATCATAGGTCAAACATAATGTCTCCCAAATTCATTCTTATTCTAAATCAAAGTGATAAAATGAGTGTTACAAATTGAATATCAAAATATGTAATTGTGATTTACTCTAAGTAACTATCAAATTTCAAATTTCAAATGTCTGTTTTAATTATAGACTTCCTTCAGAAATGTACAAAAGGGGATGTGTAAATTAAATGGAAGTAGATGAATGCTTTCAAAGACTAAGGCTTAGACCTAGAAAGGAATCTATTTGCAAATTAATACAACCTATTGAAGAGGGACTTTGAGTCCCAATGAAACTTAAATGATTTCAAGTATATGACTGACATACAGCTCTTATCTACCTTCTGTTAGAAGATTTTATCCCTATTATGACCCAAGTTCAAGTTCTCAGATTTGTAGCACAAGTGCTCTGTCTCTTTCAAAGAAAGTTATATTTTGAAATATTCTGGCCCATAACCTCTACACCCAGTGGATTGTTTCTCTATTGTGGGCCATTACTCTTCCAGTAGTATATTTGTAACTTTGATGAAACACCATGGCCAAGATAATTGTAGAAGAAAGGGTTTATTTGGGCTTACAGTTTCAGAGGGTTATAGTCCCGGATTATATCATGAAGACATAGCAGCTAAATAGGGTAGCAACTGAAAGCTCACATCTTGAATCACAAACAAGTATCAGAAAGAAAGAATACTAGATAAACTCTCATAGACTACCTCGATGATCACATTTCTTCCAGCAAATTGCTATATTCTGAGCGTCCCCAAACAGTTCCATGAACTGAAGACCAAGTATTCAAATGTCCGAGTCTACAGATCGGCATAATCGTTTAATAACATGGGACATATATCACAAACACAAACATTTATACCACATAATAGGATAGCTGGTTTTATGCGGACGTTTATTTATGGCTTCTAAACAATTGATGTTTTGGCTGGGACTTCTGTTAATGTCTATATTATGTATAGAACAGCTTTAGAACCTTCAAAACATGTCATCAGACCTCAAATATCAATAGGAGTTGTTGGAAAACTGAGGTACATCATTGTCTTACTAACTTGGAAAGGATCAGAGAACAGAAAGCATGAAAATGAGGCCTCTTGCATTCAGTCACTTTGACTGAAGTTCTTACGAGCATCTCACTTGTGTGCTTGGCTTGAGTGATTTTATCCTAATGTCTCAGAAGATCTATTCTCCATTTTACTAATTACCTGGAGCTCTTGCTTATGTGAATGGATATCCCTTGAACACATGGCAAAAGCAGATGACACCATGACAAAAGATTTGTTTAAGTGATGCACCACCAACCGAAACGAAATGGATTTCTGTCCATTGAAACAGAAATATTACTTAACAACCTATTTTAGGAACAAGGAATCAGTAAAGTACTACATTCTACTTTTCATAAATATGAATTCTGGACATTCCTTTTGGATATACGTGCATATGTTCATGTATATGTGTCTGTTTCTGTATTGGTACATGTGTATGGCAGTGGCACTTGGGGATACACTTGCATGCCTTTGCACACTTGCATGTGTGCTGAGGCAAAAGAACAACATTTAGTGTGAATCCTTAGGAGCTGTCCAGCTTGTCTGTTTTAGACAGAGACTCTCATGGGGATCTGGAACTCATTGATTAGATTCGACTTGCTATGTCCCAAGTAAAGGAAAGTGATGCACATGTCTTCCCCACTGCATTGTTGAGAGTTCAAGCACAGGTCATCACATTTGACTTTTACTAGGGTTCTGGGAATCAAGCTTGGGTCCTCATGCTTCTGTAGCAAATACTTTATTGACTGTGTGGCCTACACAGCCCCTTGAGCGTTTAATTTAGTTTTCTTTCTTTCTTTTTTCTATCCTCTGAATTTCTTTCCAACTTAACTGTGTTTCTTCCTTTCAATTCCTTGTAAATCATGGCCAATTTTATTAGGTGCAAAGAGCATTCCATTTTGGTAACAAGAGGCCATCCAATTGGCCCTGTTTCTATATTATCCTTCATATGTGAGCTGCTCAACAAAAGACCACAAGATTGTTGGAAAACTATTTTAAACCCAGGGCCTTCTGTGTTATGTGCTATAAAAGAGGCAGTTTGAAGATGTGCTTGCCTCTCCTGCACACAGAGCACCATTAAGCACTGTGATGCGTGGCTGGGACTGGGCACAGGAGTCACAGAAGGCTACCATCTAATTCACACAGTATGTTTTTAATTTCCCAAAGCAGATAATTTAGCTAAAATCAGAAAGCCTAATTACTAATGCAGAACAGAATGAAATGGAAGAGGTTTCAATGAAAAGGATATAGCCCAGCACATAGGGGAATCTGATAAGATAAACATGTATAAAATAAAAGCTAGGACTTATTTTTTGAACACCAACTAGTTTTCAAACTTATATTCAGGTAAGTATCTATATATCTATCATCCTCTTCTTTCCAATTCGAATAGCTGTTGATCTTCTGACTTTTCTAGTATCAGAGTAAAATGAGATTGGATGTCATTCAGAAAGCATCAAATGAGTAGTAACCAAGAGTCATTTCCAAATTGAAGTTGAACAATCTTATCTGTAAAAATTTTTTGAATATATTCAAGCATAATCTTCTGACACATACTCAGAGAGGAGCAGAAAGAATCCCCTGAAATAAGCTAAATAAATTGTCACCGCAGCACATTCTAATGGGAGACCTGCTCCTTAATATTAAGGTGGCACCTAGGAACTGTTTATCTTCTTAGCTTCCAGCCACCCAGCAGCTGTTACTTCCATTTCTGGTCTTAGTGCTAATTGCATAATGTCCTTAATTTATGCCTGCTGGTAGATCTGATCACCACATTACCTGGAGGCAATCTTTAATTAGAGAAATTTCTAAACAAATTGTCTAAAGGGCTTGTTTAGACTGATTAAATGTAACTCTCTCCCCCCTTTCTAAAAATGAGCATTATCTTCATACGAAAGCATCTCAGATAAATAAGCAACGTTGGTTCTAATTAAGGCCTATAAAATGAACAGCCACATTATCCACAAAAGCAATTGAACCTTGTTGTCTGCAACCGCAACATATATGACTCAGCATGATATTTATTCAAAGGCTTTCAGCATTTCCACTTTGCCTCTGTCAGAACTAACAAGGAGAAATAGCAAACTGATTGAAAAATGATAAACTGTAAAAAATGTAAAATGCTAATTTAGCTGTGGTTCATAAAAAGAGATTAGAATCATATACCTTCTCACCTGTGTGCTGCCAGGCACTCAAAGAAGTCAACATCAAATTAAACCTTCCGTATTGTGAACAGGCAGCAAGATGCCACAAGAATTAATAGGCTGTCATGGAGCATCCAAAAAAAAAGTGCAAATAGAATAAATATCATAAGAGGATCAACAAACTTCGATAATCCAAAAAACAATTAAAGGCCAGTTCACTGTTTGGATGGAATAATTCGAATAAATGCCAATGCCATAATAGACTGCAAGAAACAGATTTGACTGGGGGAATTTAGGAATCCCAGTCACATTGTTGTCAACCTCTTTGGAAATTGTTTGTGCTATTCTTAATCACCAGAAATTTGGTGGCCATGATTTCCTTGGTCTGTCTGTTAGAAAAGGTATTAAGTATAGGAACAGTATTCCCTGTTTGAGTTCACAAGTGAGATTTGGTGAAGTGTGATGGATGACTTGAGTCTTTTCAGCAAACCTTTGAGAAGGACATTCTTTCTTTCTTTATTTATTTTTGTCACCAACTATTTTAATGCCTGTTACTATTGCTACACTTTGGGAATCGCTTTTGAAAATTGTGCCTCTGCTTTCTCTCAGTATCTAGATATTTTCCATACACCCAGGATCTTTAGGGAGGTATATTTATGGTTCTGTAAATGTACCTGCAGTGGACTGAATACAAAATGTGCCCCCACCCCAAACTCACATATTTTAATAATTTCATCCCTACTTGGTCGATTGGCCTCTACAACTCTGTATTTTGTTTGATGGTGATTTTTCTGAAATGGTCTCCATCTATTGCAAAGATCAATTTCCTTGATGAGGGGTGAAGACTAAATTTAATCCATGGATATAAAGACAAATATTTCTATTTAGTTAAAGACAATTCTGATTTAGTAAAGCTAGCAGTGGTTGTAAAATTTCCTCCAAGATCTATAACTTTACTAACCCTGGTTGAGGTACACTTTATCTCTTGCTGAGCATGTCTTAATTACAATTAGAGAAACATTGGTTACTTCCTAGTTATACATGCCACTACTACACCGTTAATATTATAATGCCATGCAGGTTGTTGTGTTCATAGCTGGGTAGGATTGTTTGGTGAGGTAGGTAAGCTTCCTTCCATTAGAGGCTTACATGGTGTCTTCTGTTACCATGAAAGGTGGTTCTCAGGAGGAAAAAGTTTGTGTAAGTTCCAGTTTCTGAAATCCATTGGTGTAATCAGCCATAGGTGAATACCTTCCTTCTCAATAACAACAAAAACAAACTAAAACAAACAATAAACAGCAAACAACAACAAAAAAACAAAGGCAACACCAATAGTATATAATAGATTTCAGACAATCTTGGATATCCTTGATCAACAACTGAAATGTTTACTTATGCCTTGTCTTGGGATTTTTGTTGTTTTTTAAATTTTGTTTGTTTATTTGTTATTTGTTTGTTTTGTTTTAGGTTGGTCCTTGGCCTTTGGAGGGAGTATTTTTAGCACCAATGAGGAAGTTTTATTTAAACTATACATGTACATATATAAATAGACTGACATGTGTTGTAGGTTAATTTTAGATAAACAGATAAATGATATAATTCCTTCTGACTTTTTCAGACTGCTTTGTTTTCTCCTCGTTGCTTCTGCATTTCTCTCCCTCTCTCATCAGATCACTTGTACCCTGCCTTTCCTCCCATATTCAGCAATATGCTGAGTTTGTCTCTGCTCAATTCGTGGTTTTAGAGTTAATCTTTAAACTTACACAAGTGACAAGAAATTTAAAATATGGCAGGTGCTAATATTTAAACACCATTTCAAATTAGTAGTAGTTGTTCCTGATTTTTCTTTCACACAAATACTTTGATGAGAACTATGTCTACCGATATCAGCAATGTAGGTTTTGATGAAGTTGTTTGTTTGTTTATTGATAATGAAGTTTTGGAGCCAAATGATTACATACATGAGTTCTGAGTAAGGCAATTGATGTTACTTTTTTCCCTTCCTTATTAAATTATTTTATTTATTTACATTCCAAATGTTGCTCCCCTTCCTGGTCTCTCATCCAAGATTTCTCCTCTCATCCTCTTTGCTTCTAAAAGAGTGCTCCCCAACTTACCAACCAACTCCCATGTCAGGCTCTCCCAGCATCCCTCTTCCTTGAGGCCTCAAGCTTCTAGAAGATTAGGCACATTCCTTCCCTCTGAGGCCATAGAAGGCAGACCTCTGCTACATAACGTGCCTCAGATTACACAGGCCACATATGCTCTTTGGTTGGTAGCTTAATCTCTAGGAGGTCTGAGGGGTCTGGGTTCATTGATACTGTTATTCTTCCTATGGGGTTGCCATCTCCTTCTGTTCCTTCAGTCCTTCCCCTAACTCTTCCATAGGAGTCCTAGACCTCAGTCCAATGGTTAACTGTAAGTATCTGCATCTGTCTCAGTCAGCTACTGGTAGAGCCTCTCAGAAGACAGCCACGCTAGGCTCCTGTTTGCAAGAACGGCATGGCATCAGCAATAGTGTCAGGGTTCGGTGCCTATGCATGGGATGGACCCCAAGTTGGGCTGGTCTCTGGATGGCCTTTCTTTTAGTCTTTGCTCCATTTTTGTCCCAGCATTTCTGTTAATCAGGAACAATTCTGGGTCAAAATTTTTGAAGATGAATGGGTGGCCCCCTGCCACAACTAGAGCCTTGTCTATCTACTGGAGGCAGTCTCCTCAGGTTCCATCTACCCACTGTAGAGCATTTGCTAAGGTCATCCCCAATGAGTCCTGGAAGTCTCTCATATCTCAGGTCTCTGGGAATTTCAATTTGTTCTCCTGGCCCTCTGGGCTTCTCTCCTGTCTTCCCTCATACCTGATTCTGTTCCCCTTTTCTCCTCTCCCTCCCCTTTCTCACCTAGGGCCCTACCTTCATCTGCCTTCTGTGATTATTGTGTTCCCAATTCTAAGTGGGTCTGGGTCTGGGTTATCTCAGGATGAATATTTAACAAAATATGACTTTTAAAAACCTACCTTTCTTATGATTTCCTAATTATTTTGGTAATTATAGCAAGCACAAAGTCTGGAAGAAGATTATAAAAATCTCTATAGTTAAACGAAACATACATACTCACACAGAAAAAAAAAAGACTTTATTGCAAAAGTATATTATCATTATTTTTACATTTCTGTCTTAAGCATCCAAAATACAGGGACATATGGATATAGGAAAATAAACAACAGCAGTTATCAAAACAAAACATGTAATATATGGCTAATTATTTATTCTGTAATTGGTTTTACAGCCATATCTGACAAAATCATCAAATTTTATCATGCACATTTGTTAGAATTTCTGGCACATTTGCAAGAAAATATTTAAAATCTCAAGATGTTAAAAAAAATAGCATAGCATTAGTTTCCCATTAGTCAAAACACAGTCACCTTCACAACTGGCCTGGTCCATGACTTGATTTCTGTGTCAAAATGGTTTTCTTCTCATTATCTCATATTTGTTTTTTGTAATAGCAACTATGCTATTTAGAATTTAAACAATTCTAAACATCACTTTAAATTCTCTAGAAAGACATTTAGTATTAACAGGAGAATCATTTGATTGTTCTTTTTCTTTTCTTTTCTTTTCTTTTCTTTTCTTTTCTCTGTCTCTGTCTCTGTCTCTGTCTCTGTCTCTGTCTCTCTCTCTCTCTCTCTTTCTTTCTTTCTTTTCTTTCTTTTTGCAGATGTCTGTGGCTGGTTAAAATCCATCTAAGGGGAGCTCACTGCTAACTCCATAGTATCGCACATTCTAAGGGCAGGTGATGTTATCAAAATTATCTGTCTATCTATCTATCTATCTATCTATCTATCTATCTATCTATCTATCTATCTATCATCTATTATCTATCTCTCTATCTCTTTCTTAGCACCCTTAACACCTTTCTCCTTCCCTATCTCTGCTCCTCCTTTCTCTTTCCCTCTCTCCTTTTCCTGTCCTCCATCATTCCATCTGTGCATCCCTCCCCTGTTTTCTTTTTGTAAAGATCTTTATTTTTAGGCAGTTTCTTTTCTCCAAATTGGTAGAAGTACAGCCACAAGCAATTACATGTTCATAGGATCCAAGCATTTACTTGCTCATCACAAAAACAAGGTAGAATCTCTTTAGAACTATGTCAAATGATTGTTCTAGTGGTCCTATCCAGGTTATGCCAAGCCCTAACCCAATATATATGTGCATATATTCTTACTCAACTTGCGTATTGCCACACGCCTTGAGACATGACCTAGCAGCCAAAAATACCAGGTATGCTTGTCTCATAGTGCACTGACCAAGGTGGGTACTTGGAAAACAGGGGAAACAAAGCAAGATTCCTCTGCAGGTGATTAAATAAGAGCACAGAGTGTTTTTCTAGGCAGAATCAGCATAAGATCAGTTAGCCAAAGGGTGAGTTAATGCCCATAATATTTTCTTAAATATATTTTTTTAAAGAGCTGTCTGCTTTTACTCCTGCATTATAGAATCAGCCATCCGTGAAGACAAAATTGCAGTCAGATTAGACTGGGGGGCATGCACCTGTTAAAGCCACGCTTACAAAACTCGCTGGAGGTTTTTAGGCCCCAAGCGGTAGTTAGCAGAATACTGCTTAATTGGCAGACTCTTTCGGGAAGGAACTGCAGGCTCAGTGGCCCCTGAAGAGGCATAAAGGAGTCCACAGCAGTCAGGCTGAGGAGATAAACATTAAGTAGATCATCATCACCTAACTGCTGATTTTATATGACAGTCACTTTTGAGGAAACAAAAGGCTTGAAAAAAAATCAAAGTGAGCATAGCGCCATGAGTTCTTTCTGCTCTCTGTATCTCAAGAACACTGACTGAAGCGTTTAACCAGAATCAAGAAGAATTAAGACCACATCGCCCACAATATAAATAATGGCAAACCAGATAAAAGGAGGAGTTAAGGGTCCAGTTTCCTATTTTCCTAGGAGTGAATATCTAAATGTAGAAGAGATTAATCATCACATAGGAAGTCAAGGAAGACTCCTTAGCTGATGAAACGTATTTTAAGAGAAACTTAAAAGGAACTCCAAACTGAGAAGTGAAAAACATAAATATAAGTGTACTTTATACTTCAAAATTTCTTGGGAGTGTGGGGCAGGAAATAGGACAGTCTGTTCTTGAAACATCTAGAAATTACTGAATGACTATCTTCTAGCTTTTATAATCAAAAATGCCCTTCACTGGTAGAACTTAACCAATTACCTTAGCCTATCTTTTGTAGGTCAAGAATGTGCATAAATATCCTGTTTTCATTTGTGAAAATGAAAAAATGAAATGAAATGAAATCTCTTTGTGAGATTTTAACATTTCTTTTCATAGAGGGGTGTGTGTGTGTGTGTGTGTGTGTGTGTGTGTATGTGTATGTGTGTGTGTGTTGATTTCTATACATCCCTTTAATATTCAACTACCAGAAAAGAAAGGGATTGTCTCACAAACATGTAAGTTCATTGTTGGAAAGTTTTAGTGGAAATGAGGGTAGAGAGCTAGGAATACCCAAGTACAGGGAAGAATTAAAAACAAAAGTAAAATCTAAAGATATATGGATATTGCTCCCTAGAAACCTGATATTTTATAATCTATTAAAAACATAGTTTAAAAAGGCATTGCATATAAATGTCCTTCATTGGTAAAAAAATGCTATTCTCAATAGGCAAGGTTTATTAGTTTCCTAGTACCAAGTGTGGAATATTTCCCTATACATTGTTGGTCAGTCAGTTTCCAGAGACTTCCAAACTACTATGGGTCAGTGATGTTGGTTACACACCAGAGTGAGTTTTAAGACCCTATTGCTGATAACACTATGCACTTTTGTTGCAGAATATTGTGACCCAAGCTGCAATTAAGGTGGAGCTTTTCTCGCCGTTGGTTAGCTTTCACAGTGCTAGAAGGTACCATGGATGTTTCTTGGGCTGAACATTAATCAGCAATACCACCAAGACATTTACCTCATAACCTGCTTGGTAAGATGTTCCCAAAGTTACACTAGTGGCATGGCTTTTATGGAGTGAACAACTGTTTTGTTTTGATTTGGTGTTTGTTCATCAGGAGGAATGCCATGCTTGGATCTGTAAAAATGGCCAAGAAGTCATGCCTATGGAGATCATGGGCCCCAGGAAAGAACTTGAACTATCGTTCTGATAAGTTGACATGGCGTCAGACTGCCTTTTGAATACCTATCTTTCAGTTTGTTGAGACTGTACAATGAGTAAAGCACTTGCCAGAAGCATGGTGGTCTATGTTTTCTAACCTGCACTCATGTAAAGTCAGATGGAGGGAACCAACTCCACAAAACTTGTTCTCTGCCCTTAATATGTGTTAAATAGCACATGAGACTTTCCCCCACAAGCTTTCGTATGCTCACAGAGATAGTAATATAAGATTAATGGAAATGCTAAACTTCATACCAAAAATTAGAGCTGTTCTCAGCCTTTGTCAGAGAAACTTCTTTTTGTGGTGGGTGGATATTAATGCAGAACCTCACAGATGATCAAAATATAGGAAATGCCTGATTATGGAGTGCTTGATTCTATAAGGGATATCTCTATCTTCCCATCCAAGGCTTGGGGGACATGCTGGAAGAAGGGATAAGAATATTTTAAGAGAGAAAATATGCAAAGAAGTATAACTTCTGGATATTTTCTGGATGTGCAATGGCTGTTAAGGAAACTGACAATAACTCTATAAGACACAAGGACTCATTAGGCCCATGCTTCACTGAGGGGCTGTGGGTACAAAGGAAGAGAGATATATAATTGGAAAATTATTGGGAAGATCGGTTTCAGCAAGAGTGAGGAAAGGATGGCAGAAACTAGGAGGGAAAAGTTCACAAAACTCTGTAATATGGGTATGAAATCATCAAAGAATAACATAAAGTAAAATGCAAATGAATAGGTGTCTATGGAAGGAATGATTCGTGTAGAAAGAGCCCCACATTGAACTTGTGTTAACAGGTACACAATATAAAAAAAGGTGGAAGAGGAAGAGCAGGCAGCTGTTAGGGTGAGTTAAGCATGGTGTTTAGGAATGGGCAGGGCAGAAAAGAAGGTCCTAATGCCTGCTGAAGTATTGAAGATGCAAAATGTGAATGCCAGTGAAAAAGGAACTCAGGGTGGGGTGGATTGAGAGTAGGGTGGTGCCCTGAGATCACAGAGTTCTCCATTACAACCCTGTCTGGAATGTTTTTTCCTGTACCCAAGGACTCTCCCCTTTGGAGGAGTCCCAGATCCAGATGTTTGTTAACCTCTCCCCTCTATCTTACAATTTATTTTCTCTTTGTCTCATTAATACACGGTTCTAGTTTTTGCTAACCTAATAAAATCATAAGCAGGTTCTAAAAAATCCTGTGTCTTCAGTGGAGACCTATATAAATTGCTTTAGTCTTTCAGTTGGTGTTAGCACGATATTATCATGTGAGTATCTACTAATTGCTAGGTACCATACATGACATAGGAGAAAAAAATAAGGTGGGATTTCAGTCTCTGAGGAGAGGATACACAGCCATTAAAGCAGAAACATAATGAGGTAAGAGCCTGCTTAGTATTGTTACAGTGCTGTGGCAGTCTTTAGAAGGTAGCTGTGAATTCTACTTAAGAGTATTAGACTTTAAGGTTTCCTGAAACAGTAGGTGTTTTTAAACGAAGATTTTGTAAAATGGGAGAATGAGAAATTATTCACAAAGCAGAGAAGAAAACTGCAACAAGTAAAAGGTAGATAGATTAGAGAATGCTTCCTGTTCAGGAAGAATGATATCTTTGGTACATAAGATTGGATAGGTGAAGTGGTAGAAAGGCCATCTTCCAACTACCTCATTGGTTGTACAGAATACAAAATGCTGAGTCTTCCACATGCTTTGCATAGAGTTTCCTACAATGACAGCCATTTAGGATAGTGGCCATTAAATGTTCTATAGGGTTGAATGGTTTTCATGATTACAAGTCTCTGTTAATATTCTGCTATACAAATAGAAAACAGCCACAACATGCACTCAGGAGACCTGGTGCATATCCATAAAGGCTCATGTTTGTGACCTTAACATTGTGATACCATGAGCCCCCTCAGTTGATGTGGTGAGCCATGTTCTCCTGGTGTTCTCACTCAGTCACCTCTGACTCCTACAATCTTTCCTCACACTCTTCTGTGGGATTTCCTGATCTCTGATGGCAGAGACCAGATAGATACCTCCAATTCAGTTATTCAGTTCTCTCTCTCTCTCTCT
>NW_021604720.1:6296800-6317156 GCF_004785775.1 Grammomys surdaster | reverse complement strand
TCCCCCTCCCCCTCCCTCTCTCTCTCTCTCTCCCTCTCTCTGCATAATTTCTTACTTCCTAATAGTTAGAGTGGGTTTATTCTTTCATCTATTTGTGGGACCCTTTTTCCTCCTATTCTGTTGCCTTGTCCAGACTGGAAACGAGGGCTCTTGCCTTGTCTTCTTGTATCTCCCTTTGTCTTATTCGCTGTTTGTTGTCTTTTGGAGGCATGCTCTTTTCTAAAGAGGAAACAAAGGAGAAGTTGATCTTGAGGAGACAGGAGGCAGTGAGGAGGAAAGAGGAGAAGAGATAGGGGAAATTGTGGTCAACATATATTGTATGATAGAAGAATAGATATTCAGCAAGTAAAAACAAGTGTGCAGTTACAGAGGTATATAAGTAAATGAGTACCTTAATATACCAAATGAAACATATAAAACAAGCAGCCACCAACAGGTCATTGGTTGGGTACCCCCTGAGTGATGCACTGCAGATGAGAACCTTTTCTATGCTGGGGTGAGAAAATGGTTCTAATATTGCAGGGCTGTGATTCTATCTAAACAGATTGATTCATGCACCGTTTGGTGAAATCACTTAATGTCTTCAGTGCTAATATTTCACCAATATGTAAAAGGCACATGTGGTGCAAATGACTCATTTTAAAGCTCTACTTTGAATATATATTTAGTTAAAGAAAAATAGCCTCTCTTAGATAGCTGTCAGGAGTTTTAAGCCCCTTGCTGTATTTCTTTTTCCTCTTTTTATCTCACACCATTCCTTGCAGAAAACCGAGGAAACACTTTCTAGTAAAAACCACACTTTCTCCACTTGAGATGCCCTAGATTTGCATTTTCTTCAGCTCACGATTTTACAACGTTGTGTCTTTTAAAAATTTGTTCAGAAACACAACAATAGAACAAAATAGAACTTTCTGGGCATTAAGGGCTGGGAGGGTTGAGTGTGAAAGCAATCAATGCCGTTTTCCCCTGAGTTTCCTAGGTAGAACACAGGAGATCAGATACGTGGGCTTACTCGCAGGGGATAATGGGTTGTGTCTGTACAATGCTATCAAAACTGGAAGCACAGGGGATCGTTCTATTTCACATGCTCAAATAACTGGTTAGACACATTTTCCCACCCTTTTGACTTTTGTTAGGCCTGGGCCTCCCTTGGGACCATTTCTTTTTTGTTCCATTGCTTTTATCTAAACCATGCAAACACTTTAAATAAGGGCTTAATCTATTCCATTTAACTCATGTGAATTTCTAGCTTTCACGTGGATGTTCCAGTGTCTTCTTGTGGGCCCCTTTCTCTTCCTAACAGTTGGCTCCCTCTTCCACACCCTACTGTCTCAATATTTGATGACGCACTGATTTAGTTTTCTGTGCTGATTACGTAAACCCTCTTTTTTAAAAAAAAAAAACCCACAACCTTTTTTTTTGTTTCCCACTGTAAGAACCCCTGAGCACCTACTGCTCAAGTTCAGGACAAACAAATCCACAGGAGTTTTCTTACTAGTTCAGAAAGCAGGACCAGGTTTCATTTGTGTCAGTGAGACCCAAACAATTGTAGACATGCTGAATGTCTACATACAAGAGACTTTATGTAAATTTTAACTATACATGGAAGAATATCATTTCAACTTTTAAAAATCATATTTGATAGACTATGAACATTTTAAAGGTTTTAAATCTTATTGAAGAAGTTTTCTTTTTAATGTTAAAATTCTAGAAATGTGTGTGCCATACATCTGTATGAATGACCGATTTGAGCAGTTTTCTAACTGTGCCCTTCCCCTTTATGCTGTACCCTTCTCTTAGTAAGTCCATAGTCACTGTGTCTTGAGAGTAAGCCTTTTTAGAATTTTTAATAAAAGAGCTGAAATCATCCTTGTCAGTGGTTATCTGAAGGTGCCTCTGTCCCCCCCTTTTTTTTCTTTTACTTATTTTGTCTTCCTTTTGTGCCTTGGATGTAATCTATAGTGACATTTCTGTTTTAATGGTCTGTTTACCATTTTCTCATCTCCTTAAGTGTCAAAATTTTTCAAAGCTGGAGGTCATGTTTATTAATTTTGGGACTTCTAATCATTAGGACTGCACCTGGCAATGACAAGTAATTAGTGCCCCAATGCACACATCCAACCCTTGCATGGGTTAAAGTGTTCCATGGCATCTGTCCATATCCTGGAGCCAGGTATTAGCTTTGGGGTCCTTGGTTTCATGCTAAGACATCTTTTAATTCAAGTCAGAGACAAATATATCAAAGGGGGAATGTGTTCCACGGTTGGACAAATGTGCTTAGCAGTTCCTTAACTTTCTCATGATAGGCTGCGAATGTTAACCCCTTCCTTGCTCTGATGGAAAGTCTTTCATAATACAATTCTGTTCCGTTCATACCTCTGACGGTGTGAAGAATTTCTTAGCAACCACATAGTTGTTCCAACTCCCAGTCATGACAAAGTAAGCTTAATTGTATTTAGTATTACAAGAAGTTGACACTGTTGTCAGAGGAAAATAGCTACGTCTGTATAGAACTAACTTTCTAAGGAGGAAGAATTTTATTGACATTTGTTCTGTATTACTAGCTGATCTATTTTAGACTGGCAAGATAATGAAGGATATATTTTGACTATAAAATACAGTTTTTTTGTCTTCCTTTTGTGTCTTGGATGTACTCTGTGGTTGCATTTCTGTTTTAATGATCTGTTTATCATTTTCTCATCTTCTTTGGGGTCAAGATTTTTCAAAGCTGGGGGGTCATGTTTATTAATTTTGGGACTTCTAATCATTAAGACTAGTCCTAATATTTGGTCCATAATATCATTTTTGCCAGCTGTAGTATGGAATATATACCTATGTATATATATATATATATATATATATATATATATATATATATATAGAGAGAGAGAGAGAGAGAGAGAGAGTTAGAGAAAGACAGAAAGAGACAGAAATGAGACAGAGAGACAAAGTGACAAAAAGGACAAAGAGAGAGAAAATCAAGTAGATAGAGACAGAGATAAGAGAAAAATAAAAATAAATAAATGAATAAATAAATGTAAGAAATGATTGGGTGAAATAATTAGCTTAATGTATTTATTCTATGCTGTAAATAGGTAACCATCTAGATTATCTCCATGGGGTATAAGATGAATAAGAAGACAGTATCTTGATTTATTTTCTATTTATTCAGATAAAATAACAAAATCAATGTAAGGGAGAAAAATTTGATTTTGGTTTCTAGTTTCATCATAACAGAGAAGTCAGGGCAGCAGTAGATCAAAGCATCTCTTCATACCTTATCCCCAATCACAAAACACAAGGAGATAAACATATTGTAATTCTTAGCCTGCTATCTATTTATGCAGTCCAGGACCTCATTGGTAATGCTGTCGATTAATATGGATTTTTCCACATCAAGGAACAAAATCAAGATAATCTCTCATAGGCTTACATCTAAACTAACAACCTAGATCAACCCACAGGTATAACTGGAAACTTTTCTCCTAGGAGATTTAAGATCCTAGGCCTATGACAATTAGTACTAATGGTTATATAGAATATGCATCTTGAGTGCTTCCCAGAATTTACATATATATATATATATATATATATATATATATTGAGATTGGTCCCAAACACAAAAATGTCACTCCTCACTCACTGATGCATCCAGCATTCTGCCAAATTTTGGAACACAGATCACTCATGTTAAATTTTCTTCCAGACAGTCAATAGACATCTACTTCCAGAGTTTTGAATTATAGTCCTGACATGACTTTAGAACAGAACAGTAATCACCCAAACTTTCAGTCTCTAGAGAGTTTGAAATTCTAGGATATTTATGGAAAATAAAAACACATTCCTATTTTTCTTTTGGCCTGAGCTATATGGTATTTGTTTAGTCTACACTTCCCATTCAAAAAATCTTATCGACTATCATTGGCAAATGAACCACTGAGTTTATGGTAAGTAGCTGAGTGGTTTCTGACCACAAATTTGGGAAACCATGTGGGTAGTAGTGTAACATTGCACTTTCCAGGACTGTAAAGACCTTTCTTCATTTGGCAGAAAGATGCAATGTGCATTTTTGAGACTGATGGGAAACAATACTTAACTTTATAACCTTGAATCACATCCTTTCTCTTAATGACTCTAACAGGACAACTCAAATTTATATTGCCTGATTGAAAAGAAGCTTTATTTGACCCAAGCACAAAGTTAGCTTTCCACTATTTCCCTAGCCTCCAACCCATAAAAAATTAAATGCTTAGACTTTGTACCTTACAAGGTAAAATAAATGGGATAACATTTTGCTGGTAAACAATCAATAGCCTTTAAAATAACACAGACTCTTATTCCCTAATTTCATACAGGGACAATGTTTGACTTGGGTCTTTTACGGTTTTTCCAGTAGAACTCAAAAACATTGTAGCATAGGCTTTGTAAGTAGACTCTTCAGGAATAAAATAATACCATAATAATTATAATTTAATAATTTAATATGTGGAATAATTGCAACAATACTTAGAACATATATCCTGTTTGAACAACATTTTTGAAATTCAGAAAGCTGACAATTTAAAGCTTTTGTTTAGAGAATTTCAGTGGTTGTTGATATCAGAAAGATTCACTGATTTTCCTTGAAATGAGGCAACTTGGAAGCTATAAAAATAGGTCTTCCCTGTGGGAATAAACAAATTTAGTCTAACAGCTGGCTTTCACATTGGCTATATGACTTCTGACAAAGTTGTACTCTTAATTTTATTATCTGAGAAGTAAGCATAATGATGCCAGTTTTTTTAGTATTCTTCAACGATATTGAGGAATATGAACATAAGGTTGCATGTTATCACTGTTTTTACAATTTTAACAAGTCAACACAATCCTCGTTTCTCTGATCCAGAAATTCTGATGAAGAATGTCTTGCATGGGACTGGGGTCATTTTTTTCTGTTGTTTGTTTGAATTTCTCTTTGAAGAAAAACATTACACAGCTACAGTCCTAATGGATTATTGATGACAAATAGTGACTCACTTTGGTGTAACTGTGAATGGCTTAGGAGACAAACTGCTGGGCATGTCTGTGAGGGACCTTTTAAGTTGTGCTAATTGAGGGTGGTAAGAAATATCCTAAATGTAATAATAGTCTTAATAACTTGGAAAGCAAGTCAAGTATTTGATACTCAATGCTGTTTCCTGACTCCAGGAGCAATGTAACCAGCTATCTCATGCACTTTGGCAACCAATTCCACACCTTGATGGACTGTATACTTGAACTGTGAGCCAAAATAAATTTTTTTCCTCCTTAAAGTTCTCTTGTCAGATATTCTTTCATAGCAAGGAGAAAATAGCATCCTTCATGGAGTAATTAACACATAAAAGATCCAGTCAACATTAAAAATAAAAATTATGAGTATTGGAGCAGGTCTGTACAGCTTACTAGGTCAGTGTCTTTGAACAATAAATTTGCATGTATCTTGAGATTCCCCAATAAGTTGCTGTTGAAAATAATGGGATTTTAAACCTCTTAATATAATGGTTTTGGAAAATTACATATTATAGATGCCAAAAAGTATTATGGGTAGTAGTAGTAGTATTGGTGGTGGTATGTGTGTATGTATGTGTGTATGTGTGTGAGAGGGGGGGGAAGTTATGGGGGGGGTGGGAGGAGGGGGGGAGGGAGGGAGGGAGGGAGGGAGGGGGGGAGGGAGGGAGGGAGAGAAAGTGTGTGTTTGTGCATATCTGAAATTGTTGTTCTGACTGACATTTTCTGTCTTATTCTGTCTATACCCTTGAAAGAGTATCTGTTGTGGAGCTTGGAGCTTTGCAGCCAGCCAGCAATCACAGCATCTCTCCTTCTCCTGTTCCCTGAGGTTACAGGTGTGCGATACCTAACTTTTTACATGGGTGCTGAAAATTTGAATTCTACATTCTTGTACAACAAACATTCCTTAACCCTGAGCCACCTATTAACTTGGAACAATAATTTAAAAATTATTATCAAATAAAGTTATATTTGAGAAAGATAAGGCTCTAAGTTGCAAGTATATAATAGTTTAGTTATAGGATTTAATTGAAAAAATATATTATTGAATATATATATATATATATATATATATATATATATACATATACACACACACATGGCTGTTTTCAATGTTAAGAAACATCAACTTTCTGTCTCAAAAGCAGTGAGGTGTAAGCTAAGCCTTTCTCACATACCAGCTTATCACCACCTTTGTCTAAATCTTGCTCTTAGTCTATATATATGCATGTCACGTCACATCAATCTTTTAAAATTGATTTGTCTTTCATTGTAAAATGTTGATGGTGACATTTTTATCATTTAAAAAGTATTTCCACTTTCAAGGATTTAGATATGTATATACTTTTATACACACACATACAATATATATATGTGGTATTTTGGTATTTTTTACTTTTACTTCATTCCCAAATATTAAAATCTCAGCTTTTGCTGTAAGATTTTAAACTTTTATAAGTAAAGGGTGATTTTAACATATTAAATCTAGTATTTATCATGTTTGGCAGCCTCAGACTGCAAGTGAAATTTCCAGGAATATTATGGAAGAAAGAGATTGGTGTAAAATACACTCCAGGTGTATGGTCTGAAAAGCCCTTGGTTTTAACATAACCTAGGGAAATCAGGCTTAATTTTTATATTTATCTTGAATTCCTAGCTTAACATAACTAAAATAAATGCTTTAATTTGAACAATCAATTAAAAATTACTGATATGTCTATTGCATATCTAGGCATGAATAAGAATGGGCAATCCAATTCTTTATTTTTTCCTTTATTTTTTGGTCAAACTCAGAGCACATATACTGAGGCTAAAAGAACATTCTTCTCCATGAAAATATAAGATATAATTATGGAGTAATATTGCATATTTCTGATGTTTTGCCTAAAACTCAGCATTGTGAATCATCCTGAAAGGAACGATGAAGCAGATCCCAGCCCTGTCTCAAAAGTCAGATTTTGTCAACCTTAATTTCCTGAAGCAAATAATGAGATCTACCAGGTAGAAGTCAGTCTCTCATTTTACCAAAAAAAAAAAAAAAAAAACCCAAACCAAAAAACAAACAAAAATAACACAAAACACAAAAACAAAACAAAACAAAACAAAAAACAAAAAACAAAAAAATCCCTGTAAATTCTCTCATCCCAGAGAAAGATTTGTCATTTTTTTCCTAGATGAAAACTTTCCTGGACTTCCTAGATTGAATTTTTTTTCCAACATGTTAATCAATTTACTATTTTTCTCAATCCATCAAATCTAGGATAAACTCACACTTTCTGCTTATAACTGGTCCCAAATCATTAGTAAAGTCTGAGATTTCCATCTATCTGATTTTCATTTCTTGAAGCTAGGCCAAGCTAGTCACAATGTCCTAAACATATTTTATACATTCATCTTCTGAGCCTTTATGGACACAGTGAAATAATAAAATATATGCACTTTTTCCCCCATGATCCCTGCCTGACACATCCTTCCTAAAGCCACTGTAATTTTCTGACAGTAAGCACGTTGGGAGGAGATTCTCTTTCAGTATTTGATCTTTTTGTTGGAGCAGATATTTGTCTCTTAATATATTTGAAGACAGCAGTTTAAGGTTAGTGTTTCATCCTATTACTTGCTACTTGAGCTTGGGTCCAGACACATCTTTTAAGTACCTTGGAATTTCATGAGTAATGGGTAACTCTTGGTGGGCTCCTGTACAGCTTGCAAATGAGGTGATAGAAGCTGGTTGCCAGGACAACCAATCATGTATAATGATTAGGAGCTTTTAGCACCTACTTCTTGTACTTCTTGGAAGACGGGGATTAGAAGAATGAGTTGATCAGCAATGGCCAGTGCTGTAGACAATTATACCTGTATAGTAAAACCTCTAGACAAGCTCAAAGTACAAGGTATGAATGACATTTATAGCTAAGCCTGTGAAGATTTTTGGAGAGCCTGGCATAAGTGTGGAATTAATGAGTACACAGCTCTAATCTCCTTTTCACTCCACCTATACAATTTAGCATAGTGTTTACTATTAAGTCAATAAACACAAGAGTTCTAAGAATTCTGTGAGCCACTCAACCAAATCAATTGTGAAGACAGAAATAGAGTCATAGCTACTAAGAAGCCTGGATGCTTCCTTTAGGCATCTGGAGTGGTGTCAGTTTTATGTGATGGTCTTTTGACCTATAGTATATTTTCTGTTCTCTAAGTACACAATGTCAGACCTAGGGCATCTACTTGATGTTTTCTGACACATTTCCAAAATTAATTTGTTAATTTGTTTACATATCTTGGTAGCCATATGTAAAATATTTACCACTAATATTTCCTCTGGTTTTAACTTAGTCATGTCATTCATATATATATATATATATCTATATATCTATATATATATATATGTGTGTGTGTGTGTGTGTGTGTGTGTGTGTGTGTGATGAGTGTGTGTACTTGTAGTGAGCATAAAAATAAAAATTTAATTGATAGTTAAGGTATAAGAATAAAAATATAATTGATAGTGAAGATAAAACCCCAAGTAAAGCTCCCTTGCTTCAGAATGGTCATTATTACTATACAGAAACAATCACTGAAATGTAGAGTTGCTCACTAAACAATTGATTAAATGGGTTCTTTAAACTAACTACATGAAATTTTTAAAAATAAGTTAATTAGAAGAATATATGTTAATTTTTAAAAATAAAAGAACTAGAAGATACTAAAAGCAAAGCATCCAGATGGGATAATTTCTTTTCTCAATGGGTCCATAAACTAACTGGGACTCTTAAATGTTGTTCCTGGTGCCAGCAATTTTGACATGACCCTACAGTTGACAGAGCACATGAAGAATGAAACTCATGAGAAAATATCCTGCCTGTTCCATGGTTGTATGTGATATAAACCTATTTTTCTTACTTGAAAGAAGAAAAATCTCAGAGTAAAAGAATTTTTTTAGCCTCTTCTTAAAACACCTTTCTCTTCTGTGCCTCTGAAGTCTCTATTCATTTGGTCACTGTTGCAAATATCAGTAGTCATTAAGGGAATAATTCTCCAATCCTTTTAACTAGTCAATAAAATTAGATTATTTTATATACCTACTTTATATATGTTTAGTTGTATCAAAAAAACCTTGAAAGTAAGTCTAGCAGCATTTTTTTTTAAATTCAACTTTTAAAACACAAATACTTCATTTGAAATAGTTCCCTTATTATCTGTGAGATACTTTTCTAGACATTTGAGATACATTAACAACAGTGTGTGCTACCTTCTTAAAACTATGGAATTACAGGATTCTTGAACATCAGAGTTGTGGAATGTTTTCTGATTACTAATAGGTAAGGTTTTTTTTTAGGACATTCACCAAAGTACTTAATTTATTATTAATGGATATGATGGTTTAGCGTATTATTAGAAGTTCCCAGAAGGAACTTCTAATAATAAAGACAAGACCCAAGATAATAGCTACAGAACAATAGCACAGCATTTTATATAATTATTTTCATTTAATATTCAAAGCTATTTTGGGACACACTTAATCTCTTACAGGATGTCTATCAATGTAGCAAAACAAATGTATGTGTTTAAGAGGGTAAGTGGTTTAACAAAACTCTCAGACTGGCTAGGTATGTAGTCCCAGGCTTCATTTCCCTCTTGTTGAGTGTCCCCTTAAGCCCAAAGAGAGAGCTGTTTGTTACTGCCAAAATGTGAGCCTCACTATTGCACCTTTAAACTTACTACATCAAGTGGGTCATTTTTTAGTTCATAGATGTTATACCCAAGGTGGTTAATTGCTCCCCTCCCTTGGATCCCTCTCTTGGACGGTATCATCTGGTAACATGAAACCAAGTTCTCAAGGGTTTATAAAGTAGAATCAGCTTAGATTCCCCAGGTCCTGGCTCTAGGAGGCAACAAGAAACAGATTGATAGCCCATTATGCTTTGAAGTATCACAGACTCCCCTGATCAACAACTTGTAAGGGGATTCTCATTCTTGGCACTAAGATTTTTGTTAGATAGTCTATGGGCCTTGAAGGGAGGAGCATTACCAGCCCAGGTAGAAAAATCTCATTTAAACTGACGTGCACATGATGTACATTTGTATATGTGTATGTATAAGACACATAAACTTATATGTATTATGTGTAATTTAGGTAAATGATAATAATGTAACTCCTTATGGCATTTTAAGTATTTTGCTATTTTCTTCTTTCCCTCCTCCCTCTTTCTGCATTATTTTCTCTGACTACTCTTGAGTTAGACCCCCATTTTTCCCATTTGTCCTTTCAGCTCACTTCTGTTTTGCACTGTCCTCTCTAGTGCTCTCACCCACCCTGCACAATGATCCAGTTTTATTTTCCTGATTTCTGTGGTTGTTCCAGGTTATGTGGTAACATCTGATGATTTGGAACTAGGAAAAAAAATGATAGAGCTTGTGATGTTTGTCATTCTTGGACTGATTTATTGTTTTCAATATTATCTTTTTAAGTTTCATCTATTTGTCTGAGATTTTCACAATTTTATCTTTTTTATACCTGAATAGTAATCTGTAATATGTGCAGATAATTTTCATTATACAATCATTAGAATGACATTTGTGTTATTTTCACTTGCTAGTTATTGTGACTAGAGTACTGATGAACATAGTTGAACATCTATAGATTAGGGGTCTCTTGGCATATGTTAAGGACTGATATACCTAGGTCATATGGTAGTATTACTATTAGGTTTTTGAGTATTTTCCACATTGATTTCCATAATGGCTTAACCAGTTTTCAATCCATTTTCTCTTTTCCCACCTCCAATAGAAAGACAAGGCATCAAGTGGAGGAATGGGGTTGCCATCCCACAGTCAAAAAGTCTGGCCCAGAATTGTTCTTGTCTAAAAGAACTGCGGGGACAAAAATGGAGAAGAAACTGAGGGAAAGGAGGTCCAATGACAGGCCCAAATTGGGATCCAGCTCAAAGGGAGGTTCCAAGGCCTGACACTATCCCTGATGCTCTGCTGTGCTTACAGACAGGAGTCTAGCATGACAGCTCTCTGAGAGGTCCAACAAGCAGCTGAAAGAGTCAGATGCAGATACTTTCACGACCAATGGACTGAAGTCAGGGACCCCCGTGGTTGAATTGGGGAAAGGCTGGAAGAAGTTGAGGAGGAGAGTGACCCCATACGAAGATCAGCAGTCTCAATTAACTTGGACTCCCCAGATTTCTCAGACCCTGAGCAATCAGGCAGCACATACTATCTGATATGAGGCCCCTAACACATATACAGCAAAGGACTGCCTGATCTGACCTCAGTGAGAGAATATGTGCCTAACCCTAGAGAGACTTGAGGCTTCAGGGAGTGGGAAGTCCTGGCAGTGTGGTGGGTGGTGGGTACATCCTCTTGGAGATGCAGGGGTGCGGGGCTTGGGGAGAAGAATGCAATGAGGAATTTTAGGGAGATAATGACTGGACTGTAAAAAAGAATAAAGATAGTTAAAATAATATTAATAATTTCATAATCAATTGATCATAAACATTGTGCAACATTTATGCTTTTTAAGTGATTCTTCAGTTGATTTTATAACCAGCCACTTTGCTGAAGTTGTTTATCAGGTTTAGGAGTTCTCTGGTGGAAGTTTGGGGGTCACTTAAGTATACTATCATATCATCTGCAAATAGCGATATTTTGACTTCTTCCTTTCCTATTTGTATCCCTTTGACTTCTTTTTGTTGTCTAATTGCTCTGGCTAGGACTTCCAGTACTATATTGAATAGGTAGGGGGAGAGTGGGCAGCCTTGTCTAGTCCCTGATCTTAGTGGGATTGCTTCAAGTTTCTCTCCATTTAGCTTGATGTTGGCTACTGGTTTGCTGTAAATTGCTTTTACTATGTTTAGGTATGGGCCTTGAATTCCTGATCTTTCCAAGACTTTTATCATGAAGGGATGTTGAATTTTATCAAATGCTTTCTCAGCATCTAGTGAGATGATCTTGTGGTTTTTTTCTTTGAGTTTGTTTATATAGTGGATTACATTGATGGATTTCCGAATATTGAACCATCCCTGCATTCCTGGGATAAAACCTACTTGATCATGATGGATGATTGTTTTGATGTGTTCTTGGATTCGGTTTGCTAGAATTTTATTGAGTATTTTTGCATCGATGTTCATAAGGGAGATTGGTCTGAAGTTCTCTTTCTTTGTCGGGTCTTTGTGGGGTTTGGGTATGAGTGTAATTGTAGCTTCATAGAACAAATTGGGTAGTGTTCTTTCTGTTTCTATTTTGTGGAATAGTTTGAAGAGTATTGGTATTAGGTCTTCCTTGAAGGTCTGATAAAATTCAGCACTAAAACCATCTAGTCCTGGGCTTTTTTTAGTGGGGAGACTTTTAATGACTGCTGCTGTTTCCCTAGGGGTTATGGGACTATTTAGATGGTTTATCTGCTCCTGGTTTAACTTTGGGACCTGGTATCTGTCTATGAAATTGTCCATTTCTTCCAGGTTTTCCAGTTTTGTTGAGTATAGGCCTTTGTAGTAGGATCTGATGATTTTTTGAATTTCTTCAGTTTCTGTTGTTATGTCTCCCTTTTCAGTTCTGATTTTATTAATTTGGATACTGTCTCTGTGCCCTCTGGTTAATCTGGCTAACGGTTTATCTATCTTATTGATTTTCTCAAACAATCAACTCAAACAAATCAGTAGCCTTCCTCTACATGAAAGATAAACAGACTGAAAAAGAAATTAGGGAAATGACACCCTTCATAATAGTTGCAAATAATATGAAATACCTTGGTGTGAATCTAACCAAGCAAGTGAAAGACCTGTACGACAAGAACTTCAAGTCCCTGAAGAAAGAAATTGAAGAAGATCTCAGAAGATGGAAAGATCTCCCATGCTCATGGATTGGCAGGATTAATATAATAAAAATGGCCATCTTGCCAAAAGCAATCTACAGATTCAATGCAATCCCCATTAAAATCCCAACTCAATTCTTCACAGAGTTAGAAAAGGAAATTCTCAAATTCATATGGAATAACAAAAAACCCAGGATAGCGAAAACTATTCTCAACAATAAAAGAACCTCTGGAGGAATCACCATTCCTGACCTCAAGCTGTACTACAGAGCAATAGTGATAAAAACTACCTGGTATTGGTTCAGAGACAGGCAGAAAGATCAATGGAATAGAATTGAAGACCCAGAAATGAACACACACTCCTATGGTCACTTGATCTTTGACAAATGAGCTAAAACTGTCCAGTGGAAAACGGACAGCATTTTCAACAAATGGTGCTGGTTCAACTGGAGGACAACATGTAGAAGAATGAAAATTGATCCATTCTTATCTCCTTGTACAAAGCTCAAGTCTAAGTGGATAAAGGACCTCCACATAAAACCAGATACACTGAAACTAATAGAAGAGAAGGCGGGGAAGACCCTTGAATACTTGGGCACAGGGGAAAAGTTCCTGAACAGAACACCAATGGCATATGCTCTAAGATCAAGAATTGACAAATGGGACTTCATAAAATTGCAAAGTTTCTGTAAGGCAAAGGACACTGTCAATAGGACAAAACGACAACCAACAAATTGGGAAAAGATCTTTACCAATCCTACATCTGATAGAGGGCTAATATCCAATATATACAAAAACTCGAGAAATTAGACTCCAGACAACCAAATTACCCTATTAAAAAATGGGGTATAGAGCTTAACAAAGAATTTTCAACAGAAGAAACTCGAATGGCCGAGAAGCACCTAAAGAAATGCTTGGCATCCTTAGTTGTCAGGGAAATGCAAATCAAAACAACTCTGAGATTCCATCTCACACCAGTCAGAATGGCTAACATTAAGAACTCAGGTGTTAGTAGATGCTGGCGAGGGTGTGGAGAAAGAGGAACACTCCTCCATTGTTGGTGGGACTGCAAGATGGTGCAACCACTTTGGAAATCAGTGTGGCGGTTCCTCAGAAAATTGGACATAGCATTACCCGAGGGTCCAGCTATACCACTCCTAGGCATATACCCAGAAGATGCTCGAACATATAACAAGGACATATGCTCAACTATGTTCATAGCAGCCTTATTTATAATAGCCAGGAGCTGGAAAGAACCCAGATGTCCTTCAACTGAGGAATGGATTCAAAAAATGTGGTATATTTACACAATGGAGTATTACTCAGCTATTAAAAACAATGAATTCGAGAGGTTCCTAGGTAAATGGATGGAACTAGAAATTATCATCCTGAGTGAAGTAAGCCAATCACAAAAGAACACACATGGTATTCACTCACTGATTATTGGATATTAGCCCAGAACCTTGAAATGCCCAAGATGCAACTCACAGGCCACATGAAGCTCATAAAAAAGGAAGACCAAGTGGGGGTGATTCAGTTCTTCTTAGAAGGAGCAACAAAATACTCAAGGGAGCAAACATGGAGACAAAGTGAGGGACAGAAACTGAATGAGGGGCCATTTGAAGACCTTTCCACCTGAGTATCCACCCCATATGCAGTCACCAAAGGTAGATGCTGATGTGGAAGTCAGGAAGTACATGCCGATAAGGGCCTGATATGGATGTCTCCTCAGAGGCCTTCAAGAGTCTGACATATTCAGAGGCAGATGCTCACAACTAGCCATTGAACTGATCGTGAGGTTCTCAATGGAGGAGTTAGATTGAGGACTGAAGGAGCTGAAAGGGTTTGTGGCACCATGAAGAGAGCAACAATACCAACCAACCACAGCTCCCAGGGTCCTAACCACCAGCCTGGGAGCACTTATTGAGGGATCCATGGCTTCAGCTGAATATGTAAGAGTAGAGGGCCCTGCTGGGCACAGGTGGAAGAGGAGATCCTTGACCTTATGAAGGCTGGACGCCCCAGGGGGTGGGAATTTTGAGGGTGGGGAAGTGGGAGTGGGGGGGTAGGTGGGGGTTACATCCACCGAGAAGAAGGAGGAGGGGTAAGGGGATGGGGGGTTCCCGGGTGGGTGGGGGATGGGGTAAGGGGATAACATATGAAATGTAAATAAAATATCCAATTAAAAAAAAAAGAAATACAAAAAAAAAAAGTGATTCTTCAGTACCATCTATCATGTCTACAGTACTGTTCTGTGTCAATGTCAATGGCCCAGAGTGAGAACAAATCTGAAGGATTAAATACTCCATTTGTTTGTTTCCACTTCAGATACCAAAGAAAATTAGAGTCTCTCTGAATTGCTGGTTAACATAAGTTGGTAGGTTTGTTTGGCTTTTGTTTTCATAATTCAAAAAATGGACTCATTGAACTCCTGAAATGCTATGGTTATAATGATAATTTTGATATATAGATTACATTCCAAAAACTGACACATGAAAGAAATACATAGAGCAGAAACGTAGAAGAAATATATAGAATAGTTGAGTTTTCTCATGCTCTTTCTTCCCATGCCCACCTTCACTACCCAGTAACATTGCATACATCTTTGTTCAAGAGTCCTGTCAAAGTTGTATTACCTGTATCTGAGTCATTACATCACTGAAAATTGTTGATCAGTTTCAAGTTCTTGCTTCTGTTTCCTTTATGGGGTCAGGCGGAGAATAAAGGAAAATGTTTCAATATTTTAATCAAGTGTTCTGCCTTACAGCAGTTCCAATTCTGAAGTAATGTGGGCAGTGCTTAATTAGCAGAATCCCAGGCACAGGGAAAAATAGGACTTACTGTTCCTAAGAAATAAAAATACATACTTAAGTCATTTAGGAATTTCTAAAGTATGTTACAAAGACCAGGAGTAAGGAAGAAATAATACATATGTATGAAATGTAGTAATTTTCAAAATATTCAAGTGTCTTTTAAACAAATATTTGGGATAATCTGCTAAAACTTATGCTTTAATTGGTCTAAAATGCAGACTCATCATGGAAATTTTATAAAGGACCTCAAGATGATTCATATATACACCCAGGCATGAAAACTATTTTTTAATTGTCTAAGGAACAAAGATAGGGCAGGTTAAATTAAATAGTTTGTAGTATCAATATTATTTCAATAGTATCTATTGAAATATGTTCAATGCTGGGGAAGCCATAGTGTGCAAACTAGATATATTTCCCCTTTATGGAGATTATAGTGTAATAAAAATTAAAGAGAAAGTACATATATAGAAAGTAGGAGAGAGCTGAGGTCAGGTGAAGAGGGGTATGGGAGCTTGAAGCAAGGGGACTTGAGAAAGTGGACAAGAGAAAGATGGCTTCCTTGAGGAGAACACAACAATGGACCCTGGAAGAATAAAATAAATTTTTGATCAGCTTCTGAGAGGAGGGCTCTTTTTCTTGGCAAGTATTTTATGAGGCCCATGAGATGGTGCATCACACTGAAATCACTGAATCAGCATAGGAGTTTACTCATAGGCCAAGGTGAATCTTGTTCAGAAAAATGCTCAGAAGTTCAGTTCTTGGCCACTTCCCAAAAGGAGCCGCTTATGAATTTTATATGAGCTCCCATGGGTAGCCTTGCTCTCTTCGTTTTAGAGAACTAATTGTACCAATATTCCTATAATTCTATAAGTTATACCTAGAACTTTCCAATAAAATTATTTTTGCTCTAAGTGGTAAAATTCACATTCTATTGCTTCCAAGAAAAAGACCTTAACTAATGCAATTTCCATTCTCCTAATGCTAGGAAAAATTGACCAAACCAAAATTATATAGGACATTTTCAATTTAACTTTTGTTCATATATTTCCAGTACTTTACACAAGATCTGAGATGTCTTTTTTATAACTCAACACATATGTATTTCAATACTCAAACCAAATTACTTCTATAAAGTAATATTTTAACACATCCTTTATAAATGTCATATGTATATATGGCATAATTTTTGTATGCATTAAACAATACTCCCTTCAAATTTCCTAAAGAACCATCAAGATGTTTCCCCTTAGAATTCATGTCCACTTTGTTATTATTGTTGTTGATGATAATGATCATGTAAAGTCATCTGCTGAGCCATGAGCAAGATACCATGAGGCACATTTTAAAAATAAAAGCCATAAACTCTCAATGAATCCCAGCTAGGACTCAAGCCTCTGGAAAACACCCATACATGTCAATATCAAGAATTCTATGCTTTTGCCTGCCTTGATAATATTTCCATATATATATATGGAAAATTGCTATATAACAAAAGAGCCTGAAATAAGAGCTTAAGTCAACAATGTATAAATTTTTATTTCATAGGACAAATATTCAGGAATGGCTTAGTTACATCTTTCTTGAAAGCATACCTCACTAAGTCACAGTAGAGATGGTGGCCAGAGAGCTTCATTTATTTGAAGGCTGGGATTAAAGAAGGCTATCACTTATGACTGATATTAGGATATAGTTATTTGTAGTCTTCTGTATAGATATTTCTGAATGTGCTCATTTTGTGGAAGATATTTCTCCTAGTAATCCATGATATCAAGGCAAAAACTACACCATCTTTCCTACAGCAACTTAGCACCTATAATTCCATATGCCACAATTTCCCCAATATCCTCTTGATTACAGGTTTCCCCTATTCAGTCTTGGAGGTATGGGGATATGAATGCATGGAGGAAAGAATCAGTGGTGGTCATGTCAGAGTTCTGCTAACAAAGGGTCTACCATTCACAGTGACTCATTTTCCTGCTCAAGCTATTTTACTTTTATAAATAATATATCAAAGTCTTCTATAAACATGAGGATGGTAAGTTGCTGGACCCTTCCCAACAGAAATTCTAGATAATGTATTTATTAATGTATGTTATTGTACTGAAATATTACATCCATTACGTACAGAAAACTTAAAAAAAGAAGACTTTAGAAATTATGGAAGCCTGATTATTTGCAAGAAAAAAAAAGTCTATTGGAAACAAAAATAACCTTGATGATCTATTCACTGACTTTCCAGAAAAGGGTTCAGAAGTATAAAGATTTCAAAAACCAAAGGGTACTAGGAAAACTAGTGTGAGTGTTCTTAAAAACACGCTGACTGACTGATCATCAAAGGAAAGCTTGGCCAAGTCTCCTGGCCATGAGACAGAAGTTACAAAAATCGTGATCAAAGCATATAGTTGTTAAATAAAGTGAATTTCTTTCTAAGCTTTTCAACTAGTTCTTTATAAGCATATAATTAAATGTCAAGGCAAAATTAAACTGGATATCAGTATTTTGTCTGTCCAACACAAACAAATCTGTAGACCAATGGAACACTCATCATAGCATAAAGTCTTGGGGTCAGGAGGAATTCAGAGCATCATTTTACAATTTCCATCATGGTCAAAACAAATACTCATGGGAAACACTATACTCTTTCAAAATGATAATTCTACAAACATCTGAATGTCTACTGTAAACCAGTGGCTAATGAATTATTCCCAGAACCTTCAATGATTTTTCCCCCAACATATGAAATCAATAAATCTCAAGTGGAATAACAAAACAACTTTGTACTCCATACCAAAAAAAAAAAAAAATCAAGATAAAGTGAGCTGTTATTCTTGACTCCAACCCATTTAGCAGATACATGAAATAAACAATGAGAATGAAAGTGTAATGATTTATTAATTGTTGGAGGGCAAGTTAGCCTCAGGGTTAGTGTTGAAACACAGAAAATGCTATTAGATTTTATGTCTTTGTATCATGGTAACATAGGGATGGAATGTTTCTAAATTCATTATTGGAGTTCTTAGGCCAAATTATTGAAAATAAATATTGCCTACTTAGGTTAACATTGGCTTCTACTTTAAGGTTAGGACCCATGATGGTGGCTAGAATGGAAAGTCTTCTATTAAAATACCCTTCCTCTTTGCTCCTAGGGAAGTACAAATTCCAGGCCATGGCACCTTTGCAGAATAGGGAGAAAGGCACACAGATACCACAGTATTTCATTCCTCCTCACCCTCTCAATGTCATGTAATACATGTAATACACAACCCCTGACACTAATAGTGATGCTCTCTTATGCTTGCAGACAACAGGAACCTAGCATAACTGTCTCCTGGGTAGCTTCATTAAGCATCAGATGGAAACAAATGTAGAGACCCACAAGATGCTTGCTACATTTTCACTAAGTAATTTTTCCCTTTGTTCTGCCCCCCCGTTTTTTTCTACTTAAGAAACTTTATTTTAGATTATGGTTTGGTTCCAGAAGGCAGAGGACAGGAAGTGAAGGAGGGCATGGTGTCAGGAGCAGAAAGCTGGCTGACCTTATTTCATTCAGACACAGGAAGCAGAAAGAACAATCAGGGAGTAGGGCCAGGCTATAAACCAACCCTCCCATCCAGCAGTCTGCTTTCTCCAGCAGGGTTCAGTTCCTTAAGGTTATGTTACCTCCCAGACAGTTCCACCAACTGGGTATGGAGTGTTCATGACCATGAGCCTATGAATGATGTTTCTCATTCAAACCATGACAACAGATTAAAAAGAAAAGGACGTTATTATTTTTATTAGCTCGGATATTTCATTACAGCAATTATAAATTAGATAAGGAACATAATAATTTAAAGGAGCATCAATATTTTCTACTTTCTATTTTTCTTGTTCTTCAATTTTTTTACAAATTATTATTGTGTATGCATACGTACATAATGTGGGGGAATAAATGTGCAAGACGTATAAATGAAAATCAGAAGACACTATTGTGGGATAAATTGTCTCTTGCTACCAAGCCTGAGGACCAGAGTTTGACCTCTATGATCAATAAGGGAAGAAGAGATTATCTTCTAAATGTTGTCCCCTGACTTCCACACATATGCTATGGTACCTGTGTGCCGAAACACACATACACACAGCACATAAACAAATACATGTAAATTATTTTTTCAAAAAAATTGTATTAAGCTGGGCTGGAGAGATAGCTCAGTGGTCAAATGTACTAACTATTCTTCCCAGAATCTGGGTTTTTTTCCAGCATCCACATTAGGTATCTTGCAACTACCTGTAACCCCAGTTCCAAGGTATCTGATACCTTCTTCTGGCTTCTGCGGGTAACTTTACACATGTGAAACACACACACACACACACACACATACACACACAATAAATAAAACCTTTATATGAATACACATATGTACTTTTATACATGCATGTATGTACATATATGTACATGCAATTATGTACAGGTATATATATAGAGAGAGAATGTCTGTGCGTCTGTGCTCATATATTGTCACCGGTAGTCAAACTCATTGATCTGTTTTGAAGTGGTTTTTCTAAGGTTTTATATAAATAAAATCATCCACTATGCATTTTTTTGTTGTTGTGTGACAACTTTCTAAAGATCTGTTTCTAAGTCCCTCTCTCTATGTCTCTCTGTATCTGTTTCTCTCTCTCTCTCTCTCTCTCTCTCTCTCTCTCTCTCTCTCTCTCT
>NW_021604720.1:6285334-6296790 GCF_004785775.1 Grammomys surdaster | reverse complement strand
CTCTCTCTCTCTCTCTCTCTCTCTCTCTCTCTCTCTCTCTCTCTCTCCCTCCTCTCTCTCTCTCTCTCTCTCTCTCTCTGTGTGTTTGTGTATGTGTGTGTGTGTACTTACATATGTGCACTCACTTGTGCACATGTCTGAATGCATGCCTATGTACAGGGGTCCATGCATGGTGATCACTTCACCTTCTGGTGTTGGCTATTGCCTTTCACCTTGTTTGAGATCAGGTCCCTTGTTCTTTGCCTCTGCAAACACTAGAGCAGCTGGCCTGCGAGGTTTTGGAGATGTTCCTCTCTTTGTGTCACATCTTGCCAAAGAAGCAGTTCAATTACAGACATGTGTTACCTCATCTGGGGTTTATACGAGTTCTGGGAATCCAACTCAGTTTAAAAATGATAGCAAATGCCTTACTGGATGAGTCACCTCTCTCGCCTAGATTTCTCCTGTTTGGAAGTCAGCTAACCTAGATATCTATCAAAGACCCAGACACAGAGATAAAAGTGAAACCAGATCAGTGTGGTATCAGTGACTGTTGGCTTCTGCCAGGGTAGAAAGGGTCTGAAAATGTCTATATGGGCTGAAGAGTTACCCCAGCAGTTAAAAGCTGTTTTTCCTGAGGTCAGTTCCTAGTATCCAAAAAGGGAGGCTCATTTCTTCCTGTAACTCCATTTTCAAAGTACTCAGCACCCTTTTTTGGTTAGCATAAACATGTGTGTGGTGCACACATAGACAAACAGGTGCACGCGTGCGCGTGCACACACACATATATACACATACACACCTACACACATACACACATTCAAAGGCAGATGACAAAGAAGTAAATAAAGTATAGAGGAATTGTCCTCCAGATGTGAAAGAGGAAGGTGTTGTCATGACTAATAAAAAGATATAAATGGCAGAACACAGAAATAAACCCAAGCACTGCCTGCTATATCTGCTAGCATTTGCATGACTGAACCTTCATCCTCTAATACTTAGTGTGTATGTATATACCTGTTTAGGACAGAGTGTTTGGTGATTTAGGTTTTGTAAGAAACTCTGCTTCTAAGTCCTTGGCTTCGGTAAAATTTAAATAATAGATTTTAAAGGAATTAAAAGGTGCCAAATATGTCCTCTAATTCCTAATATACATGTACAGTTGCTTTCCTATCTAACCAGTACACAGTGGACTTCAGTAACATAACGTTTGTTTCTCAAGATGAAGACAGAGCAGTCGCAAATGGTGAAATATTGAAAGATATCTTCTGTGTAAGACCATTCACTTTAAGGTTTTAAACAAAGGGTCAACACTCCCATCCCCCAGCCACTTTTCTGACTGAGTGTATTGGCTTAATTCACACCGTTTTGCAATCATGCCCTTTTTCTTCTCTCCCACCATGGCTAGGTAATAATTTATTTCCAAGCAAGTGGCTATAATGGATTCCTTTTACGATGAATTTTTTAAAAGTTTAAGCCATATGCTACATGTTAAATCACCCTCAGTTAGAAAGAAAATGGCTACAAGCAAGATGAAAAGATTATCAACTTACTGAATCTTTAAACTGGAGCATACAGGGGACGTTTCACAAACATACTCAGCAGTGTGTACTCACAGAGGTGACCGGTTTGCCTCTTTGTTTATCTCTCTTTGGTCTGGATAGAGCCCTGATGCAAGATGAAGAAGGAGCTTGAATTGAATGCAATATTTAAGGGAACACACACACACAGCAAAACAAACAAGACAGAATAAAACCCACCAAAAACAACTCACCAATTATAATGAGAACTAATCAGATTGCTTCTCAAATTCAATGGAAATTTGAAAAAACTTTTAACAACAACAACAACAAAACAACAACAAAACAAACAGAAGAAAAACAAAACAGCAGCTAGCTATACTCTTGATATGGGGTTAAAAGGTTACTATGCTTTTTGTGAAACATTGTTTATATCACTGTTAATTTTTAAAATACTGACTTTTTAAATTTTGGTTAGTATATTTTGGGATCCCTTCAGTTTAGCCCCTGAGAAAAAGCCTCATGGATCTCAGCACCTCACGCTCACCTGGGCCTTTATGATATCTGGAGCATTGGTCTTTAATCAAAGGTAATGTAAGGAATACAAGAGGCTTCTAAAAGTTCATCCTATGCCTTCAGTTACTCACCATACATTAAGATTGTTTTGGCTATAGTTATGATCCCTGAAAGTGTGACTACTGAGAATTTTAGGTCAAGGTATGTCAATAAAGAAAAAATGAACATGCTCTGAGATCCATCAAGATGATAGTTGATGACTTAGTGACTGAGTGACTGACAATCCCAAATCGCTTTGTTTTCTTGTTGTTATGATCAAAATGCCCTAACCAGGCTTTGGAGAGATGGGCCAGCAGTTAAGAGCTCTGGCTGCACTTTCAGAAATCCTGAGTTCAATTCCCAGAACTCACGTGGAGGCTCACAACCATCTGTAATGGCATCTAATGCCTTCTGCTGGTGTGTGGAAATACATACAGACAAAACTCCCATATTAATAACTGAATACACCCCTTTTTATTAATGCCATGACCAAAGAAACTTAATAGAGGAAAAGGGTATTTTTTTGATATTTCAAAATTCAAGGTCCAATCAATTGTAGTGGGGGAAATTAAGGCAGTAGGAGTTTGAACCATCTGGTCACATTATGACTGTAGCCAAACAAGCTAGAATGCATGCATGGTGATTGTCACCTTGTTTCCTCCTTAGACAGACTTGGATCACTGCCCCAAGGAATAGTCACATCTAAATTCAAGTTAAAATGCACCTTTACACATCCATTAACACAATCAGATAATCTCCCACATGCATGCCGGCCTTCACAAACTAATTAACCCTAGTCTCAGACCTGAAGGGTCTGGAAACAGGTTTGTATTCTCTATCATTGAGTCTTCTACTTGAAATCAACGTAACAACAAAGCTACATATTGATCAAGCTAGAGAATACTGTTTCTCAACTCAGACTTTTCTAACTCAGATCTCATGGAGAGCTCTTTCTTACAGTGAGCCAGTTGCTAACCTTCATCTATTCTGAACTTCAGAACAATGGTTCACTTTGAATCCCTTTCCTATAGCATGTATAATCCCCCTTTATTCTTCAAATACTTTTAAGACTTGAAGGTGGTTAATATGACGAGTGTGCTCTTGAAGCAAGTAATTTTCATTTGTTCATCTTTCCCAGAGTGTAGATTATTAGGTTTCTATTAAATGGTGCTTTTTGGAGTTTAAACTATATTGAAATAGGAAAGAAAGTCTTGGCAGCCCTGGCCGTCATGTTTCAGTGCCCATATGGGTTTTCTAGGACTAACATTCTGCCGTGCTCAGCTGGTCATCGGAAGTCTCTAATGATGTTTCAATAATATGAAACATTGCAATCAATATTTCTAGGATTTGTTTGTAAAAGTTCTCGGGATATTTTAATGTTAAGATCTGTGAAAATACATTGTTTTTCTACTCAGCTTTGTGGGGGCATTTGGTTGTCCTTTATTTTCTCTAAACCAGGCTCAAATGACTTCAGGCTAGTACTGCTTACTTATCTGGTGTCTTGGTCTGAATGAGATTGGCTGCCACAGATGCATATATTTGAATACGTGGTACCCAGTTGGTGTAACTGTTTGGAAATGATTGGGAGATATGGTGTTGTTGGAGCAGGTGTATCCTTGGTGATGAATTTTGAGATTTCAAGGGCCCAAATCATTACTAGTTAGCTTTCTTTGCCTTGTGATTTTGGATCAAGATATAAATTTTTAGCTACTGCTCCAGCATCATGCTCCATGCCATAATGATTGTGGACTCTTATATCTCTGAAAATGCAAACCTTTAATAAACTCTTAATTCTAGAAGTTGCCATGGTTATGATATCTTATCACAGAAATAAAAAAGTAACTAAGACATTGGATTTAAAATAAAACAATTTTGATGTACACATGGTCTCACTTTTAGATCTAGATAGCCTATATCTCTTTTCCTGGCCCCACAAGTTCTGGAATTACATGTGCACATCACCATATCTAGCTTCGTCTATTTGCTTTCAGAAAGTAAGCCTCTTCTCCATGCATGCTTGTCCTGTAAGTACAATAATTGTTTTATTGCTGAAAGAGGTTATGGGAGGATTAACAACTTTTCCTACATTGCTCATGGGGAAGAAAAATTAGGCAAATGTACATTGGTATCCTGGGGCGATATATAACAGGTGTTCCAAGAATCAGACATATCCCAATGAATTTTCTGGATTTTAATTCAGGGAAAACACTTATCCTATAAAAAGCTATAATTAAATATAATGACAGAAATACTCTATATAAAAACCATATGCCTATGTTGTTATATCTTTGGGACCTCATGAAAACCCATCATAGAGGAAAAATTGTATTAATGTGCTTACTTATTCCAGTAACTCTCCATGCCAAATGTAGAAGACAAGCATTTGAATACCAACTTATAACTTAATAATAACTTTCAGAATTACAGTACCAGATCTCATGAAATATTTTATCAATTATGAAAAAAATACTCAAAACAATAAAGTTAAAAGGAAGCAATACAGCTTAAGCAAGTTTACATCATCTATTTTTTTGAGTTTCAATTTGATTAAAAGATAATACATCATCTTAATTACTATTTTAGGATAAACAGTCATTGACTTAGGGAAATTTTACCACACCTGATTCACAGTTGAGTTAGATACAAAAGCCAAGTCCTACCGCAGGAAGAAAAGCATGTGTGGTCTTGCAGGTTGTTTATTTGGGCAGAATCAGTAGTACTTTTAAGTCTGGCTGCCATCTTTATTTTTAAACTATTTTCCATTTATAAGCTCACAATAGCAACAAGGAAATACCACCAATTTTTCTGAGGTCCTTTGAACTCTTTCTTTCTTTGTTTCTTTGTTTCTTTCTTTCTTTCTTTCTTTCTTTCTTTCTTTCTTTCTTTCTTTTTTTTCAAAGCTGAAATGCAGGTCTTTAATGGTTTGTAAATTCAATCCTTAGGTCTAAGATCTGGTACTAGCAAAAGATGTTTGTATCTGTTAAGACATAAACACCTCTAGATTCAGAGATGAATAAGACAGCAATCATACTAATTCAGATGTGAGTTTTTAAACAGGTGTCTTTACATCCAGGAGAATTGCATAGTGGGTAAAACGACTGTCTGAGCAAATCTGGAAACTTAAGTTCAAATTCTCAGATCTCCATAAAAGTCAGATAAAATTGAACATCTTTAATCTTAACTTTCCTACAGTAATATTGGGCTGCTGATGGAAGACTAGGGGATAAAATAGAATCTGCCTTGTCATGTAGGATACAGGGTTCACCTGCAAACAAGTGACATTGCAAACAAGGTGGACAATAATGGGCATTAAGTATCAATATCTACTCCTGATTTTTTTCTGAGTCCGTATACATTCCATGGCGTGCACACACCATCTCTCTCTCTCTCTCTCTCTCTCTCTCTCTCTCTCTCTCTCTCTCTCTCACACACACACACACACACACACACACACACACACACACACACACACACACACACACACACACAGAGAGAGAGAGAGAGAGAGAGAGAGAGAGAGAGAGAGAGAAATACAGTTCCATCATAGGCTCAATCAATTGCATCTACAGATTATTTCAAATGTTTATTGAATTTATGTCAATAAACCAGAAGTCTTCATACAATATATAACAAGACTAAACTGATCTGTATTTTGTAAAATATAACTTTAACTCTTGAGCATTGATTACGTTGAATATTTCAGTATTACCCATAGTGGCCTATATTATGATGTTGGTTATGTGATAGGATAAACAGAATGAATGAAATTAAACATATCTAATGAGAACGCTATATAGCTTAGAAAAAGGAATATCACTACCATAATTATGAATATGCTAGTTAAACCTATTATGAAATAGCTAGTTAAACCTATTTATGCCATTTGTCAAATAGCTTCTGGAGTTAAATGTTCTTTAATAAAGTGAGATAAAAACAAATTTTTAAGAAAATACTTTCTTCTATGAGCTAGATAGATTCAGTAAAGTGATTACTTTTGGTTTTATCCCTCTACATCATAATTGAACTTCAATGTGGATGCAGGTTATCCATAAGTATGAATTCTCCTTAAGCTAGAGAGATAAACACTGTCCTCTCGATTTGCAAAATTATCTGTTAAAGGACTAAAAGTCAGACATAAATGGAGAAATTTTTGCTCAAACTTTCTAAGTTGTAGTAGTCTAGAAGTCCTATTGGATTAAGTTCTACAGAAATGACTTTAACAGAATGCCCACTAGACTTGTTCCCACAGGCTGTCTGACCATCTGTAGTATTAAAGAATTTCCATTACATATGTCCTGTGGCTACTGTTTTAGAATTGATTAGAGAGTGTTTGTGATGTATTATCCAAACTGAAATAATTGACTTAAATTCCCCCATCAGAACAGTACAAAGCAACCCAGCAAAAATAGTTGTCTTGCCAAAAATGACCAAATATTATGCTATACTTTCCAGTTGAGCTTAAGAACACACAGTGTTACATTTGCTTGAGACAGAACTATACTAATATAATTTCAACCACATTATCTCCATAGAAAAGAGATGTATCATATCATTTACTTGAGATACCAGTTTCTCCTTAATTTATCTGTGAAAAAAGGCACATCCCAGTATGTACAAGCAATAATCTTATAAAGAAGAATGGTCAAGTGTTTTTCTTAAATGCATTTTTCAGATACAGTAGAAATGATTATGCAACATTTGAAAAATCATAAATACACAGAGAAAATCTTTAAATGCTCTTAAAGTAGTTATTGTAGTTCTTCATGCAACATCTTCAGATTCCTTCTTTATGCGGTATTAAAAAACTATATCCTCAGCCATAAAGGATAATTAATTTTCAATGTTACCAAGAAAAAAATTAAGTGACCAACATGAAAATTATATGCTTAAGTACTACTTACAGTTAATCACAAAAGCTTGAATCAGAACTTGTCCTAGAAGTCATTCAGTGATTGTATGCCTTTCACTTCCCAGAAACCATGACATAGATCAAGTAAGTCTGATCACAGTGGCCAGTCTGTGCATGGCATGCTATTGTGTGATTGGTTGTAATGTATTTGATAAAAGATTGAGTTACTTCTTTGGGAACCATTTTGGCAGGTCCTTCTATTCTACTTTTGGTTAATTTTGAAAACTGAAAATTCACTTTCAGAGTGAGACGTATTGTTTCCATGACCTTTTGATATCCATTATCCTTATTAATGAAGGGTGATTTTCTGTCTTGCTGTCTAATGCCTTCATGCAGAAATGAGTCAGTGAGTTCTTGCCTTTCTGTTCTGTGGCAGTGGCTAGTACTTTTCCCCAGGTGTTTCCTCCCTTTAGACTAGTGGTTGCCATGTGCTCTGTCCATTTTTCACTCTGCCTCAAGACTTTAATCATATGAGGTACAAACCAAACACAGAACAATAAAACAGACTATTAGGGATCTTTGAGTCTCCTGCATGGTTGTGTGCTAATCAGATAGATGGTCACTGATGCTTCTACACCCGGACTGAGATCTTCCTGAAATAGAGCATTTTAGTTAGTCAGTTTCAGCATTGATTCCATTTGTGAAGCTCGCCCAATTTTTAACAACATGCTATTTGTTTAGTTCAAACGGTCTCTCTTGTCTGTAACACCATCATATAAGTTCTTAGTCATTTTTCCACTGTGTTTTTGTGTTTACTATTTAGAATTTGTTAAAACTCACAATGTAAATGCAGAACCATGCTGACTAATTCTGTTCTTGGAGCAATGCAGACAAGTGTTTTTACAACTTATATTTTAATTATTTGGATACTAGACCTTCAACACACATTACTAATCAAAGTTCTCTTCTAACTATAGGTTTAAATGTAATTGGGAATTACATAAAGATAAAGTTCCCTCTAGCCTTTTCAGAGAGAGTTGAGCTGTTTTCAATTTTGTTAAATCTGTAACCTTGTGGCATTTATTTTCTTAATTAAGTTCGATTGTGATTACTGTGTTTATTGTTGTATATTCTTTACCAATTTATACCTATTAATTTTATATTTGACTACTATGGTTTTCATGTAATATGATATTAACCCTTCTATATCTTCATTGATACAATGATAAAAACATTAAATAGACTATTAACAGCCAGCATTTAAATGTCGATAATAGTATTAGAGACTTGCTATTGAGTGTTGGTTTAAAAATCAGATGACTTAACATACCTGCATACTAAAATATACTGAGATAGATACATACTTAAATATTCTGAGTAATATTTTAGTTCTTGCCCCTTTTCATCATTTTTTCTCAATATGATATAAAACATTTTTATAATATCAATAAACTGTATAAGTAGTGAAGAAATCTCAGTTTCATTGTGATCGCATGTAATTCTAGCACTTTTGAGATGGAGAAAAGGGGAGTTAGTGGTTAGAGTTTTACCAGCTATGTAGTTAAGTTTGATGCAAGCCTGAGCTATCTGAGGCCTTGTTTTAAAGAAAAAACAAAATAAAAAATAAGTAAACAAACAAACAAACAAATCATAGTGGAATAAATATGTCACAATGACTCAATACTAGATCCCTTATGAACATCAAGTAGTCTCTCAAATGAGACGTATTCCTTTAATATGCAAGGCAATCTATTGGCTCCTGTTCTATCCTACCTCATAATAAATATCTTTATCCTTATTTACCTTTTTAGACATTTGTCAAGTTGGATTAATTTAGCACCTTCCACCATCTCAATGCTTTCTCATCCATGAACATTCGGAGATACTGGCATGGGACCAAATCGTTCTATTTGATGCCATATCAGTGTACTGCTGTGGAAATCCATATGTGGCAGCCATATGGTCAGTGATGGTAGATCGTGAATTATTTGACTCTGCTTAATGTTAAGTCACCACAGTGAGCGGGCCTCCTTAAATTTTAAGTTATGATGTCTAGGGTAACTCTACAAATACTGAACAGACTACTGGGTTCCTTAACTATTACAATGAGATGGTAGAACAGAAAGCTGATAATTATTGAAAGCTTGCAGGGTTAGACTTCAAGGGAGACATTGAACTGTACTGTCCTGTGTTTTAATCCACATTCTATTGCTGAAAAGAAACACCATGACCATAAAGCACACTCATAAATGAAAATATTTAATTGGGTTTTGTTTAGAGTTTCACAGGTTAGTCAATGCATGGAGTATGGTGGCATGCCAGCAGTCATGGCATTGAAAGAGGAGGTAGAAGATCGACATTCCCAGGCAACAGGAAGACAGACACTGAGACTGCCTTGGAATTTGAAACACCAATACCCATCTCCACTAAAATATTTTTTTCAACAAGGTTACACCTCTTATTGTACTACTCACTGTTGGTTAAACATTCAAATATTTAAGCTTATGGGAATAATTCTCATTCAAATGCCAACACCTTGTAAGAGATTTATAAAACAAATATCAACACCTTATAGACAGATAAATAGGAAGAAGAAAGTTAGAGGCTCCGAGGAGTGTTTACATCAACATGGCAGTTACAAGTTTTAGAAGGACATACATTAGTTTTATTCCATATGATGAATGAGTGGCCTATAGTATGCATACCTTTCTGTCTCTGAATCATTTGCCAGACTGAGTATCTAGAGACACAACATTCTTCTAGAAAATAGATTACTAAAGTTTTAGTAACTGTCACGGTTCATCAAATGTAGACACATTATAATGGCCTTGTCAAACATGTAGATGTTTCTACGTTCTTCTAGGCAAACCTATAATTTTGTATCATTTGTGTTTTTCTGTGTTTGTGATCATGAGAAAACTCCTACCTGAACCAACTTATCATTTGTTAATTATTTAGAGAGATATATTGTAAACACTACAAATAATCATGAGTGTTAGTGACAACACACTCTCACATGAAAAAAATATTTCTGTGTCTTTAGGACAATGGCTAATACTTAAGTGAGGGAGGATTCCCTTTTTAACATAGGGACGTGCATAGACACATATAAATCATTACCTTTTTTGCTAACAATTCATATGTGTGAATCCCACGAGGATTCTTTCCCGAGAATTCTATAAAGCAGCTGATGAACTTGATGACTTGAGTATTTTTTTTTGTCCTCTTTCAACAAAAAATTTTAGTAAAAATGTATCAAAAGGAGAAAATAGCTTTTGTCTGAAACTAAATTAAATGCAGAAGAAAATCAAAATCTGATTTAGTTTGTGCCATTTGAATATTGGCCAAATTATGGGAGAAATAGCTTTTGCAACAGAATTCTAAGAATCTACTGAAATTTCATTTGGAGTGTGTCATGGTGTCATGCTCTGAACAACAAGCTCTGAAAGAGAGTCTGAAACAAAATGACTCATAGTGTTTCAACTGGTTAAGTGTTAACAAGAGGAATAATTCACACGTTTAAGCAATTTAAAACATTGCTTCAAAGACACAGTTCTCTTTCAATCATATTGAGTTTGAGTTTCCCTGGATTAAAAAATAATTGGAGTTAAATAGAAACAAAAGAACAAAAAGTGATTCTGAATTTAGTTTGCCTTCTTAGTTAGTTTGAATTCTTAACTTGACAAAGTCTACATAGCTATAATGGAGGAACTGCTCCAGTGAGATTGGCTTGCCTGAATATCTGTGAGAGAATGACTTGATGATGAATTGCTGTAGGAGGGTCTAGCCAATTTGAGCAGTACCATCCCTAGGCAGATCGCACTGTGTTGAAAATAAACCTTGTTAAACATAAGCCTCTGAAAGAGCCAGGAAAGTGACATTCCTCCATAGTTTGTGCTTTCAGATTCCTTCCTTGACTTATCCTCAATGATGGCTTGTGATCTGGAAATGTATGCCAAATATACCTTTGCCTCTTAAGTTGGTTTCAGTTAGTGTCTTATTACAGAATCAGAATGAGACTAGAAGTTACAGTGTCTTCTTAGTAGCTCTAGGAGATGAAAGGACTTGGCTTCTCAAGAACCCTTTATATACTGTGATAAGTGATATGTGTTAACAGTACTTCAACATTCCACCAGAGTTAATTGTCCTTCAGTGTTTCATGCTTCCTCGAATCATTTACTTTTGGCCTGATTACTATGTAAAATAGAGACATTATTCCATTCTAACTCATAACCTAGAGGCTGTGACTGAAAGGTGAGTGGCAGAGAAAGCATGGGTAAGATGACAAAGCAATGACTTGTGACCTACATGGAACAGGGCAGAGCAAGGTCAAATGCCAACATGCTAATAAAAGCCAGAGTTCACAGGTGACATTGTTTCAGACAATTTCTATTTACTATTTTCTGCAGCACAGTTGACTGAAACTGTATTCATGAATCCATAGATAAGGGGATAGTACTGTGGAACAAATAAAAGTAATAAATTAAGAACATACTAAAATAAATACAAACAGAATCCTAATGCTTAATTGTTCCAAATCTCTAGCCAGCAAC
>NW_021604720.1:6245338-6284934 GCF_004785775.1 Grammomys surdaster | reverse complement strand
TGTGTGTGTGTGTGTGTCTGTGGTTTTTTTTTTTTTTGAGACAGGGTTTCTGTGTATAGCCCTGTCTGTCCTGGAACTCACTCTGTAGACCAGGCTGGTCTCGAACTCAGAAATCCTCCTGCCTCTGCCTCCCAGGTGCTGGGATTAAAGGCGTGCGCCACCACTGCCTGGCATTCTCTTCTCTCTGATGGTAACAACACACAGAAATACCAAGGAACGACTTTACACATGATAGGTATATTTCTTTTAATTTTTGATCGTCTTTTCATCAAAGTATAATATACTCACACTAATAAAATTTAAGCCACTGTGTTTCACAAATATCATATTGAATCTTTCGTTTTAATAACATTTATTTTTAACCTAAATAGATGGCTACATTTATGAGAATTATAAGAGAATGCTGCCTCAACTGTCTATTAGTGATTCTTAGTCAATTTTCACAGATGTCTTTACAAAAGCACTGATTAACTTTATTTCAAGATAAATGCCACTTGGAATACCCATTTTTAATATACATGTAATTGTTGTGGATTGAATGTGAAATGGCTCATGTGTTTAAATACTTGTTTCCCAGCTGATAATGCTCTTTGGGAAGATTATGTAATCTTTTGAAATTAAACCTTTTGAAGTATACCAATGGGACATCTTTGAATTTTATATAATCTGGTCCTAATTTTTGTCCTTCTTCTGCCTCTTGAGTATAGATACATTATGACCAGCCTATTTTCTGTTGCTTCTACCATGTTTTCCTTATCATGATGGGATTGATCCCATTGCAACTGTCATTAAGTTGTCTTTCCTGGGATATTTTATCAGAGTAACAACCATAGATTAATTTAGTAACTATGCCTATTTAGATTAATTAATTAATATTTTTAAAGGAGGAGGAGGAGTAAGCCAGACTGCAACATTAGAATCTATTATCGAATGTGCTACTCTTTAGATACCACACCTTAGTTTATCTATTTAATTTTTGGTGTTGTGATTTCGATTTTCCACATACTTTGTGGATGTTTAAACATGTGGGCAATGACGGCATGTATTTTATAAGGACGGTTTGTATTGTCCTGGCTGGTGAGTCACTTCTGAATACCACAGCAGTTCTGATAAATCAGTCTGCAGTTGCAGCATATTTCTTTCTTTGAAAAGGAAACAGATCCCATTTTGGCACATGGAAAAACTCTCCTTAAAAACTACCCTTTCCCAAGGTTTTGGGAACATTTCTAATTTGAGCTTCACTGGGGGACTTCATTCCCGTTTACATGTACACAAAATAGATATTTTTATGTTGCATCTGAAAGAACAGTTGAGAAATCCTGGGTGGAAAACACAATGAAGTATTTGGCACAAAAATGGAACTTGACATCTATGTCCCTTAGCCATCAGCATTAGCTATTGAACATCCAGCATGATATGGTTTCTACCTCACAAAGTCATGGTGATTTTAATTTGTTAGGTCACATTAAACATCCATGTCAGGTGAAGTAGCAACAGATCTTTACTTCAGTATATTCAAATAATGTATGATTTATTTCAAACTCAATTTATCTAGGAAAAACACATACAAAGGTCATGTTATCCATATACTTTAGAGTCATGATTAAGTAAATGACTTTGACAAATGTCTAGCTTTATAGAAACATCAATACTGCCAGTTTGGAAGTGATGGAGGTGACAAAGCAGTGACAAAAGCTTTCTCACTCCTACTGACACGGGTCCAAAATAGAAAAGAAAGCATATCGAGATTTGTGTACCAATATACAAGGCAGAATTTTCCTTAGTGATAAATATCTAGCATTGAAAACAAGGCCCTCTACATAGTTCTTTTTAAAACAAGAAACAGGACATTCTAAGAAATCAACCACACAAAAGCTAGGAGAGCTGGGAAGTTTGTTTTTAGGAAACCACAAAGCTCAGAACCTGTGCAAACTCAGAGCACATAGCTCTGCTGTTATGATGATTCCACTGTTTGTCTGCCTCACATTGTTGGTTTCCAGCTTGTCAAACTTAGTTGGCTCTTCTACTTTGTTCCCAGTACAGAGGAAATCCAATGAACTCAGCTCATATTTTCATAGCCTTCTGGTGAGGAATGATTGTTCTCTGAGCCATGAAACAAATGGAGTCACACAAAGGCAGGAATGTTAGAGAGAAGACAAATATGGAACCCAGTGGAGAAGAGTCCTGTTTCTCTATACTTTTTCTTCATTTCCTGAATCAAATACTCCATTGATTCCCACAAAAATTCTGCTCTATGATACTCAAAGATTTTCAGTTCTGACCTCGCTAGAGAGAACATATGAGTATGGACATCTTCTGTAACTACAGTGAGTTCAACTCATCTAATTTCACTCCTAGACCATCTAAAAACTTATACTTCCTGTTGGTCACCATTCTATATGTATCTTAAATACACTGTTAATGGCAACCACTGTCATTGCTAGATTCTCTTCTGAAATCCCTTCAGAAGTAGCTTTTTTTGGCTTGGTAATTTTCACAAGGTATGGCAGTAAGGTATGTTTGAGACATTTTAGCCTAGAGAAGTGGTTCCCAGAAGGGGATGGAGAGCAATATTAGGTCCTAGTGACTTTTGACAGATTATTCTAGAAGTTTGGGCTATTGTTAAAAGTGAGTGCTTTTGTGTCTGGGAAGTAGAGACAGAGACCAAGGATACTGCATGGCATCATGAAGTGCATAGAACAACTCCCCCAGATGTAGAATCTGCCTAAAATTTCCAGTAGTATCCAAATTGTAAAGCCATTGTATAGAGGCAATTGTCACTGCAATCCAAAAAGGAAAAAAAAAGTATACTGTCTAATGATGAATTAATTAGTATTCAAATCAGATAAAATTCTTGGAAATTATAGACATCCCCACTCAATATTCAGGGTAATTAGATGGACCATTCAAGCAACCTGTGTCTCTCCCTGTTATAATCTTTGCCAATGTATACAAATTCTGTGTCACACCAACCTTCAGAGAATCTAGTAGACCTGGGAAGTTCCTTGTATATCTTGCAATAATCAGTGTGACAAGAACCATGATAAATTTCCCCAAATATCCTTCCCAGTTCACTTGGAGAAACATCTCAGAAGTTTGAACTAAGTAAAAATTCTCAGGCTCAGTGAGACTCTTGGTCATCTGGCCTGGTATAACCATCAACTACATTAGCAAAATTAGAACAGGCTACTCTACTTACTCTTTCTAAATGCATGAAATTCAAATAAAGAGAATGATGAGTCAAGGGAAGGAGCTAACATTATCTCTTGTGTGGTGTGTGTGTGGGGGCTTATTCTTTATAGCAGTCTATGTGCTGGCTTGGGATAAATTATAAAACAGAAACATATTCTTTCACTGATTAGATAATTGCAACTCTCAAATGAAATTTGTGTCTCCCTGTGAGTGTAATTTTCCTTTATGCCAATGACAGCATACAATGCCAGGACCACCCTCTGTGCTTACTATTTTCACAATGTGTGAATTTTCTTAACTCTTTATTGTTCTCCAACACATATGGAGAATGCATTCACACTCCCACATTCCCATCAATAACAATAGAATGGATATTTTTAAGTAGCTGTGTGCTAGGCTAAAGTAGACCATCGATGTGAAAATCTAATTTTCCTAAGTATGCTTGATTTTCCTTACCCAGGAGGAAAAATGACTGCTTTCGTACAAGTATTTCAATGCTAGGGAGACCAGTCTTCATTACCAAAATTATCTTTAACTTGGTTGGGATCTAAAAACCTGGTAAATCCTTACTTTAGAATTTTCTCAAAGTTACAACAGCAAAATTGTGTGCAGCACTTTTCACTGTTAACTATTGAACACAATTCAATCTACACATCTACCTAAGTTATATGATGTGGTCACTGTAGTATTCTCCTATGGATAAAAAAGTACAACTGAGTCATAGAAAGATCCTTCCTCATTGGATCCTAGCCAACTCTTTCTAGAGAAAGTTACTCCAACAATTCAATTCTGAAACTTCAAAGACTCTTCCCCCCACTCCCTCTGGCCTTTCTAGAAGAAAGGCCTCAGACTCAGTCTCAAGGATAAGCTCTTCAGTTCACAAAAGGATTCTTCTACTTTGCAAATTCTTTCTTTATGATCTCTTCCCGATTTGTCTGGCCATGTTTTATTGCCTGTTTGAATACATAGTTATTAATTCTGTAATCTCTGAGTGTAGATGTTTCTACACAGGTAAGTTATATTTCACGCTATCTTTTCCCCATTAATTAATTAATTAACATTCCTATACCATCTTCCCCCCTCTCCTGCCAGTCCCACTCTTTCATCTCCCCTACCCTTACCATTCTCTTTTTCTTTAGAGATGCAGAGACCTCAACCTACTAGGTTCTTCCCATGTATACTGTCTGGTTGATGGTTCAATATTTGTAAAAGATTATGCGTCCAAATTAGTTGATTTTGTAAGTTTTGTTGTGATGTCTCTGACATCTCTGGCTCTTTGAATCCTTCTTCCCCCTCTTCCACATGAGTACCTGTGCTCCACTTAATATTTGCTTTGCCTGTGGGTCTCTTCATCTGTTTCTACCAGCTGCTGGGTAAGACCTTAAGATTACAGTTAGATTAGGCTCCTGTCTGCAAGTATAGCAGAATATCATGAATAATGTTAGTGGTGGACTCTCTGTGAAGGTATGGTTCTTAAGTTGGGCCAGCCATTTGGTGGCCATTCCTATTATTTCTGCTCCATGTTTATCTCTGCACATCTTATAGACAGTGAAAATTTTGGGTCAAATATTATTGTGGCTGGGTTGGTGTTTCCATCCCTCCATTGGAAGTCATGCTTGGTTACAAGTGGTGGCTGTTTCATATTCCATATCCTCTATGGCTAGTAGTCATAGCTAGGGTCACTTTCATAGATTCCTGGGAGTTTCCATGTTCTCAGTTTCTGGCTTGTCCCAGAGATCCCTGACCATGACCAATTCTAGATAACTTTCTCAGTTGTCTCTCCCTCAGTGCTCCCCAGACTTGAACTTTTCTGATCTCTCTCCTCAACCCTTCTCCTATTCCCTCCCTCCAGTCATACACATTCAACAACCTTAGTTGCCAGGAAAATGAAATCTTAGAGATACAAGATTACACCTGTAAGAATGGCTAAGATTACAAAAACCAAACAAACAAACTCAAACAGGTCGTGCTAGTGAGGATACTAAATAAGAGGAAAACTCCTCCATTGTTTGTGGGAGGGCAAACTTGTACTACCATCATGGAAAATGATTTAGCAGTTTCTCAAAAAAACTGGAAATATTTCTACCTCAAGACCCAGATGTACTATTCCTGAGTATATATCCAAAAGATGCTCCATCATACCAAAAGGACACTTGTTCAACTACATTTATAGCAATTTTAATTGTAATAACCAGAAACTGGAAACAACCTAGATGTTACAAATAGAATATTACTCAGGTATTTAAAAAATGATGTTAAAAGATGACAATTTAGTACTATTTGCTAGGAAAAAGAATAGCAGGGTGAATTCGCCTTTACTATCTCTGCTTTAAATTCCTGCTTGAATAGTTGTTGCCTTTTTAAAAAGCTATTCCCACTGAATTTTTGGTATTCCTTCCTGGGTTCTCTGTTTCAGAGGATTTGTCAATCAGCTCAGTGTGCCTATAGGAAAATAAATAACTCAAGGTAGTCATTCAGTTAAAAAGCTGTACTAAGTTCACATTTTAGGAGGGTCTAAATTCCAAATGGCAAGTGGCGGATCTCTGACCCTACATGAATGGCTGACAATTTGTAGCTTCACATCATCTTGTGAATAGAAATGGGGGAACCATTTTTTTTTTAAAAGTGGATGATTCTATCTGGAACAAGCAGCAAGAAGAGCCAGAGGTGGCTTGTTCTTGTCATAACTCTTGGGGCAGCAACACAAAGGATTGTATGAGAATCTCTTCCCATTCCATTGACATACAAACCTAAGATGTCCTTTATACATCTTAATGACATAATGGACCTGAAAAGATATGAGGTTTTGATGTAGTTTATAAGAGACAAAGTCAGTAAATGATATTGATATTGATGATGACCTAACCAATATGAATTTTGGTAACAGAAACCATCAGAGGAGTCACTCAAGTAACTTGGGTCTATGGAAGCTCACAGAGACTGGACATATGGGCTGGACCTAGGCTTCTTACAAATTTATAGTGCATGTTCAGCTTGGTCTTCATGTGGGTCCCTCAACAACTGAACCAGGGGTTGTCTCTGACTCTGTTGCCTGCCATTAGTTCCCCTTCTCCTACCTGGTCTATTTGGTTGGGCTTCACTTGGAAAGGATGCACTTAGTTTTGCTGTGATTTGATGTCTCAGTGCCCAGGGCAGAGTGGTACCCAATGAGGACTTCCTCTTCTATGAAGAGAAGGGTTGTGGTAATTCAGAGAAAGATTTGTAAGAGTGACACTGGGAGGAAAGGATGTTGGACCTCTGTGATCATGATGTAAAATGAATAAATAAATTAGTTATAAAAAAAAGAGGAAAGAAAAAAAAGGAAAAGGAAAAGAACATTGCTATTGTAGTTTAAGGGCTAGAAAATGAATCAAATAATTATATAACCAATATTCCAGAAGACCTAATATAGTTCTCCTAACTCAAGATCCAATGCTGGACACCATATGCAAATTTTATAGTTGAGTCTTTAAGAATAAGAAAAGCTGTGTATGACTCTAGTGTCATAAATCTATGTTTTTCTAAGCAGCCGATTTCCTGTACTAGGAGTTAAAGGGCAAGTGTAAACTAGAGAACACATTCTACGTCTGCCTGACAGATATAAAGACACTCCAAACAACCTTTGTAAACAATCAGGCTGGCCACCTGTATTCTGGAGACAAGAGACAAGACCGGATCCACACTGTGATCAAGTCACTGCTATTACAACCTGAGGCTCCTGTGTAGTAACATTGATAAGTTGATAACTTCTCCATGTCTGTTGAATTGCATCAACTGGCAACAGTCACTTTTGCTGTCTTAACACAGAAAGCCATTCTGGAAGGTAGCTTATCCAGATAGGACAGATTGCTCTCTAATTGGATTCTAATGGATTATAACTCTGTGGTTATTTTTCATATGTTTAATGTGTTCCTCAAGTCATAATTACCAAAGCATACCATAAGTTCTTTACATTGAAAGCATCTCTTGGAGGGCTTAACTAAGTCCTGTCAGTTCGCCATACTTTTTAAATAGAGCAAAGAAATTATGGGAAGGGATATCAGATATTAGGAGGCTGTGTCCAGAGTAAGAAACAGTGCTTTATCCTTAGACTTGCCTAGGGCAAGAGTAATGGATAAACATTTAATAAACACATTCCCATTTTCTTCTTTCCTTCTGAGTGCCACCCCAAAGACACTCCTTACATATTTTATTTATCCACAGTGTAAAAGTCTGACTCTATAAGCCATAAAAAAGACATGAGAGTTTAAACCTCAGGAAGAAATCTCATTTTTAAAACTCAGTTTGCAGTCTAAATGGGTTTAGTAGCACCATTTGCTTTAATCACTCAGAAAAATTAAAATTTATGGTGAATGGACTTTGATAGCCTGTCATGGCATTTTTGATGTGCTTTTGTGATTTTTTTTTTCTGGTTGAAATACTGCTTTCAAATTGGACTCAGCACACAGCAAAAAACAAACATAGCATAAAAACATAAATGGTGGACTTACATGGGGGCCATTTGAAATACCAAGAAATCATATTTAATTTAAATAGCTAGTATTTCTAATGATCTTACTGTTTTGCACTAGTTCTAAAGGGCATCAGAAGAATGCTAAAGAAAACCTTCAAGCCTAGCTCACTGCTCATGCATTCAGAAAACTACCATACAAGAATGTTTTCTTCTCTGCCTCAGACTGAAAGCCTAAAGAATGTGAGTCTTAAGCACACCGGATCTTGAGAATTAAGTTGTTACATATCTGGATACTCAAGCTATTTATTTTTGTAAGAAACACTTTACAAGGCTCCTTTTTAATGTGAGCCAATAGTACAGCCTTATGTACACTGAGAAGACATGAGCTTAAGAATCGCTCCAGCACACTAAATGAATTAAGATCTTCAGACATGCCTTTGAGACCAGTGTGGAATCTAATACATAACGTTGGGAGAGTTTATTTTTCCATGTATCTTCCAATTCCTGCCCAAGCTAGCCCTGCCACTTCATGTAACATGTTGTAAAGAATTCCTTGCTGCAGTTCTACCAGTAAGCTCAAGTGCTTCTGGTCCACTTTGCATGAGATAAACATGCACATGTGTTATTCATTTCAAGTATATTTCTTCTGGATCTGCTGTCACTCCGTTGAGATAACTGACAGATGCACATAGACACTAATGTGGTGCAGAAAATAGTATTAGTATTATTACTTTATCTGGGTGTTTAATCCAGCCTGCAAGATTGTTTTTCATGTCTGGATAAAAGGGTGGAAGGGGCTGTAATCCTACCACTGGGCAATCTGTCAATCATAAACATCAAGGAAATGAAATTCATCTGCTTTGATAAGTTTGTTGAGGGAGTTTTGGAATCGACTCTGAAATTTAACTATAACCCGTTTGGAGGGAAAATGTGATTTTACGAAACAGAGGGATTTTCTTTTTTTTTTTAATTGGATGAGGCTACATTTTAAGATTATTTACATAAGTTTTGAAATTATATTCCTCTAAACATTTAGATCAAATATTAAGTATATTTAAAGAAAACCAAAACCTGATGCTTATTTTTTTCCACTTTGAGCTAAGTATTTATTCTGTATTTTTATTTTTTTAATCTAACCATAATTTTTCTCTTTGTTATTACTGTGACATTCATTTTTATTTACTAGCTTTAAATGCTGTCTTTTTTTTTTTCAAGACAGGATTTCTCTGCGTAGCCCTGGCTATCCTGGAACTCACTCTGTAGACCAGGCTGGCCTTGAACTCAGAAATCTGCCTGTCTCTTTAAATACCGTCTTATTCTAAGTATTTTTATGTTGATTTATTTAGTATATGTTGGGGGTTGGCAGCTGTGTGCCATGGAACACATGTTGAGGTCAGAAGACAGTCTAAGGGAATTCATTCTGTCTTTACACCATGAATGTCGCAGGAATTAAACTTAGTTTTACTGGTTTGACAACAATTGTTCTTACCATCTCTTTGGCCCAGACTCATGTTTTTTAACACTAGTCTTTGTTACCCTGACTGGCCCAGAACACTGAGAAAGAGTTGATGGCTTAGTACATTTCTCCATAAAATCTGAGATCCTACTGGCTACAGACAATATCTATGACTACATATAGTCTCCTGCATTGTGACACACACCTCTCTTTTCCTCTTGATTGTCAACACTGATTGATATGTCAGTATCCTCTCAGCTTAGCACATAGAAAGCAGTCAGTAAATGTTTACTGAGTTGAATTATTGCTCAGGTTGTACTTATTGAGTAGTACATCCAATAGTGTAAGAAGACGAAAAGAGAGAAATACACTTCTATTAACTACCTAAGTGCTAAAGTACTTAATTAGTCACCACTGCTCGACAGGGAGTCTGCACAAGATTTGTTTCTCCATGTATTTTATAATGCACTATTCTAAGTGGCCATCTTTGCCTATGTTATTTACTTAAACACATTGTTCCAATGTCAAGATATAGAAACTTACTTTTTGGAGTGTCACTTTAAATCTCACATAGAGTTCTTTAAAAATATAGTTCTTTCATTAAAAAGCATGTTAATATGAATTAAATGACTATACAAATTGTGGAGACACTTGTACATCAGAAGGACTATTTCTTACTTCGGCACCATTACATTCTCACTTCCTTCTTAAGTTTCTAGAAATGGCATGCTGATATTAAGCAAACAGTAAAACAAGAAAATTGAAGCCAATTGTCCTCTATCTCTAGATTTACAAAATATATACATATACCGATAGTCAACTGATATCAATTAGATATTTAAGTTTTTACTTGATGAGATTTCAAGCTTCTTCATCATAAAGAATAAAAGCCTCTATTACTGGAGAAACAATTGGGAAATCACTACGGTTCATAGTAATATTTCTAGAAATAATTGTCTAATCAGAAGTTAAAAATGTGGTTTTCAACATTTTTTTTTGTCTGCACATTCGTACAGAATTGTGTTTCTCGTAAGTCCTGGTACTGCCTCACTCAGAAGCTGGGAGCTGATTTTTAAGTTACGCCAGGAATTGACACTTTATGAGTTTAACATAATGCATACAGTGAGCCTTAGGAGAGCTGGGACTAAGCTAAGTTCATTATTTTTTCACTACTGCACTATAAAATGCATTTTAGTTCCTGTCCAGGTTATTTATGTCTCAAAATTGAATGTAATCATGTCAAAAAAGTAAGGTGAGATATTGGGGAGAAAGAACCAGATGTAACATTTTCAGATTTCCATTTGTGAACAGTGTTCTTGGAGCCCAGGGAACACGGCAACCCAATTAAGGAGGTATCGATCGGCTCCCATCATTTAACTGTAGACAGAAGGACGGGTGCTTTGCAGTTTACAAGTTTATGTGGTTTCTCTTGGTTTGGTGTTGTTTTAAAGTGAATTTCAACTTTTAAAACTCTATAAAGTTCACACTCTTAGGTCCTTCAGGTTTCCATGAAATCACAACAAAGGCTTTGGGTGCTGGAGCTTCTGCTTCAAATGGATTTCTAAGAAACAAAGGAATCAAGGCAAGAATATGGAAAAGCAAAGGAAAAGGCAGAAAAGACAAGCTGTGGCTGCAGCCACCTCCCCTACAGCCTCAGACTGAGCCCTCTATCCATCTGCCTGCAGATGAAAACATCAGCTACTGGATTTTTTTAAATATATATATATTTCTTATGCTAAAGGCCGTATGGCTATTCTTTGTTTGAACCCTACCCCATAAATTCAAAGACTGCGTAATATGATCTCGTCTTGCAGATGAGAGACGGAGGCTCAGACAAGTTAAATAACTTGTTTCCTATCATAAAGCTACCGAGGGACACAGTCAACACTCAAATCCAGCTTTGAGTCTAAAGCCATTGCTTTATCTGCAATAGAATTGTTTCACTGGTCCCCAAGGGCAGCCTGCCTGTCTGGAGCTCAAGTTGTTTTATTCCTTTCTCAAATAAACCATTTTTTCCCCAACATAGCCTCTTGTTTTCTCCCCTGAGTTTGTTTGAGAGAAGCCATACTTTGAATGTAGTTTGTCTCTCAACAATTCATGTGATAAAAGTTTGGTCCCAGTAAGACTCTATGAAGACAGGATAAAACCTTTAAGAGCTGAGTACTTGGTAGGAGGTCACTATATGCTGGATAACATCCCAAGAAAGAATTCTTGCTCCCCTTGTGGATTGTGTTCAATCTACTGGGACAGCACTAGTTATGGCAATGTTAGATTCCTATAAAAGCAGGGCCATTCCACATGTCTGAATTCTTCCACACACAGTGCTTAACAAGCTTACACATACTTCTAGCATAGAAAGTTGTCCATGTGCTATGCTGAGGCATGAGGCCTTCACTGGATTTGGCCATATAAGCTTGGTCTTTACAGCTTCAAAATTGTAAGCCAAAAAAGAAACATATTTTACTTTGTCAATATCTTATCTCAAAAATATTAGTATAGCAGTCCCAAGCAAACTACAAAAGGAGAATTCTTAAAAGCTCAGATCTTGTTCATTTAATTTTACTTAAGATGGTGAGTCTTTAATTAAAATAGTCCTTATTTCACTGTGGACCGAGGACTTTGATTTTTATCTTTTAAAGGTGTAAAAGATAAAAGCCTTAACTTTCTACTAGTGAAAATTTTTATAAGGTTTAACAGCTAGATGAGAATATTATAATACAAAGAGAGTGGTGGGAAAGGTTTTGCACATATGTAGACAGTCATGTGCTTGTACGACATGCCTTTTCTTATCTTTGCTATATCCATCCATGTATAACTTCCTCTGTCTCTCTTTCTTGGCTCAGAAAAGGGTAATTGAAGAGACTAGCCTATTGTGCTGCATTAACTAACTGGCTCTGGGTTAACAGCCACAGTTTGAATGTGGACTGAACACTCAGATGCTCCAAGTCTTTTAACAACTGGCTTAATCTCTTTGAGCTTTTGTGCTTTGTGTCTAACATAGGACTAATACTTAGCAATATCTAGACTTCTTTGACTCTAAGTTTTTTAGTGGCACTAAATATTAGGTACTACCATGGGGGTTGGATGCTATACTATGTAAATTGCCAAAGAGAAGTGGATGAGCCAGCTATTTTGCTAACCTCTATTAAATAAGAAGTGGTGATAGAATCAGAAAGTGCTTAATACAAATGCTGTGGATTTTTTGAAACCTTGGTTTCTATTTCAATGTGGTGGAAAAATAGATGTTAGAGTCAGACACAACTGAAAATACAGAGGCTCACTATTATGGTGACGTTGGTCCAGTGAGTCACGTTTACCATTACTTAAAGCCATTTACAGGTTGATTTTATATGAGGTATAAGTGAAGACAAGTGAAGCAGGAAACTTAAGTAACTTCTGCTAACGGTATATCTAGAGGCAAGGTTTGTCCTTCCAGTGAAAGAAGCTCCTAAATAGGAATGCTTTTGAGATATTGTATTCAGTTCAGTTGAACTGAATATACCAAGCACAGTATGGTTTTCAGATTCTCTTGATTGAAGGATGGAGTTTCCCTGTCTCGTACCTGTAAACTGTAGCTAGCTCTTACACAACCTGTGACTAAATGCACTGAACTTTCTCTTCACATTGTTTTTGCCGTCTACAACAAACTTTCGTCTTTCTGGCTTTGCTTTCACATTCTTCCCACTCTGGAGTGCTGCCCAATCCTGGACAGTTGCCTTATCCCTACTCTTATCACCCCACAATGAATGTTCCTTTGAAGACAATGCAGACTCAAATCCATATGCCATCACAACCATTAAAAAATAATCCTGCCATCATAAATAGCTGTCCCCATGAGAATGCAACCATCCAAAAGATTTTGCAGTCTAAAACCAATGATTAAATCTGAAGATTTTCAAAAGAATCTTTAATTTGTATGTGGTGTGCCAGAAGATGTATAAAAAGACTGATAATTATCCAGAGAGGAAAATGATTCTTAATTCCTTTTGCTCTACACAGGATTCTTAAAGTCTTTTATTCATTCTTGATCTCCATTGTAATGAATTACTAAAAAATTGATTGTCCAACTCCAGATGGTCATCACTGAAAACATACATACAAATAACTTTATATAGACTTTTGACCTTGAATTTACTTATTTAGGAATAGATATGTATATACATAGACATAGTGTATGCAGCAACAACTCATTTTAAAAGTGGTCTTTAATTTGGGAGGGTTGGAGGGAAGGAATGGAAGGGAGATGAGGCAATTATATTATAATCTCAAAACAGACATAAAAAAGAGATTTATTTTTTTTGGAGATCAGATATTCTAGCTTCCAGATGTTGGCAATATTTCTTCAATTTCTTCTAAGGGATCAAGTTTTTTCGTTTTCCAGTTTCTAGAGGATGGTATCGTAGCATTTAGTCATGAAGTGGTAGATTGTTTTTCGTTAACTTGATCCAAAATTATGTGAAAGAAGGGAACCTCAGCTGAGAAAATTCCTTCAGAAGATCCAACTGTAGGGCATTTCATTAACTAGTGATTGATGTGGGAGGCCCAGTTATTGAGTAACATCATTCCTAGGCTGGTAGCCCTGGGTTCTGTAAGAAATCTCACTGAGCAAGTCACCAGAGGAAGCCAGTTAGCAGCACCCCTCCATGGCCTATGCATGAGATCCGGACTCAAGGTGCCTTCCCTATCTGAGTTCTTGTTCTGACTTCCTTTGAGTATGACAGTGCTGTGGAATTGTAAGGCAAAAAAGCACCTTTTCCTGAACTCCCTTTTTGTTATGTTTCTGGTTTTCATCAACTTAGTAGGACCCTTCACTAAAACTCAGGGAACAACATTGTCAGAGGTAATCACTTATAAAAGAGGTGATGTTTATCTTGGCTCATTGTCTCAGAGGCTTAGGTCCATGTTCCTTTGACTCTATTGCTCTGAGGTTTGCACTGAAGTAGAATGTTATAGAAGAGAGGAAGTATATAAGAAGTCTGTAGCCATTAGGATCCAGGAAGGGATGGAGAAGAAGGGTTCAAGCTCCCAGTATCACCTGCAAGGATACATCATCGATGATCCAGTTCCTTCTTGGTTTCCTCATTGCATCAGTCACCACTCCATCATATTCCAACAGGTCATTGACAATAGGGCCTTTAAACAACATTGAGTAGTCAAGTAACAGTTACTTACAGTGCTTGGTTGTTAGAATAGCTTTCATCTCCAAAATTCCTCTTCAAGCTTGTGCTCTGTCATCACATTTTCCTCTCCATCCTCCTATCTTGCTCTTTTGAGCTTCCATGGAATTGCACTGTATCCATTTGCTAATCAACTCCCATCTCAAGATCATTTACCTAATGTTATTTGTAGATAAAGTTGTCATGTAAGGTAACACAGTCACAGCTTTTAAGAGCTGATATTCAGCCTCATACATTAATCAACTGATGTCTATTAATTATTTACCAGTCTCCTATGATATTAGTTGGCCAATACTTACTGAGATTTGGTATCTGCTAGGGATTCTGGCTATCTATTTCTATCTTCTATTAGAGTCAGAACAACCCTCTGAGACAGTCTGTCTCATTGCATACATGAGGATTCAGAATCACTAACAAATTAAGAAATTTTTTTAACAGTAAGAGACAAAATCAGGATCTGAAATAGCAATATGTAAGGAGACTGTCACATAATCTTACCTCTGGAAAAGGCCCCCTTTGCAACTCTATATCTACTTCTTATCTGGCTAGATCATTCAGGCCTCAGCTAGCTTTCAGAAAGGGATGCATGTAATATGTACATTCTAGTAATGGCAGTGTTGATGTCAACAGTGGTTATGGTAATGACAATTTGTCAAACAAATTGGTTATTTGTATTAGGGGAGAATTGAAAGGCTGAACTCTAGTACTTATTTCCTCGTGCTGCTGTGGTAGTGCAGGAAGATATGGAGTGACTGACTTAAAGGGTATTTGAGATGTCTGTCCATTCCTAGACTCCTATTTTTATCTGGTCTGCACACGTTTTGCTGTCTGCTTTCAGAATGAGGCAACATATTTATTAAGAGGCTCTCTAATTATCAACCAATTAAGAAAATGATGGATAACACTGTCTCATCCCAGTAATATAACAAGATAGGTGGGTCAATGCTCTAAGCAAATGGGTGTGACAAATGCTCAAGGCATCTGTGGTTAGCAATAGCATCTCAGTTCCGACCGTAGTCAACCAGGCAGTCTTTGTAACCATCCTGTGATTAGATTTTCTCTAAAATTGGGTCTCTTCTCAGATTTCTAAATCCAGGAAATTCTATATCATCTCACACTTGAGTGAAATAGACAGAAAGTACACAAATTAACATCTGAGTTTATTAGCAGCCATAAAAGGAAATGTCTACAGATGCAAACTCAATCATGATAATTGAATTTCTATTAGCCATCCTGGGGAGTATAGGTTTTGCTCACAGGGAGGGAAAGTCATTTTAGTGGCTGCCAGGATAAAGGAGCTTCCATGGAGGTTAATCCCAACAGTTTGCAGACGTCAATCATCTAGTGGAGTTTCCCAGTTTTTCTCACTAGCCACACTATCCTTCCAATTGTCCAGGATTTGAACTTTATATTTTTATTGAAATATATAAAAAACATGTTTCTTTGTCTTAATAAAACAAATATTTCAAGGATGTTAATGCAGTTGAAAAGACTTCATGAATCACACCAGACAGGCAGTGAGAAAACAGGGACTGGGCAGAGGGGAAGCTAATTAATTATACATACGGGTACCAGTGAGATTCACCTCCTCCTATGGGAAAGCCTTTTGGTTAATTTGGTTTTCCATCATTATTTCAGGTTCAGGTAAGAGGGCTCATCTTCATGGTCTCATGATGACCATGTTCCCTATCGGGAAGCAAGAGTGTAAATTTGATTGCCATAGTTCACATGGTTGTAAGCACTTTCCAGACAGGGAAGTAAAGGAGCTTAACATTCACACTAGCTGATGAACATTGATGACAATTCTGAAGACATGGTCTATGTGCCACGTGGCTATGTCATTCCTCAGACAACTACTATGTTTCTGATGAAATAATGCCTCTCATTGGCTTGGAACTTGGCAATAGGCCAGGCTAGTTCATCAGTGAGCCACAGGGATCCATCTATCTCTATGTCTCCAGTTTGGAATGACTTGTGTGTGCTGGATGTTTTTCTGTCTTATACAAATTCTGGGAATCAAACTTGGTCCCTCATGGTTGCAATACTAACATATTGCCACATGCAATGAGTCCCCAGCTCTTCCTTCACGTCTACCAAACACCAGCACTCTCTTTCATTTTTAGTAATCACATTGTCTGTTTCTAATTCCCTCACTGGCTCTCTAAGTTTATTATTCGTCTGTCATTTCTTTTATTAACATTATTTTGTCTTTTGTATTGCTCTGCGTACTATCCATTCCTTACTGACTCCAGGGTCTATCAGTTACTGTAGTTTGAACATTTGTAATCTAAGAATTCCAAATCTAAAATGCCCTGAAATCAATACCGTTGTTATTAAAATAATAGGACAAGTGGCATTTTTATACCTGTTCTTGTGAGACAGACAACAATCAAAGTACAGGCACACTAAAAATATCGTGCAAAATTACCTTCAGGGTGTGTGTACAAAATACACATGAAGCATCAATGAGTTCAGACTTGAAGGCTAATTAGTTTTTCTGTCACATCTGCTAACATATATATTAATATCTTTCAAAAATAACTCATAGAAACTTTGAAACTTGTGATTGATAGGGTAACTTGCCATAGCATCTCAGCCATGGGAACAGAAAAATAAGTCAAAATGCATTATTGTATCCTTTTGGTTGTAATTTAAAATAGAGATTTATGCAAGTGTAAGCCTTGCACATTTGGATCACTGTCATATATCCGAAGTTCCTGTTCTGCACAGAGCTAGTGTTTAATGAATGCATACTGAATGAATGGATTCTAGCACCAGGTATGACCCTTAAGTTCATGGTTTTTTTTGAGACCTTTCTTTGTGCTCTAAGTAAGTCTGTAGAGATCTACCTTGCACATGTGTACATTCTTACCTTGAATGTGTAAGACATCTCAATGCAGTGGAGCCACTGGCATTACCTTGATATTGTCTTACTTTGGAACTCAGTCTTCTTCACTAAATCCTTAATATAAATGGTATGCCATGTCCTCCACAAGCTTTGAATGCTTTTTCTCCATATTGTGACTTTTTTAAGCGATTCAGAGAAATGTAGGAGGCTAGACTTAGTTGGAGGAAATAAGTCACTATGTTAAGAGCCTTCATGTATTCTGCCCTAGACCTATTTCCTCTAGCTCTCTGTTTCCTGGAGACCAGAATATAAGGTAATCTGCTTGCTCATGTCTTCTCTAACATGGCAGGAACACTGTGAGACAACATAAATATTTCCTACTTTTAAGACATTATATTAGGAATTTGAACATAGACATACAAAGGCTATTGCAGTCTTTCCTTGACCTAAATAACACTCTACCTCCTCTCTCTCTCTCTTTCCTGCCACTTCTTGGTTTGTTTTCCTCATCAGGTCATATCTTACATGATGCCTATTACACTAAACTGTTGCTTTATAGCTAGTAAGTCTCTTATGTAAATTACATTCAGAAATTTCTTGCTTTTTCCTATTATGTTCAAACTGTTTTATACTCTGCTCTTTTACCTCCAATGTCAAGTTAGATGCATTGTATATTTTATATAAATATATGTCTTGCTTCTCAAAATAAAGGTAAGTTGCAGGATACACTCTGGTTAAAGGAAATTGATTTACCTACAGACCATGCAATCTGTCACCTGCCCTAGACAAAGATTGCTGCAGAATTCAAGTAGGTTGTAGACCTTCTAATCTGAAGGCTTTTCTAAAGTTCCACAATTCATTATATAAAATATTTTAAAATGTGAAAGTTACTCACTTTAATTATACACTTTTGCAGTAAGATTTTTACTTTTATATTAACTGGCTAGGAGCAACTGTTACACATTGGTTTTTCTTTCTAATTAATCTGTGCCTATTTGCCTATATTTATAAAAAAATTAAAATGTGAGGGTATATCCTATAAACTTGTCAGGCATAATGATGCAAAGTACAATACTTGATATAGTTGAACAATTTCATGTAAAGTAGAAATTTAATAAAATACTTAGTAATGACAAACCAGTGTTGTAATTTTTATATTCTGGGACCAATGAAATCTTTATCAGTTGCAGACAATGGATCTTTCCAGAGCTTTGGGAACAAGGACAATTTTTAAAACAACCTTGGCAGAGATAGAGTTTGTATTTTGGGGTTAGTGAAATAAGAGTAAACCAGGATTTAGAGGCCCTTTACTCTCATAGTGACTCAATTTGTTTATAAATGTGACTAGCATGTGCCTCAGGGTTCCATGGCTAGCTGTCTTCCACATGTCTGTGGCTAGCTGAATGTCTCAGAAGGAAAGACAACTTCATTATCTGTCTAGCATTGTACTGAGGACATGCTTTAGCAGGGAAATTTTCAGACAGAGCCTGACCGTAGAGGAACTACTGACTTGGATGTATAATAGGTGGTTCTCTCAGCAGGTATATTGGCCCCCGTGAGAACTCATGGGAAATTTGGAGGTGTGCTGTTATAGGAGGCTCATGCTAATCAATCATCTTTCATTTTTTTCCCTTTCATCTACCCCTCAATATATTTCTTGTGTTTTTCTATCTTGACATCTGCTTCCTGCTCGAGTTGAGTGTGACAGGAACATGACCTTGGGCACTTTTCGTGGTTTTTAAAGTCATCATAAACTGGAACAGCAATGCCTGTACAGACTGCTTTCTCCCTGGTTCCTACAGAGCATAGCCTGGTTTGGAAAGTATGCAGACACTTTCAGAGGCTCTCAACTTTTAATTCATTTAGTTAAGCCTTGACACTCTTTTCCTGTTTTTGACCTCCACTCTCCCTTGCATACAGATCCTTGAATTTCTTATTTCAACTTAATTCCAAAGCCTTTGAGAATTTTTTTAATCTCAAAGATAACGGATCAAAATCTCAAAATTTTATTATATGAGAAGAAAAATTTTATAACTTATTTCTTAAAGAATTCATTAGTTTTTAATATGTTTAATTTCAAAACTTTCAAAGTCAATTAATTTTTGTGCATTTTCTTCTCTCTTTGCATAGTAGAATTCTGGTTACACATTAGAGTATAAGATTTTGTTGTTGCTGCTGTTGTTATTGATCAATTTGGACCTGTGTGCCCAAAAATCAAGATACTTAGAAAATAAATTAAAAGACACAAAAGCCTGATAGCAGCTACTATCAGATATAAAAGTAAAGATTTGGTCCTCTGAACTCACAATGAAACAGTTGTGTTTCTATTTGTATTTCAGACTTGTTAGAAGATTGTACTGCAATTTAATGATAATAGGATATCTGCACATGAGAAAGAAGTGTAATACAGAAGTGGCTTTATCGTCTAAATCACCACATGAGACTGAAAAGAAAAAAGCACATACAACCTTAACTACTATTAACTTTACTAATGGAAACCACTTTCTGGAGGAAGGGAGAAAGAAAAATAATCTTTGTCTTCTATTTTTTTTTCAAAGTCACAATTTATTTAATGAATTCAAAATGGGATCATTTTCAGGAAGTAATCTTGACCAACTTATGCTTATCTCCTTTTGACAACCACAACAAACTGTGAGGTAAGGAAGCAGAGGTCAAGAAGAAAAGACATTTTGTGAGTTAGGGGTGTGTGTGTGTGATGTAAGTTGTGTCTCAGAGTCACTACCCATGAACTAGACCTGACTTAGCCAGGAAAATTAGGATATATCACCCTTAAAGAAAATGAAGGCTCTTTTGTGAAAGACAGCATGCTTATGACTCAACAGGACAGCATTTATTGGACTCATGGGAAATAAAACAGGCAGTGTTTGAGAGCCTGGCACCCATCACTATGAATAACTCCAGTTGTTTCCTGGAGGCTGACTAGGCAGGATCGAGAATCTTCAAGCCCTGCTCTCCTCCAAGAAAAGAGAGACCATGGCACAGGAAGAACACAAGTAAAGTCCAGGGCAATAGAGTAGGTGCCTCACTTCCTTGTATTCTTTAGGCCTTTGCTTTTCAAATTGGAAACCATACATCAATGAAAACCTCTTACAGAAAGAGAAAGTTCTGCCAACTCTTATAATTAGAGTGGCCAGCTGACTCACAGAAGTTCAGGACATAATTTCTTCCCTGTGATTTTTCTATATTATAAATCAATTCAGTGAATATAAGAATGCATGGATATTTGAATTTTTATTTCATCTGAGACCCTTCTTGTACTTACTTTGTTCAAAACCTGTTAATGGCAAGATTCTTTTTCCAATACATGATACAATATTTTGACAGTAATTTTTGCAAAGCAGACAAGATCATCAGGGACAAGTGCTTCTCTGCATGACTTTGTTAATATACATGTGCACAAATATTTCATCATCTATGTGCTTTATTTTTATAGTCTTCAAAAGATAACTGCTCTTAATTATAATCTCTTAGCACAATTTGTAGGAATAAGAAAAAAACATTTGTTCCAAAGTCCTTCCTTTACACATGTAGCATTTCTTAATTCTGAGATTAAGTTTGTGTTAATACAGATAACGATTGATTCAATGAGCTCAAGCTCGACATCTCTTGATGTCCTCTGCTTAGACAAATAGTGTTTATTCCAAAATCCTTGCTGCTGATTTTTATGAAACATATTGGTAAAGATTAGAGTCTCCCCAATTATCTCTACAAAGTTCCAAAGTAGGCTTTTGCAAATACAAGACTACATCCCTTTGTCTATAGAAAGAAGAAAAGCATTGATGTTGTTTGTAAAGAACTTCTCTGTAGTGACTCTTTTACAAAAGCTGACATACATTAGACTAGCCATGGTGTCCTACCTTCTAAATGAAGCTAATAACGTCTGTTGTTTTGTCTTATCAGAATTTATGTAAGCTAAAATATGTAGGTTTTTATCATTGATATGAGTCCTGGATATTTGATGGTTTATGTATCTTAAATGTATGGGGTCACATTATATATCTGAAAATTAAAAATTAAATTTGAACAAATATCCGCAGCTCTACTTAACGTGAATTATCTGCTATAACAATCAACTACGCATCAGATGTGCGAGAGACATAGAAAAAGAATACGGTATTTTATTTTTTGTAAAAATCACCCTGCTTAAGTAATAATGATAACTCATGCTTTGTAATGTTTAAGAAAAGTATCTCAGGGGTTATAATCAGAAAAATATGCTTCAGTTTTTTGTAGTAATTGAAGAAAAAAATGTGTGTCTTTTGCAAACTTTAACTATAAGATAAAATAAAGGCACTAGTCACTGAATAAATGACATTTTTCAAAACATGAGCCTTGCAGGAAATTTAACACACAAAGTAAAGATATCTTCCTTAGTAAATATTATGCCTGCGATAATAAAGGAGCAGCAAAATTTTAAATTGAAGTCATCATCAAAACGAGTTGAGGTTTTTAAACTGTCAATCCGAAAATTCAGGACAGCCCTCAGCATCCAGATACTACAGAGAGAACTTAGTACTACATGTGCAGCGTGCTCCATGGAAGTCTAGCTTCTCTCTACTCTGACTAAGTCACAAAGCTCTCACATACTGATCCTGAAGCCCAACCATGCTACCACCTGATTGAAATAGTACTTTCAGAATTCCTATATATTCCCTTCATACACAAAATGGCAGTGTTTATGAAGATGGCAGGAGTGTTGCAACACTGCACTCTGCATCCCTCAGTGGAATTTAGCCATTAAGACATTCAGACAATATTTTTTTTGTAGGTGACATTGATCTTTCCTTTTTAAATGATACATCAGCCTCTGTTGATAATTGTACTTTAATAGGCATAGCTAGCTGACATAGCCACCCTTCCTTTTAAAGCCCTATAAACATATGTCTTAAGTATAGCCACGGTGTTTCCATCTCCTTGTAAAGCATCCAATCAGGGCAGTGAAGTCTCAGAGGAGTGTAGGCAGGAAAAATGAGGTGAGACAAAGATCTGGCCTGGTGAATCTCACAATTTCACAATAAACCATTGAATCAGATTAGGATACCATAATGGTTCAGTCACCCAGGGGTCTTTACCAATGCAGACTTCCTATTTCATTCTGCCTTTACAAGGTGAAACAAGAGGCTACAGTTAGTAATCTGAATGTCGTAATAAAAAAAAAAGATTACTTATGATGCCAGGAGATCGCTAGCTGTCTCTGAAAGAAGTCAATTTAAGTGAACGGAGCTTTTGATCTCTTCCCTAACTCCAGCTTCCTTTTAAAAATAACCTTTGAGTAAGGGGAGCTGTAAAGTCATCACCATGTTCTTGAAGACAGTAGGTAGCTGACTCTTCTTCTGTCCCATGGGCACTAATTGACATTTATCCTCTGCACTGACACTTCCTCAGCCCACACATTTAATGATGGCGCAACCCTGTGGTTAGAAGCCTCATAAATGGAAATATACACAGCAGTGGTGGCCTTTTATTTATATACTCATTTCAAAGAGAAGTCAGGGCAGTTAGCTGTGTGCAGTCTGTTTACTAAACAGAGTTTAAGCAATGGGCATAGACAGGGATCCTTTCAGCTTAATGTCTACCAGATGATTAAACAAGTTTCCAGTCGGCTTCCTCCCCTCAACCCAGCCAGCAAAGCAGTAATACCTGTAAAATAATTAGGGTAGAGCATGTGCTTAATTTATTCCAAACATCGCAAGATTTTCACATTAGCATTAATAGCTTGCTTATAGTGGGACCCTTGAGGCCACATAAAATAATAGGAAGCTCAAAAGTTATGGCTAAAAAGGAAGTATTTTTTTTTAAAGCGCTCATACTGGTCTGGGTGTGTGACACCAAAAAAAGATCCCTGGTTCAATGTTCACATTGTTCTCTCCAGACAGCACTAATTTGTTTCCAATTAAAAGAAAATGGATTGCAAATGACTTCACAGAGAAGCCTGGTCAAAGGCATAGGCTTAGCTTATATAATGTTGCCTCAGGAGGAGCACTTTTGCTGCAGGGCACTAATCTACCCCTGGGTTGTGTAGAAAAACCATGTCTAAGGAGAATAAAGTTGCTTTGCTGATAGATTGTGCTGTTGAAGCCAGTCATTATATGGGTACTTTTCATAAACAGTTGGGTCCCATGAATGGAGATTAATAAACTTACATCTCAACTTATATTGAATAATTGTTTGGGCTTACCTTTATTTTTAATAGTATAAAGCTTTTGGTCCAACCGCTCATCGCAAGAGAATAATTGTTTCCTCATTATACTGATCTCTTTGGTATATAGGCTAAGATCTATGAGGAAGGCTTCTTATGAAGTAAGAGAAGAAAGGGAGAAAAGGAGTATTCTCATTGATAAGATTAAGGCACTGAAGATATCTGACTTTGTTGAACCTCCAAGAGAAATATTGGAAGAGCATCAGGACTGTGGATGCCACCAGCTGAAAAGGGAAATTTCCTTGTACTGAAAAAAGTTTGAGGTACACAAAACTGGAGTTTACTGATATTCTCTGTCACCTTTGCACAGTTATGGAAACTGGGACTTTGACAATTTTTGGAAAGAAGCACACCAGCAATGTGCATATTCCCCAGGAGGGTTGCATTCTAAGAAATGGGTGGGTCTATGGAGAATTAATTAACCTAATGCATTAAGAAGTTCTTGCCAAAGTCATGTCTTTGAGAAGTGTTTTTTCTCAAATCTAAGTCAAAGTCTGGAGTGCACAGAACTCAAGTAGCTGTTCCCTTACATTCTGATTTGTTACAAGTGAGGAGAGCAAACGAGACAGATTCCAATTAAACTCTGTTTAAGAAAACAAAAAAGATTATTGAACAAAAAGATTGCTATGTGTAGGAGTCTGTATTTGTTTAAGTCTCTTGAGCTTGCAACTTTAACTTCAGAGATCCTCATAGACAGCAGAACAAATGATAGGCTAATATACCACACATATATGATACATGCCATTACTCTTCTCAAGGCATTTCTCTGAAAGTTCAACTGGGTCCAGAAAAACTCTCACTTAACCTGGAAATTAAGCAAAAAGCAACTGACATATTATTTCAATATAATATAGAAGGATGGGGCATCACTCCAATTACTGGTTTCTACTGATTAAATTCTTCTAATATACTACTGTGGAGATACTCATTCTGTAGAAAGGCACATACATTTGTATGTTTCAAATACAATCCTGAAATTCCAGGTTGTTATCCTCCAGGACAATAGCCAGCCTTATGTGTACCCCAGCAATCTGATCCTTATTCCCTTTAATTAAATTAAGTATATTTCTGGATCAACAAGTATACTTTGAACTGGTCTTAATGTCTCACTGATCCTTTCATTAATTAAAGAATTAAAGTCTCTGACAAAGGCCTATTTTTGGGTTACATAGATGTTGAGATATTTACTTTTGGAAAATTATACTTTAGCAATAACCAAAATGTATTTGTCCTAAGTCACTGATGAAATGTAACATAATCTTAGTTTGGAAATTCTTTCATGAAATTAGTTTTGTGCTCCAACATTTCCCTAAGTAGATTACTTCTCTTGCAAAAATGAGCCTGTGGTTGTCTGATGCTTCTACTTAGTTCTTTTTCGCCTCTAAGGCCTTTGAGTTTCCAGTTCCCTGAGCTACTCTCCAGTCCACAAAGGACTCAGACTTTCATTTATTCTGGTTGGCTGAAATATCAACTCCTTGAAGAGGCAATCAGAACTATTTCTGAAGAAAGATCCTTTCTGTCACTTGAGATAATTTGTCTTCACAGATGTCACCTTGCATATACCTATTTGTTTTTTAACTGTCTTCCTTCATTAGAATATAAACATTATAGACCTGGTGCAGGTTTATTTTTGTGTGTGTGTCTGTATTGGTCCTCTGGCTACGTTTATGTTATCTGACACACTGTTTGTGGGAAGGTGGTTAAAAGATGAAATGAGTAATTTGAGGCTACAAAATGTATGGCTTTGATATAAAATGAACAATAAAGACAGGTGGAACTGCTTATTTAGTACTGACCAAGTCACATTCTAAATATCATTGTTTTATGTAACTTATCTATATATTAAAAATTTATAAATGATTTGCTATGTCATCAATAATTGCTACCTAAAAATAGATGAAGATGTTTAAGTAACTTACCTAATTTTATACAGGAAAATTCAGGCTCTTGATAGATTCAGGTAATCCTTAATGGATTTTGATGATGATTATGATTATGATGATTATAAATATCATTATTAATTATTGTTTATGACTGTCCCCATGTAGAAGTCATAGGACAATTTTTATGGAATTGTTTTTCTCTCTATGTTGCTTTTAGGAATCAGTCATAGGCTATCAGGTTTGAATTGAGTTATCTTTGACCTCAAAATAGATATAAATATTTACTCTTTTACTGTTGGTGACTGGAATCTCTGCTTATCATGACTTTTGCTTTTTTTTTCTATTGCTCTATACCAAGTATTTGTCCCATCATAAGTATTTATTAATATGAATTGCTGATACTTTCCTTATTGTCTTTCAGAAACAGTCTTTGTACTCAATTTGTGACTGAGGGTTACTCCGAAAACCAAGCTTGTTGCCTTATGTTTCCAATCTCAATCCTCAGAAGGATAAACCTGGCAGGAGGGGTGCTTTGTTGGCAAACTCTCTCTCTCTCTCTCTCCCTCTCTCTCTCTCTCTCTCTCTCTCTCTCTCTCTCTCTCTCTCTCTCTCTCTCTCTCTCTGTGTGTGTGTGTGTGTGTGTGTGTGTGTGTGTGTGTGTGTAGGGAAAGGGAGAAGGAGAGGGAGACTTTGACCTAAGTGGTCTTTGTGAATGGCAAATTCTTCCCTGATTCTGGAAATCTTTCTACAGGGACATCTATAGCTAATACCAGCATTTTATGTCACAGGCTAGACCCAGCTGTCCTTGTCTGCAAACCTGGCAGTCTGAGAGAAAGTAAGACTGCACCCTCTGATGAATATTTCTGCTTTCCATACTTTCCTTCTTCTGAGTACATTTCTAACTGAATGATTAATTTACTGAACTTAGCCAGTGAAGGAGATAGATATAAGGACGGCTGTTTTCATGGAGTCAGTTGTTAAAATTCACAGGTCCATGCTCTGTTCCATCCTTGTTGGGAAGAAAAACAGCACCTGGCCTATATTAAGAAGTATACAAAGAATGGGAAACAAAGAAATAAAGAAGGAAGGAAAGGAAGAAAGAAGGAAAGAAGGAAGGAAGGAAAGAGAAAAACATGCAAAACACCAGACCAGTCATGTAATTTGGTCATGTGGCTTATTTCTCTGTTTTTGCAGGGCCTCTTTATCCCTAAAATGTTCAACAGGTGACCAACATGAAGCCAATTGAAAACATCTCAGAATCTCTATCTCCTTTGAGCTCTTATAGAGCTATCATAATTTAGCAATGCTGGTCTCAACAGGAGAGTGCTTTCTTATTTCTTATTAAATATAAACTTTAGCACAATTTAATATTTTGAACTTTTTTAAAAGCATCCTTTTCAAGGGACACACAATCTGTTGGTTTGAGAAACAACATTCAAACTATGGTTGATAGAGAATAAAAGCTTTCTATTTGAGAGGTAGACAATTCTGTGCACTTCTTTGTATCATAGTGCTGAGTGTGAAGGTCCAAAAAAGCTCTTGGTCTAGCTGTTCTCTTTCTTATGGATAGAAGGATGCTAACCACTAAGGTCTTATCTTTTAACCATCTAAACTGAGTGAGGATGTGGGGTGGGTACGGCAGAACAAAGGACCAGATATTTAGGCATATTCCTTCTGTAGCCTGAAGAAATGTGTGAAATTTCCCCATGATAAAACGTGTATTATGCCAAAGTATTAAACTTTCTCAAACAGAAGACAAAAATATGCTACTTTCCACAGGTAATGATATAAGCTAACATAGAGTCCCTGAATCATAACAAGTTTAACTTTTTAGATTATATGAGGTAATTTTGCTAGGATATGTCTTCCCCCAGGATTATAGAATTTGATTGAGTATTTCTATTTTGCCAAAGGTAAAATGACTTTTGTACTGAACAAATACATTATTATCTTATCACTGAGGTATATAGAAGGATTTCTTAGCTTTGGAGAAATGAAATGGGAAATAAACTCCTGAGCAAAAATGATCAAAGTGAAAGTCATGATGACCAAGGCCAGAAGGAAAAGCCTTAAAGCTGGTACACCCCCTCTGCCCTAAAACAGAGGAAGAATGGTGAATTTCTCAAATACAGATTAAGGTAATAGACTCTAAAATCCATAACTCTTGCTTTATATGTCAAAAGATATGAATTTTACTAGAAATAGTTCACATTTGTAACCCACGTAAGATGTCCAGATATATTGCATGGCCTGTTGACTACTTAATAGTGTTTAAAAAAAACTAAGGGTGTAGAATTGTTTCCGACTGTACAAAGAGTGTTATAGGAAATGATGTACTACCTTAATTTGTCTCAAAGTGTCCATACCTAGGAACTGTGAAAAATGTTGAGAAACCAAAATATCATTGCGTTTCTATGGAAAACCACTACCATCTATGTATCTAACTGAGGAGAAATTGGGAGTAGTGAAAAGATCTGGAGAAAGTAGCCATAGAGGGTATCTTAGTTTAGGTTTCCATTGGTGTGAAGAGAAACCATGACCAAGGCAACTCTTATAAAGGCAACAAGTTAATAGATGCTGGCTTATAATTTCAGAGGTTCAGTCTATTATCATCATGGCAGAAGCATCGCAGGAGGCAGGCAGACATGATACTGGAGGAGCTAAAAGGGCTACATCTTAATTGTAAGTGAGCCAACAGGGCACTATGTTCTGCAAGTAGGCAGGAGGAGGGTCTCTTCCATACTGGATGGAGCTTAATCATAGGACCTCAAAGCCTATTCCCACAGTGATTAATTTCCTCCTACAAAGCCACACCTACTCCAACAAGGCCACACCACCTAATAGTGACACTTCCAATGGGCAAAGAATATTCAAACCACCACCCAGGGCTTCACTAAAAAGCTGTTTGTGGAGGCAAAAATATAGTACCAGGAAAGAAAATGGGAAGGAAAATCCCTCTACTGTATGTCCACTTCTCCTAACTACAAGGCAGTAGACAGTTCAGACTGCAGTAAAGTACCCAGGCTGTTAAGTCGAGAACAGAGGGTAGAGAGGAAACAGACAAAAATGGAAAATACTAACATGAAATAAGTCTCTCTGACATTTTGATTGCAGCCCTTATAATCAGTAAGCTCCAATAATGTGCCATCAGCACATCCATATTTGGTTAAAAAGTAAAGTTTGTGATGATTTACCAATTTGACTTGATCTCAGGTGTACTCTTTATTCCATCTCCTGTTATATACATCTGTCTCCACACCCTTTTACATGCAGACCCTCTTATTCTTGACACAACAGCAAGTGCTATCTGTTCTGCTCTACATATTTTTTTCAGAGCCTCTGTATGGCTCATTCAAGTATCATCTTCACAGAAACCTACCATAGTGTTTGTGTTAAGGGTTCTTTTGTTGTGAAGAAACACCATGACCTTGGCACCTTTTTTTTTTTACATGCATAGGCATAGTTTTAACCCCCCAATAAAACTTTATTTACAAAAGTAGGCAGGACACCAGATATTGCTGAGACTACAGTTTGATGACCCCAGCCTTTGAGAATACTCTTCAAAATCTTATCATTTAAAATTCATTGCTTTCTTAATTTATGCAAATTTATAATGTATTCTACATGTATATATAATGTAAAATACCTTTGTATGAGAAAGTAATTAGTACAGCAACCTAAGAAAACTTTATAATTTAACTGAATTAAATGAATGTGACTATAGAACATGCTTTCTTCAACTGTTTTAAAACATCCCACAGTATTCATTTATATACCAGGATACTATATAAATGAACATCATCATTTAGCTGGTTATAATTTACAACATAATATAGATTAGATTAACTGTACAGAAATGGTTCACATTGTGATCTTACCACAAGTGTCTGATGTGGTCACAGGCGATCAGAGGCGGTCATAGCGGTCACAGGCTATCACAGAGGATCACAGGTGATCGATGCCTCCACTTCTATACTCCCCATGTCTCAATGCAGACTGCACACTCATCTTTGCTTCCAAGTTACTGACTTAAAAATCACAAGTAACAGTTTTTATAAACTATATGTATGAAGGCACATTTGTGAAATTTTATTGTGTTTGATTTTTACTTAGCACACTTTTGTTGGGCAGTCAGGTCTGTCAGGCCAGTCAGGCCTGTCAGGCCCTCGCAGTTGAGCTGTTGGACAAGGTCAACAATCCTGACATCCACATCACTACAGTGAAGGTGATGATGATGACTTTGAGGTAAGAGTGGACACAGGTGAATGCTGGAGAATATTTGGAGATTTTTGACATGTTTTCCATTTATTTCAGTTATTCATTTAATTTTTTCTTTATAGACAGTGTCTCACAGGATCTCGCTTGGCCTGGATCAACATGTTGATCAGGCTAACCCTGAGTTCTCAAGTATCCTCCTGTCTCAGCCTCCCAAGTAAGCCACCACACCCAGGTGAGAGTTTATTTTCTACTTTACACCTTCAACTTAATTAAAATGGGTGAAGCCACAAAAATTAACAGTGTGAACTCTGTATACATGCTCTCTTAATTATAGCCCACCAAGGCTTTTCTTACTCCTGTTCTCATTCGAGTTCTGAGATCATCCTCCTCCACCTTTCATACAGGCCTAGAACTCCAGAGGTGCCTTCTCCCAGATCGCAGCTTGTACTGAGCTGTGATATCCCTAAGAACATACAGAAATGGCATCTGTTGCCTAGGAAATAGAGGCTTTAAGAGTGTTGTTGTACTCTTTACTGTGTAATAAAAATGCTTAAAAAAAAGAATCTCACTTTGGAACAAGAAGGAAAGGTTTAGGCACAACACATGTGCATATAAGTTTTCTTTTTTTCCCTTTTTTTTATTGGATACATTATTTACATTTCATATGTTGTCCCCTTACCCCATACCCCACCCACCCAGGAACCCCCATCCCCTCGCCCCTCCTCCTTCTTCTCTGCAGGTGTAACCCCTACCTACCCCCCCTCCCACCTACAGATCAAGAATTGACAAATGGGACTTCATAAAATTGCAAAGTTTCTGTAAGGCAAAGGACACTGTCAATAGGACAAAATGACAACCAACAAATTGGGAAAAGATCTTTACCAATCCTACATCTGATAGAGGGCTAATAGCCAATATATACAAAGAACTCAAGAAATTAGACTCCAGACAACCAAATTACCCTATTAAAAAATGGGGTATAGAGCTTAACAAAGAATTTTCAACTGAGGAAATTCGAATGGCCGAGAAGCACCTAAAGAAATGTTCAGTATCCTTAGTCGTCAGGGAAATGCAAATCAAAATGACCTTGAGATTCCATCTTACACCAGTCAGAATGGCTAAGATTAAAAACTCAGGTGATAGTAGATGCTGGCGAAGGTGTGGAGAAAGAGGAACACTCCTCCATTGTTGGTGGGACTGCAAGATGGCACAACCACTTTGGAAAGCAGTGTTCCTCAGTGAGGTGGTTCCTCAGAAAATTGGACATAGCATTACCTGAGGATCCAGCTATATCACTCCTGGACATATACCCAGAAGATGCTCGAACATATAACAAGGACATATGCTCTGCTATGTTTGTAGCAGCTTTATTTATAATAGCCAGGAACTGGAAAGAACCCAGATGTCCTTCAACTGAGGAATGGATTCAAAAAATGTGGTATATTTACACAATGGAGTATTACTCAGCTATTAAAAACAATGAATTCGAGAATTTCCTAGGTAAGTGGATGGAACTAGAAATTATCATCCTGAGTGAGGTAAGCCAATCACAAAAGAACACACATGGTATTCACTCACTGATTATTGGATATTAGCCCAGAAACTTGAAATGTCCAAGATTCAACTCACAGGCCACATGAACCTCATGAAGAAGGAAGACCAAGTGGGGTTGATTTGGTCCTTCTTAGAAGGAGCAACAAAATACCCAAGGGAGCAAATATGGAGACAAAGTGAGGGACAGAAACTGAAGACCATTCCACCTGAGTATCCATCCCATGTGCAGTCATCAAAGGTAGATGCTGATGTGGAAGTCAGGAACTGCATGGTGATAAGAGCCTGATATAGATGTCTCCTCAGAGGTCTGCAAGAGTCTGACATATTCAGAGGCAGATGCTCACAACTAGCCATTGAACTGATCATGGGGTTCCCAATGGAGGAGTCAGAGTGAAGACCATTGGAGCTGAAAGGGTTTGTGGCCCCATGAGGAGAGCAACAATACCAACCAACCACAGCTCCCAGGGTCTAAACCACCAGCCTGGGAGCACTTAGGGAGGGATCCAGCGCTTCAGTTGAATATGTAAGACTGGAGGGCCCTGCTGGACATAGGTGGAAGAAGAGATCCTTGACCTCATGAAGGCTGGACGCCCCAGGGGGTGGGAACTTGGCAACTTTTATAAAGAAAAACATTAAATGGGGGCTGGCTTACAGTTATAGAGATCTTCATTCTACATCCAGATCCACAAGCAGCAGGAAGTGAACTTGCTTCAACTTCTGAGACTTCAAAGTTCATGCCCTAATGACACACCCACTCCTGCAAAGCCACAACTATTCCAACAAAGCCAGGCATCCTACAAGTGCAACTCACTATGAATCAAGTATTCAAACACATGAATCTACAGGGGGCATTCCTATTCAAACAACCACACATTGTGCCCCCTTAGTCTACTTTACTGTGCTTTTCTTTAGGTGCCATCATACCCAAAGTTCCATAGTGGGTTCCTGCTGCAGCCATGTCTTTTCATACCCTGATATATATCAAGTATTTGGTAAATGTAACAGAATTATTGAAAGCAGACAGATCTTTCTATCTGAGCATTTGCATGCATGACTCTGAAGCTGCTTGGCTTTCTGTTAACAATGGCAAAATATTTCCTGGATGTTGAAAATCCATGTCGTTTATTCTCAAAATAAACTATAATTTGTAATCACAAGAACAAGAACAAAAATATTATCAGATGAAAGAGATAGGCAGTCCTTATCAAGATTATATAATATGAAAGAGAAAGATCATTTAGTTACAATTGAAAAATGTTAGAAATACTAAGACTTTATTTCATCAGCTCATGAGCATGTTCTTGCACATACACACACACCCCACACCACACACCATACACTTCTCTCCCCCACCCCCCATCATCCTCCTCATCTTTTGCCTTCACCACTAGTTCATTCTTCTTGTCAAAAAGAGAAGCTGGCACATGTGTTTCAAATTCACACCTTCACATCTAGAATGGGCACACAGGCAGGAGTAGAGGAGGTATCCGCACTATATACACAGATGGGGCCTTGACACTACAATCCCAGGCAGCTAAAAGGTACTTGTAAGCCCAGAAAGAGAAGAAGCCTGAGAGGGTGTAATGGGATTTAAAACAAATGCTGCCATAACAGCATTAGGACAAAGAAAGTTGATGTGATACATTTTCCCCTTTCCTTTTGTTGATTCTTTGAGCACTTGTCATGCAAAACGTCACAGATCATGTAACAGAATAACAAAAGAAAAAGAAAAGAAGAGAAGAGAAGAGAAGAGAAGGGAAGGGAAGGGAAGGGAAGGGAAGGGAAGGGAAGGGAAGGGAAGGGAAGGGAAGGGAAGGGAAAGGAAAGGAAAGGAAGGAAGGAAGGAAGGAAGGAAGGAAGAAAGGAAGAAAGAAAGGAAGAAAGAAAGAAAGACCTTGTGTATAAAATTCTTTTTTTCTTCTTTTTTTCTTGGATATTTTATTTATTTACATTTCAAATTCCATCCCCTTTTTCCATTTCCCCTCCCTAGAATTCCCCTATACCATCCCCCCTCTTTCTTTTTGCTTTTATATCATTTTAATTATATGCAAGTATTAAGGTCAGTTCTAGTTTAAGGAATACCGTAAACCATAAATGCAAATAGACAAGGAAAAAACAAGACAATAAACACAAATAGTCACAGAACAAACAAGGCAATAAACAAAATTTCAAAAACATTCTCATGATCATTGTTTCTAAGGACTTATCAGGATGACCAAAATATCTGAGATACTTCCCTGTGTTAGCCCAAAGTCATTTTCATGTCTGAAGCCTACATTCTTGTTCTAGCCTAAAATTTAGATTCTTGTCTGAAATTACTTCTTTGTTCTAGCTTAATATTTAGATTCCTTCCTGAAATTATTTCTTTGTTCTAGCCTAATGTCAGATTCCTGCCTGAAGTCCACTTCCTTGTCCTTGGCCAATGTCATATTCCTGCCAAGCAGCCCATTTCCTTGTCCTTGACCCATTGGGCCACTTCTGCTTATTTCAAGTGGTAGACAGCCAATATTTGGGATGGTAGGCAAGGCTACTGCATAGACATAGACAACTGTTGCCAGCTGTCCTAGAGATATCTGACTACTGTAGCAGGATGATACTGATTAGGTGCTATAAACAATAAGCATCTACTTCCTCCACATATGGAACCTGAAAATCTAAGGTTAAAGTACAGTCAGATCCTACATTGGAGGGGAAGACCTGCTTCTTAGTGTGCAGGTGATTGTGTTTTGTTTGGTTGGTTTTCATTCTATGTGTCAGGGAGTAAGTTGTCTCTTGTCTCTTTCTATAAAGGCACCAATTTAAGTTGTATACAGTATCTTCTTGACCTAGTAATTTCCCAAAGATCATGTCTATAAATAGGATCATGATACAAATGGAGTTTACTATGTCAATGATAATGGGGTAGGTGGCAAACAAGCAGTTCACCACAACAACAGATCAAACTAAATGTTTGAGAAATATTTGAAAAGTGAAATGCCAACAGTTTCACAATTCTCTAAACTTTTCTCCGTGATCCTGAATGGTACAATAATTACCTTGTATCTTTATTGAATCATAAAGAACATCACTATGTGTGCCTCAGTAGGAGGCTCTTTTCAGCCTCTGTTGTGTGACATCACTGGCTGGCCCTGAGGGCATGCACTCATACACTTTCTCTGCTGAAATTGCTTCCGGAAGAAATCCCCTTCCTTTCATTGCTGACTTAGTTTCCTATTTCAGTAATGAATACCTTTACCCAAGGAAGAAGAAAAGATTACTTTGCTTCCCAGGTTTCAAAATTGCTAGTGGCAAAGAGACACATCATGGTCACTTTACTTAGGAAACCAGATCCCCTCACAGCCAGCAAAAGGAAAAGAGGAAGCAGCTTAAGGATCCCACAGTCCCCTCCATGACACAGTCCCAAGAGCTGGAAGATTTCTGCTAGACCTCACTCTTAAGGGTACTACAAGCCCCCAGTAGCTTCTCTTAGAGGAGTAAGCCTTTAACAGATAGGCCATTGTAGAAAGTTCCAAATGTAACTATTTCATTCCTTCTGAAGGTTGTTTGATTTTTTTTTTCTCCTCAAAAATCTCTTTCTTCTTGAGAGACAGTTTAGGTTCTGCCCATGGCTTAGCACAGGACAGAATGAGGAGCGACATCATTGCTACCAGGTTTGAACTCTAAGTAGACTTTGAAATGCATCCTCAGTAATGTTCTCATTTATCAAATGATAAATCTTCTTAGGGTATTGGTTCTCTACCTACTACTAAAACCAGCAATAGATTAAAAGGTTTCGGAAAAGATCCCATTAGTATTAAATGTTCTTATCATGTCTTATTATTCACTAAACAATGCATAGCACAGGCATTTGCATATTGCTTCTATAATATCAAGTATTGTAAATAATTTGGAGGTAACCTAGATATATGAAAGAATGCAGAAAGTTATCATATAATTTTGTTTTGTCTATGGATCTTGACCATCTGCCAATTTTAGTACTTGTGACATTCATGGTACTAATAATCCTCAATAACCTGGACTTAAAGCATAGAATGTGGAACTCAGACAAAGATAACCACACCCAGCTCCAAACATGAAATACTATATTTCCATGAACATTACCATGGGTGTACCAGGGCCTGGCTCAGAGTTAATGAGTGGGCATGCTGGCTCATACTCCTGCCCTCTGTGGCAGTTTTCTTTTGTCTTCTCTTGAAGCTCTTGTGCAATTTGCCTTACTGCATACTTACTGTTCTGCGTAGGATGTAGACTTGGTATGACATGTTGGCTTGAGATATACTATCTACAACTTTGACATGATGCCTTTAGATCTATATGAATGATGTTAAATAGTAAATATTGTCTCTTTACTGTTCCATAGTGTCTCTATGCTTTCTATGACCCTTGTTTCTTCCCATTGGAAAGCTCAAGTTTTTTCCTTTGCATTTATACATTTACAAGGCTTTGATCTACAACACTGTAAAATGAAAAAGAAATGTCCTCACTAGGAAAAGCACAAGAACTTGGAAAACGGTAATGTAAGAATGTATCTTTTGTGAAGAGGGAAAAAAAGTGCTATTCAAATAGCATAATTTTGTTTATACTTTAGAGGTAAAGTAATTCTGGAATCCTGATTTAATTATTGAGTGAAAAGGGCAGCAGTGTCCATAGGAGTCTTTACAAGTGTGGACTCTATATGCATGTGGTCATGTGTACACATTTACAATTTAATGTTTGGTTTCTGAATTTAGGTCCTTAAGAATTTAGGTTTCATTGAGGAAGCTGTGTATCGATGTGAGTACTAATAATGACCTTTGCAGCATAGCATTATAGGCAGGAAGCACCCACACCTCTACACCATGCATGCAGAGACTCGCACGCATTCAGCGTTCAGATTGTATTAACAATAGTCATTAATGACTTCAGGTTAGGATCGTAATCCCTTCAAAGTAAAAATTTACAGTTGTTTTTGAAACTGTACAAACTGTGACACTGCAAATGGATTGCATCACATTACATCGAATATAAAAGGCATATATTATGTAAAAACAAAAAATCCCTGACCCTCATTTAGTGCTTTGTTTCAATCTAAACCACAGACTTGCTGAGAACACACACTTTATTTTCAAGACCCGAGATCTGACAAAAGCCTTGCTCATATTGCTAAATGACACTGTGTCCACACTTAGACTGTAATCAGGAACTGTTTTTAAATCAAGTGGATTCGTGCATAAAAGGAACTGAGGCATAGATTTTTTTTAAATTCCATATTCATCCTAAAAGCATCAATGAGAATTTTGTGTTATATAAAGAAGACTGGATGACTGTTTCAATATCTCTATACTCTATTTTTCCTTGTAATATGTCTTTCTTTCAAAATGTTTCTGTACATATGAGACAGGTGCTTAATATTTGTTCATTGAAAGACTATTGGAATACTGGGAGCCACTCAGATTTACTCATCCTATCTGCCCCGACAATTGAAAGAAGATGCCAGTGAAACAATATCAGGTTTTACATATCTCCTATGGTCTATTTAATTTCTTCTCTTATCTATAGCACATTGTTCCTTCATATGCATATACTTGTACACACATATACACACATATGCACACACATATAGTTTTTATTTTTTAATGTAGCAGAGCTCTCAGGTTGTAGGAACAGTGTACCCTGCACATGGTAACCATTCCCATCTCTGATCTTGAAAAACAAGTCTGAATCGGTACTGCTAACTCTGCTCTGAATCTGCAGTATTAGCTTCAGTATGAATCATGGGGTTGAGATAGTAAACATAATATTGATTTTGACTTTTTTTCCTTCCAGGCTGTGTCACAGTTCCTGGCTTTGATTTCAAATGTAAGATAGATGTTAGGTTTTATTATCTAGCAGAAGGAGTGAAAACATTCATTTTCTTTCCTGGTACCTCATTCCTATTTCCGACTCTGCGCACATGGCATCACTATGAGAATGCATACTAAAATGTACTTATTAAAAGGTGTCAGGTTGGTCTGGGGGTTCACTAGTCGTTATTTTAATTGATGTGTTTATTAGATGATAAATGTGCAGCGATCATGAGAACTTGTGTATACTGTATCAAAAGTTACATCAAACCATATCAAGATGCATATTTAAAAACATTCTGAAGCAAGTTTTGCATCTTAAAAGATTTGTGATATTCAAAAAGAAACCTCCTATCCATCACATCAGCGGTCCCCCAACATGAACAGGGCACATAAGCTACTATGTATTTCTTAGAGTTAAAGAGATAACTTCAGCACATTAACACTCACGTGCATGTTTCATTCAGAGTTCTGTAATAGTTTAATTGATACTATTTTTCTGTTCTAAAATACAATTCCTGATACCGTACATATTTTTGCTCTATTTAATCAATTTTTAGAAATTCACTTTTGAGTGTACATATAAGAATTTATGTTTGGGATGAGGAAATGGCTCAGTCAGTGAAGTAGGTTTTGTTTTTTGTTTTAATCACAAAGACCTTAGTTGAGTCCCCAGAATATACATAAAATATGGCAGGCATGAAGCTTGCATTCTGAGTAGTGGGAAATTGAGACAGATTATTGACTGAGACTTATCTACTGGCCAGAACTACATACTTAGTGAGTTCTAGGCCAATGAGAGACCTTGAGTCAAAATCAAATGTGGACAATACGTGACAAATGACATCTGAGTTTGTACTCTTGTATGCACACACATGCATGTGTATTTCTACACACATACACATCCCTCATTCCACACACAAGAATAAACATACTCATGGTATACAAAGCTGTGGGAAATTTAGTCATGGAAAGCCATATGATTGCCTAACTTCTTGGGGACTGTCAATAAAGTGACACTACTGTGTGAAACAATCAATACTCCCGTGAAATGGTTTCCAGATTTATGGTCAAGACCTATGTGCTTTTCAATCAGCTAGGACAAGAGTGCAGAGAAATTGCTATCAATAATAAAATATTGGCATTTGGGAATGATTTATTTATTCATAGAGCTGATGAATGAAGTATCATTTGAAGGAAGCACTCTACCAATGAACCAGCTCTCTAGTAATCCTGAAGAAAGCCCTGCTTTTGTTTGCATGTAGGAATGCCTTATGGGCAAAGACAGAAAGAGATAGCTTAAAGTTTGTCATGAAACCTTTATTCTTACAAATTGCTATTGCTTTCTTTCTTTGTCATCTACATGGGGTAGATCTTAAGTATTCCCTCAAAACTCACATAAATGGATTGGTGCTGTTGGGAGGTAGTTGAAACTTGGAAAGGTGACGCTTAGTGATCATAAGTAGGTTATTGAGGTTATGCTCTTGAACTCAATGCTGATATTTCTATTTCTTTCCTTTCCACCATGGGTGGAAAGAACTGCTCTACTACATATATCTGTTATGATCCACAGGCACATAGAATGCCTAAAAACATTCTCAAATGACCAGGAAACAAAAATACAGAAACTCTTTCCTGTGAGATATTTTGTCACAGTGATGCACAGCAGGATAGAACCAACAGCATTTTTTCATTTCTTCCCTAACTGAGTGGAAGCCAAGATCCTCAGTATGAGTAAGATGACTGTGCCAATTTTCAACATCATAAAAAATTATTTGAACATTATTTATTTAGCTTTTTAAACCATTGTGTTACTGAGAGTTGATTGATAACCATTCAGGAGAATGACAGAATGTTCAGGCTCTGCCAAACACAAATCATATTCTGTCATAATTCTGCATAAAATCCTGATTTATTTATTTGCTTTTTGCAGTAGTGAACATATTGATTGTTGCAACTGCTTTTGAAAAGTGGATATGCATGTTTTTTTTTTAATTTCAGTCTCTTTCTATGTCTCTTTCTGTCTTGGTTTCTATGAAATTCATATTAAGGTAAATATGAGAGGTCCCAAAGAGAGATGTGAATAGACATACATATGTCAGTATGTGTGTACATTGTATACATGTATGTATATGAGGCATATGAGATTTCCTGATTGTATATGAATATGCATATATATATACATATATATGTGTGTGTATGTATGATTTTATGCATTCATACTTATATATGTATATGACTTCCTGTTATTAGGAAAATAATGAAATTAAGAACTTATATCAGATTATCAACTCAAATAAAATTTTAAAGAGTGAAGCAACTGTGTTTGCAAACATTAAATAAATCTACATAAAATATGGGCATAAGGAAGAGGACAGAACAAGATGACTATGAACCAGGCTGATCAATGCATGTCAGTAAATAAGGTGGCAGGGATTTAAGGAAGGACCCTTATTCTCTAAGACATTCTGTGTAGCAGACAAGTTAGAGAGCATAGCTCAGGAAAAGAATAAACAGTGAGAGTTATAAATGAATTGGTTATATTCACAGGAATACTTTGAATGTGTGGAAATGAGTAGTCACTGCTGAATGGTGATACCTGCACAACCCTCAGAGTCCATCTTTTCCTATGTTTCGTTTGTATTCTGTTTATTGACTGTGGTGTGTGTGTGTGTCTGTGTATGTCTCTGTATGTCCTGTGTGTATGAGGCAGAGACAGACAGACTGAGAGAGAGAGAGAGAGAGAGAGAGAGAGAGAGAGAGAGAGAGAGAG
>NW_021604720.1:6237908-6245328 GCF_004785775.1 Grammomys surdaster | reverse complement strand
GAGAGAGAGAGAGAGAGAGAGAGAGAGAGAGAGAGAGAGAGAGAGAGGAGAAGACATGCTCTTCATAATCTAAAGGGAACATTCATGTGAATAAAGATATTTTGAAAAGAAAGGGAATCATCAACAAAACTAATTTCTGGAAGTACCTAAAAATCTTGTAATTCTACCACCAGAATGAAGAGAATGGCACTGAAGAAAAACAATATCATTCTCATCCTCATACACCCAATGCCATAACCAAATGGAATTAAAGGGAAACCATTGTAAGGGATCCAGGACAAACAAGTTACACCATCTCTGTGAGTTGTGTGGTATAGTTACAGGCTTTAGTATGTCTCAGGGATATTCACCATACATTCAATGTGCAAGAATATTTGCTGAGGAGAATGTGAAAGGGAGGATAGAAGGCATTGAATGTCCAACAATTGTTAAAGCTCACATACATAGAGAAATTATTTATAGTCTTGTGTTTGTATGTATGCCAATTCTATTTGTTCAGTTTAATATATTTATACATATTCTGCTGCATATGTATCTCTATCTATTTATCTATCTTCTATCTATCTTTATTTCTGTCTATCTATTTATCTAGATAGCTATCTATCTATCATGTATCATCTTCTATCATCTATCTTTCTGTCTGATTCTTGGTTGGTCAGTCTGTCTGTATATCATCTATTTTAAATTTTATCTACTTCTGTACTCACCCATGTATCCACCCACTTACCTACCTACTTATCAGTGAATATGTCTATAATGTTTTACCAAGTAGAAAATAACAGGAAGAAAGGAAGCCCGAATCAAAATTGAGAAAGTTCTATGGTGTGAATGGTGGGAAAAATAGGGAAAATTTCAGTGCACTGTGTTATTAAGCTTTAAATAGATGACAAATGGTAATATTTAGATGAAAAAGAAAATACCATGAATCCACAGAAGCCATACAGATTGAAATAAAAGGAGGGCAGCTATAGTGTGGTCCACGAGATCAGAATTTAATGATGGGATTGACTGTGTAATTGAGAGGTAATTGGAGTTGATTAGTTTTGTGTATTCTTTCTCCACTTGCCTTGCCAAGTTGTCAATCTTTTAACTGTATCACAGAGCCCCAGTGAAACAGTACATAAGAAAATATGCTTTACTTTCACACAAGGAAAGAAAGTCAAATTAATAATAAAGTCTCCTGTTATCCTGCATCTGAAATAGTGTGTAGGAATAAGGTCAACTAGAAGAATCGTCTGAAAATGAGCATGCTTCTATTTATTGTCTCTTTAAATGAAAATCCAATTTCATCTTCTATCAAATATCAAACTGCTGCTATTTTATGGTAAACACAGAACCTGAATTACAGAAAATTACTATTTTAACAGGTGCATCCTTACATTCCACAGTGATTAGAAAATTGGCATTATGAATAGTATTCTACTCATATCACCAATTTAAATTATATCCTTAGATTTATTTGTACACAAAATATCATTAGATAGTATGTTTACATTACATTTAATCACAAGGTATTTATGAAAACATTTCTACACAGATGAACTTTACCACTTAAAATATATTTTATCTTGTTTACTTTGATTTCTATAGAAAGTATCACACAGAAAAGTAATTTTAATTATTGTATATACAGAAAAAAATGGAACCACAGATTTATGAAAATTTAATTTTATTATCACTATGACATCAAGAGCAGATCTTTATTCATGCAAGAAATACTTATCTAGGATATCCGAGGTATGGAGTGATTTGCTAAGGAATGAACCTCTTATGTGTTTGTAGCATTAAAGATTATTCTGATGCAATTGGTTCTTCAACTGCATTTATTACATATTAGATATACATTTTTCTAAAAAATATGCACACAAGAGCACAGGTGATCCAGTTAGTTTAATATTCTTTCCTCATATGGCCAGATATTAGACATATAGACCTGGGTATAGAATGTATACCTAAGCAACACTTGTTGGCTTTGTTATTGAATGGGTTTAATCTTGCTTCATGTCATGGAACAGTTAGTTATATGTTCTAATGTACTAATATAGATAGAGAACGTACACACAGATGTAGACCCAAAATACTACCAAACTCTATGTATTCCACATAGGTTCTTAGATATCAGAAGGTCTCAGACTAAGGGGAAGAAAACCTGTTGTTATATGAAAGGTTTTGGTTTTTTTTTATATACCCTGAATGAAAATCAGTGATTTTTGTAGTTATTGATAAAAGAAACAGATGACAATAATTTTCATGCAAGAAGGTTTTGGCTTTCAGTAGAAATATAAACTAAAACCGTATTCTAATCACTACAGATTTCTGAAAATACTGTACTATGCATTCTAATTGAAATTGTAATATACACTAGGTACATCCCTATACATTGTTTAAATGGTCAAAATAATAAATTTACATCATTATGTCAATGATTTAATTATTTCAATAACTAAATTACTTTTGTAGTTGTTTTCCTTTGTAATTTTATGCTTTGTTCTTTTTAAATTATCCCTATAATGTGACTGTTACTGAGTGTTATCAATGATATTATAATTCTTTCCATCCTGTAGGGTCATTCCTTTATATTTACTTCCCCCTGTGATGTTCCTAAAGAGAAGCACTTTACATTTCTCTTGAGTCTGGTCTGGTCCTATGATTTGCTTTGATGAATGAAATCATACTGGTATCACATGGCTTCTGTGCCTCAGCCTGAGTAAGTTTTATAGTTCCTGCTCTTTTTAAGTTGCAGCTAGAGTCCTGTCATGTATAGTAAATGAGATTAGCCGTCTTGAGGATGGAACCTGATGATAGCTACACCAACACCAGACATGTGAGTTTCTCAGCATCTTACACCAATCAAAGTTCTTAACCAGACAGGCCAAGAGTGCCAACCCTCTCCATTTTGAATAACTGTGTATACTGTCTGATGCCTTAGTACTTTTTTAAAAATAGTTTATTAGATAGCACTGCATAACAAAATTAACAGAAGATCTATCTAATGGCAAAATGTGCCTATGGTTCTTAAAATGATGACCATGTGTCCTAAGTCTTAATTATTTCCTATTTTCTGATCATATGGCTTCATGTTTACTGTTTTGAAGTCTGAGTATATAGTTGCTTATATATTATTAGGTCAGTGAAACAATATGATGTAGGGACACAGTTAAAGCAGGTTCTCAAAGCTAATTACAGATGTCTGGCTACAAATAATTAACTAAGTATAAGCTGAGATCTGGTCATTAATGCACACTATCTTAGATTATATCTACTGTATTCCCATGAAACAGAAATCCCACATGAAACAGAGTTTAAAGTGAGAAAGTGAATCCCAGAGAAATGAATCAACGAGCTCAAGGTCAATCATAGAGTCAAGGGTTTTATCAAATTTAGGACCCACCAATTCTAGAAGCATGACTTTGAACCAAATTTTGAGGGTGGAAAGAGAATAGCAATAGAGACAGAAAAGTCAAGTGTAGAGGATCAAATACACATGACGAATTTTTCTATTTTTGGAAAAATTGGAGGGATTTGCTTATATTTCAGTGCTGAGGAATTATAAACATATAGGAAAAGAAATTGTGATGTTATCACTGGAAGTATGCTGAGGGATGATGTGGTGCTACTTGAATATTCTGGTATTGATTTTTTATGATATTTTCTGTTTCTGAAACAGCGATTCACTATGTAGGTGATCATGGCCTGACCTCATTTCAATCTTACTGCTTCAGTCTGACCCATCAAAAAAAAAGAAAGAAAAATTTCTTCTTCTTCTTCCTCCTCCTCCTCCTCTTCCTCCTCCTCCTCCTCTTCTTCTTCTTCCTCCTCCTCCTTCTTCTCCTCTTAATCTTCTTCCTTCTTCTTCTGAGACTAGCTCTGCTTCTTTTTCTTATCTTCTTCTCCTCTTCCTAAGTCATCTTCTTCTTACAAAGATATCTTCTGAGGAGTTTTTCTGAGTATAAACACTAAGATGTAATCTATAGTTGGAGAAGTATCTATAACCAAAGGAGAATATGTGCTTGACACAAACCTATACTGTTTGTGCAAGTATGTATGATTTCCAAGTTATTTTAATGTCTTGGATTAGTATAAGCATTCAAAAATAAAATATATGTCTAATTCACCTCTTAGGCATTGCTTAAATTAATGATATAAACATATGTCCTACTATATTTCAAATATTTTGATGTCAATCATTTTAAAGTTTCTCTATAATCTGTTTTTAAAATGTGTCAGCAAATATTAGCTGAAAATGATACTAATGGTCCTCTGCCAAGCTTTTATGTTTGCTTATGTTTTGGTTTTATTTATATTTTTATGTTTTTCATCAAACTTTATTCTAATTATGCTATTGGAATACAGAAAGTGTATTATTTAGTATAAGTGGCTTCAGGAATGTTAGATTAAGATGAATTACTCATCTCCTACAGGAGCTTACAGTATAAGAGGAAGAATGTGTCAACTATTGACAAGACAGCACAAGAAATTCTCTTTTCTAATCTGTATAATATTTTTGAACAGATGACATTTGGTGAATGAATACAATATCATGTTCTGAAATGTATGTCTGGACCCCTTCCCATCACTGGAAATTCATTTTCCTGACTGGTCTTGAGCTCTCCGGGTCTCTTAACACTATTATTGCCTTGAGATTTATACATTTCTTCAGGATGATCAGCTTGCTACACTACAAGCTACTTCAGCAAACCAACTGGGTACTCAACTGGATGCTGTAGGCAAGGTGCTAAGATTTTTCCCCCTGGCATTTACATTTTAACCAGAGTATCAAATGAATTAGAGAAAAACAAACCGTTAGAGAAAAACAAATATAGAGATAGTTACTATGAAACAAAAATATACAAGGTCTGTCCCTCTACTACCACTGAGTTAGATACTTGTGATATACTGATTTGAAAGAATATATCATGGAATTGGTTCTGTGTCATTTGTTGTTATTATTGTTGTCTTTTACATTTTTCTACTTTTTTATTATTACTTTTATTTTTTTACAGTCAGGTCATTACTCCACTCCCAGTCCGCCTTCCCACAATTCCTCATTCCATTCCTCCTTCCCCTGTCTCCAAGAGGATGTTCCCACCCAACCACCCCAACCCCTATCCCACCCTCTATCCCACCATGCCTCCTCATTCCTTGGAGCCTCCAGTATCTCTAGGGGTAGATATGTCTTTTTTTCACTGAGGCCAGAGCAGGCAGTCTTTTGCTGTGTATGTGTCTGGTGGATGTGGGTTGGGGTAGGGTTTGTACTAGCTACTGAATGCTGCCTAGTTGTTGGCTCAGTGTCTGAGAGATCTCAGAGGTCTAGGTTAGTTGAGACTGCTAGTCTTCCTATGGAGTCACCTTCTACCTCAGTTTCTTACAGCTTTTCCCTAATTCAACCACAGGGGTCCCAGACTTCAGATATTTTTCTCCAACAAACGGTCTTATCAAACTCATAGAGCTCTTCTTGCTTGCATCTCTTGGGTGGGGGAGGATTGCTGGGATTAGAGGTATGTGTAGCCATGGCCAGCCTCTTTTTGTGTTTATATATTTTGCCCATAGGAATTTCAGGTCCCTTTTCACTGTATCTCTGGATGATCCAAAAAACCCTATGTGGACATATCTGTAAAAGAATGGATTTTTATTTTCACACATCATTTGGTTCATGTCATAGATGTACCAGCCTGAGTAGTCATAGACCTTGTAAATAGGTAGCCTTGGTGGATAATACCAACTTAGATAAGGACAAGTGAATCATAGAGTCATAGTGACCGATACCATGTTCTGAAAGATATCTGTACTCCCCCTGAACACCCATGCTCTGGTGTCATCCCCTTCCCCATGTTCTGCCTTTTTGTGTTTATAATCCCTGTGTGAATAAGTAAGAATTATGATTTGATTTTTAAAAAATTAAAAAAAAAAAGAAAAAAGACTGCCAAAATGGCTTTGGGTATGTTGTCCTTTATCTAATTCTAGGAACTCTTAAATTTCTTTCTTGATTTTCTCAGTGACATATTCATCATTCAGCAGTGTGTTGTTTAATCACCATTAGTTTGTACATTTTCTATAGAATCTATTGTTGTTTACATCTGGCCATTTTTGCTGATGAACATAAACTGAAAAATTCTCAATAAAATAATGGCAAGAACACAGCCCCCCCCAAAAAAAATACATTGAAGAATGAATAAACAGTCACTGGGGGCAATATACTTGAAGAAACAAGGTCGGATATCATGGAAGTACATGAAGTGAATTTGAAGAGATCATCTTGTTCTAAATCTTTGTGTCATAGTATCTTCACATTCTTCAGATATATAGACAAATTCCTTCCTCAAAGAATCAGAAGAGGAACACTATAGTGGGGATCTTATGAATTGCTTTAAGAAAGAAGAGTGAAAGCACAATAAGAGACAGTGCTGTCATTTAAATAGTGACTATTTCCTAAAAGCTTGCGTGTTCAATATGCAATCTCAACTCTATGATGCTATCTTAGTATATTGGAATATTTGGGAGATAGAGTCCAAAAGAAGGTTTTGGGCCAATGAAGGTATGTCTACACAGGGAGTATAGGGATTCATCTCTCTGTCGTTTTATAAACTATAACACTGAGAGAATGGTTTTGCCTCTCTATGTGCTTGCTCTGTTGTACACTGTCTCTTCCCAAACAAACAAGTCCAAGTGATGATTATCTGAACCTTCAAGTTATTCCTTTTATTTTATGAGGTACTTATTGTCTTACAGTAACAACAACAACAATAATAACAACAACAGCAGCTACAATAACTAATACTAATGACCAGCATAGAGACCATCCAATGTCTGCAGTGTCTCAAATATCAAGCGAATTTTGGAGTATCATGTGCTCAGGTGTAACACAAGAAATTTAAGCTTTGACTTTGTGAAACTATGTAACTTCTTTCCGTTCCTTCTTTACAATATAATTTTTCTTTTTGTTCTTCCAAACTCTGTTTTTTTTCTGTTTGGTTCCCACCTCAATATTCTCTTTCCAAATCTCTAAGTAGTTTTGATTCCTTGAATATATGACATGAAATTATGTGTAGAATGTTTTCACACTTTTATTTTTCTGTTGTTATTTCTAACCTATACTAGACCTTTCTACAAAGATCATCTTTGAGTCAAAGTGCAAGTGTGATTTTAGTCCATGGACTCACTCTTCCAATGTGGTATCATGTACCATATTTTCACAAGGAATACACATGGAAGAAATATTGATCAGTCACTTGGTAACATCTTGGCAGTATTAGTAAGACAAGGAAAGATAAGGTTTGGTGAATAGAGATTTGGTATAGATACATTTCAAAACTTTACCTAGTACATATTTAGAACATTACTTTGCTTCTCTCTCTCTCTCTTTCTCTCAGTTCCTCTCTCTCTCTCTCTCTCTCTCTCTCTCTCTCTCTCTCTCTCTCTC